>NC_044588.1:11634496-11934496 GCF_901933205.1 Camarhynchus parvulus
GTCATGGGTAGGCTGCAGGCTGGGAGTCAGATACTCCCCTTCATGTTCCTGGCATCCTTGCAAGGGAGAGCCAAAGCGTTTTGCCACCTAAAGCGTGAAGCCAGTTGGTGTCCCCCGTGACACAGTGTCCCCCATGACCCCCCTTCCAGCCCACTGCTGGCTGAGACACCGAACCTTCCCAAACCCCTGTGCAGGCACGTTTCTTGGCATTGATGTTTTATTTTGCTTCAGCTCAAACCTTTTCCCTGTTGACACTGTGCCAGTTTTGCTCCAGATTTCTGGGCTGAGCAGGGGTGACCTTTCCCATGTTTGCTGTCTGGGCTTAGGATCCATCTGTGCTCTGCAGCCCCAGTGAGGCAGCGGGCAATGGGGAGCACTCGGCAGGAGTAGCTCCCTGGCAGGTGCAGTGCCACTTCCCCCTTTTCATGTCCATCCTCCTGGCCTTGGGCCTATCTCCTTGGACCCAGCTGTGTCTTGTTTTCCTGAAGCAGAGCTCTGTGGGGAGCCAGGCTCTCCCTGTACCTGTGCCTCAGAGCCAGGCAGTATGTCCCCAGCCAGGCTCCCTGTAGGGGCTGAATTTCCCCATGAAGGGCTAGATGTAAAGGGCTGATCTATCCCATCTCTGCATTGCTACCAGGAATACAACCCTCTATTAGCAGGGGAAAAGATCCTCTCTTCTGCAGGAGGGAACTTCAAAGGTGAATCCCAGGATCACATCCTCTGCACGAGGGTGCCTGTCCCCAGCCTTGGACCCAGGGTATGAGGGTACACCCAGTCCTGCCCACCTGAGTGAGGAGACTATCCTCTCACTGGCCTGGGACCCACCACAGGGTGCACATTTTGAGGAGTGGAGCCAGCGGCCACACAGCCACTTTGGCAGCATTTCTAGCTGAGCAGAACAAGGCAGGGATGGAAACTGGAGATGAGCTGGAGGCTCCATTTGTGACAGCAGTTCCTGTGGGATTCATGTGGACTCGCCTGTCTGGTTCTGGATAGCAGAAGCAATGTGCTAAACCCTGTGGGGACTGCCCCAGAGCATCACCAGCCCCTTTCTTCCCACTAAGTCCAAACAGCACATGAGGCCAAACTTTGCCATTTGTGATTTGTGAGGAAGAGAACTCGCTAATGTTACTTCTTGGCAAAGTCTTGCTGAGAACTCTTCGAGGGTGAAATGAAACGGGGTCACAGAAGGGTTTAATTGGGCACGTTGTCCTTCAAGGGAAGGAAAAGTCAGACAAGAAGTTTTAAACATTTTATAAAAATATCCACATGTGCTCAGCGCAAAACTCACCGTCTTTACCTAATTTAGAAAATGACTTTATATGGAGAAAGATTTAACTCTGCTCCATGGAGGAGAAGAATAATGAATACGTCTGCACCAAATCGTGCTGTCATCTGAAGATCTCCAAGTGCTTTCCAAAGGGTTGGAGAGAAATAATTGTTCTTCTCTTCCCTGGTTTTAGAAATTGAGGCATGGGATGAGAAAGCCTGAAAAGTGCAACTTTCCTGACTAATTTTAGCTATTTGAAGTCCAGATCTAAGTACCTAAATAAATGACCTGATTTTAATAGACAGCTGGTCAAGTCTCCAGGGTGAAATCTGGAATGAGTCAGGCTCCATAGGTCTGCAAAGGGGGCCTGGGTCTGGAAAGGGAGCCTCCTTCCCTTAATTTGACACTATCACCACAAGCCTTGCTCAGATTTAGGATAAGATGAAGCTAATGAGAAGAAATCTATCTGAATTTCTTTGAACTTAACAGAAAAAAAAAGAGAATTTCTGTTTAGAGGAGCCTTATTGTAGCCATGTGAGTTCAGATCCCTTGGTGTCTCTTGGGGACAGAGGCTGGATCGCTCTGGGTCTGGGAAACAAAAGCAACCCAGGCTTTTCAGCCCTGTTATCACACCCCAACCTTTGAAATTTATTTAGTAATAAACAGTGCAGATAGTGAAGGAAAAGAAGGAAATGAGTGAAGGACCTGCACTATCCTGAGCAGCTGAACTGCTCCTGGTGTGGGGAATTGCATAGACCATTTCCCACCTCTGCAGTGGCGGTGAGGCCGAGGCTGCTGGTCTCAGCTCCAATCCTGCTCCTGCTGTCCAAATATAACCCAAAATCCCTTGAAAGGAAAATGTGATCTCTCTTTCCCAGCTGAGCAGTCTGCTGGGTCTCCAGGGTCAACCTCACCAGGAATGAGCAGCAAAATTCTTGCCAAAGTGGAGCTTTGAATTAGGTGGGCTTAGCTGGGATCCTAAAGCTGAGGAACTTGAACCTGAGGACAAATGGGGGCTGATGGGTTGTCCTGGGAAGTGCATTCTGTTCCCAAAATGCCTGTCCAAACTGGGAAGATGGTTCCCACAGCTTGTCCTGCAGGGCTAGTGGAGATCCTTGGGGAGATGCTGGCTGGGTGGTGATGTGAGAAGAGGGCAAAATACCTGTCTTTGTGTTTTGCATCCTTGGACAGCCCTGAGCTCACTTGTGCACCTCTCTGTGTGCAAGACCAAATTATAATTTAATTCTGTGTGTACAACACCAACTCCTTCTTTGTGATCAAGGTCTTGTCTGATGAGTGAGAATGGTAATACATATTTCCTGTGACCAAGGGCTGGTCCCAGCCCCAGCACCTGCATCTTCTTCTCTGCATGCCACAGCCTGCTTTATTTTCATTATGTCTTCCTGCAAATCCACCTTGCTCTGAAGAGGGATAGCTGGGCTGGTCATGTCCAGAACTATCAGGTGCCCCTCAGACTTCTCCATCCCAAATCTGCATTGCCTCAGGATGGAGCTCACAGTGTGACAGGCAGGGCTTAAGCAAGAATCTGGCTCCTCTGGTCATTGCTGGTGCTGGCAGATTCCTGCCTGATTGCCCCTGCCAGAGCCCTGGCATGCAGGGCAGCCCATGATGCAGAAATATTTTCCCTCAGCAGGAACAAGGCACTGGGCACCCAGCAGCACTGGAATGGGAAAGGCACCCAGGCTTTGGCATTTTGCTTTCTACTTGCTGTCTGATGGCTCCATGCCTGATTTTTTGCTCTCTCCCCATTTTGTTGAGTCTGGACACGATCCTTTGTGCTGCAGGACTGTGGGCATTGCCAGCAGAGCTGCCTGGCTCTCTTGGTGCTCAGTGGGAAGCAACTCCACTTGCAGGTGGCTACTCTTGTGGGAAACCCACCCACCTTTGCTTTCTTGTAATTTAGAGATATCTCCCGCTCAGAGTGCCTGAAATGCACCTCCTGGCCTGCTGGCACTGAGGGCAGGAGGAACTATGGCTGTGACCCAGATGAGATGGGAAAGATCAGATCAGGGGAAAATGAATTAGGACGTACAGAAGTCCCCTTGATCGGGACAGTAACCTCTAATCCGGCTCAGTTCTCCTTATTTACAGTTGCCAAGAGGGAAGGCAGGAGAAAAGCAGCCTGGCAAGATACACAGAGCTGATCTCCTTCCCCCAACTGCTTTGCTCTCACTAATGTATTTGCTGGCAGCGCTTGCTGTCCCCGGAGCATTTTGAGCTTGGTCAGAACAACTGTTCACAGCCAAAACAGAAGTGTCAGAGCAGGCATAGGACTGGGAATGGCTGGGAGTTGATTGGAGCCCCCAGCCCCTCAATACAGGAAGCCTGTGGGGAAATGAAGTGCTGAGCCCTTCTGCGTCCCCTCTTCAGCTAGCAAAGTCAGAGATGCAGCAGGGAAAACTTGCAGCCCCTGACTGCAGCAGGGTCCCTCAGCACCTACAGGGTGTTTCTGCTGAGGGAAGGGACTGGGCACTGGGGCAGTTCTACCAGGCCATACTGCTTGAAAATACTCCCTGAGAAGCCCCAGGGCTGCTTTTCTCTAGCTCAGGACTCAGTAAGATGAGTAGAGACATCTGAGAGTGCTGCCCTGTACCGGGACACGATGAAGGACAGCGTCCTGAGGGAATCGATTTGGTTGCACTTTGCAGTGTTGCAGAGGAGATCAAAACCTCCTCCAAAATCTCCTACACTGTAAAATGAGGCCTTTGATATGCCAGGCTGCAAGCATGTGCTTCTCTTCTGAGCTTCTCCGGACCTGACCTGTGCTGGGACAGCAGCATTCCAGTGCCTGCTGCGGAATATTCCAGTATTTTTAGTATGGCCTGGTGCGGTCACTGCGCTTGTTACAGGCAAAAGCAATGAGAATTTTATGAGGTATTAATGTATTGTGCCTGAAAGCATCCATGTCCTGCTCAGCTCCATACATGCACATACTTCTTCTGCACCTCCTGTCCTCAGCCAAAATATCTTGTCTCCTTGCAGGCTCAGAGGGAAGATAAATATTAGCACTTCGAGATGCTCTGATCTGAGTTTCAGCCTGTGTTGCTGTTGTTGTGGTTAAAAAGCACTTTTTCTGGCTGCAAAATTCATCAGGGTCCAGTCTCCAGGGTTCAGAGGGAAACCGGAGCAGCTGTTAATGAGGGAGCAGTAATATCTAGAGCTCATTTCAAAGCAATAATGGGATTAGAAAGGAGACAAACATACATCGGTCCCGTGCTTGATGGTTTTATTTTCAGCTTTTTTGTTGCTTTTCACTTTATTGGTTGGAACATCCATTTTGCATTAGACAACAGATGATGAAATCACATGGGATCACAGAGAGGTACCAGCAATGGGCTGAGATGGGGAAGTTTGAGCTTTCTTGACCATTTCAGAGAGTTTTCACCACACAGAGCAGGAGTTAGAAGTGCACAGGGAACAGGAGTGGACAATGAGGCTGTGATGGAGAGGGAGACAGGACAGTGAAGGGCAGGAGCTGGAGACTGCAGCCCCTTTAGTGAGGTTTGTAATATCTTATTAATGGAAGAGAAACTGCAATTTTTATTTTGTGGAAATTCTTCTGTTCCACATTAAATTTTAAAGCACTTTGCTCCCATTATAGTGTCCTGCCAGAGCATGCTGCTGGCTGGGAGGAGCTGCCCTTTGAAAGGTTTTGGGAGAGCCCATGTTTGTATCCGGGCTGGGGGAGCAGGGCAGGGTTGCAGGGTCCTTCCCCTGTCACCCCAAACCCAACCCTCCTGTCACACCTGCTGAGCGTCACCCAGAGTCTGGGGTGGGGGGTGTGAAAGGTGCCAGGGGTGGGCTGTAGTGGGCTGCGCGCCCTTGGTAGGTGCAGGGGCTCAAGGAGGGCTTGCCTACACCCAAAGCTCTTTTTAATTAACTCCATGTGCAGGGACATGCGGATCCTGGAACAGGAACAAGGCACCCTTATTCCCCAATAAGCCTGTCTGCACATGGAGTAAATCAATAGCAGCTCATCAGGAGCTGTGTGCTGGCTGGAGATGCTGCCTAAGGATGAGTCACATGCAGAGAAGGGGGCAATATAAAAAGAAAAGGGAAAAGAAATCTGAGGTTTGAGTCCAGACCTGGACTTAGGAATGTCCACTGTGTTGCTGGTGTGCCAAACCAAAGGGCTAGCTTTGTACTGTGTCCTCTCCCCTGCCTGCTAATCCTTGTGGGTGGTTGGAACAGAATTTTTCACCTTGATCCCATGATTATGTGCTGGGCTGTGAGTGCCTGAACATCAGGACTCTTTGTGGCTTTTAGCTGGTTATGGGTTAGTCCCACTGAGCTCCAAAGCAAGTGGTGCTGGCCTTGGGCTCCCAGTGAGAAGGCAATTGAATGGGCTGGGACTGAACACTCCAAGGATATTTTGAAATGCCATAGGTTGTCCCTGTTGCTTTTCCTAAGCCAAAGTGAGCGAGGCTCAGATGATGTGCTGGAGATTGGGAACCTGGGGAGTTGTGTACATTTTTCATGAAGCTTTTTGGGAGATGAAAAGCATTAGAAATTATTTGGTTTAAGGTTCCTGAAGTGACCAAATGCCTTGAGTGAGGCTTATCTAGAGCAGCCTGAGGCTGTTCCAGGACACAGCAGTGTGCAGGGCCAGATCCAGCTGCAGAAGTAGGGTCTAGTAAAGGTTTTGGAAAGGAAAGGATGAATTGCTTCTTACTGGGGGCTGAGTGCCAATTATGTTTCTCACCTCTGTCCCAGCCCAGCAGTTGCTGATGGTGAGAGTCAGGACATATCCACCAAAGGTGCCCAGTCCCCCTTGGCAGGATAAAGATCCCCAAAGTGACCATTTCCACCCAAATGTTCTCAAACCAATCTTGCTCCCAGTTTTCTCAGTAAAGATGAGCTGTGCAAGGGATGTGGAAATGGAGCCTTTGCAGCTGCCAGAGTCTCTCTACCTGATTTCTCTCCAACATCGAGAAGCTCCCAGGGTAGTGGGCACCCAGCAGGTGCCAGGGCTTATTCTGCAGGAATGAATGAATGGAATAAATCCATTTCAAATGCCAGGTTTTGACAGAGGTGACAGGCTTTAGGAGGTGTCAGTGGCTCAGTCCCTGCTCTCCCTTTGTAGAGGTTTGACTCTGTCACACCACACTGTTGGGGCTGCCAGCACAGGAGGAGCCATTGGGGTTGGAGCTGGTCCCTGGCTGCTGCCAGAGCCCTTTCAAGGCATTACAGATCATGTGCCATCCTCTCGCTGAGCTCCCTGGCTATTGTTAGCTGCTGTTGAAACCTGACACTAATTAAAGAGGGTATTTTGTGTTTAATAAATTCCTACTTGAGTCATGCCAGCAGGAGGGCACTGGCCAGATACCTGCCAGCATCACTTCGGGGTGGCAGCACTGGTATAGTTCTCCCTTAGAGTCTCCTGCACCCCTCAGCCCTGTGGGTGCTACCCCACAGGGGTGCATATCCCTGCACCAAGCTTGTCTACCTGATCCCTAGAAAGAAAAGTCCCCTCCCTGTGGTAGCAGCACCTTGGAATACCCAGAGGGATCTTCAAATGCTGGGAGCAGGCTGAGCATCCCTAGTGCCATGTCCCATCCTGCCCCCTTTCCTGCCACCACAGGCAGCCAGCCCTGTGCTCACCCTGCTCCCTGTCTGTTCCCACTTCCCATCTTTGCGAGGAGACACCAACGCGCTGTCAGGAAGCTGAAAGCATCAAACTGCTGCAATGCCCCAAACCCCCGGCAAGCTCTGGAGCACTGCCTGCGTCTTCACTGCTGGGAAATTGGGAATCTGCCCCCGCTACCAGCCAGGCTTCATCCTTCTCCTTCGCTTTCCTTGTCTGGAGGGGAGGCTGGACAGGTCTGTTTCCCCTGGGAATACCAGAATCACACTTGGACTACCACTAGCAGCAAGCGGGTTGCTGGGAGGGAATTGCAGGAGTAGAGGACATGGTTGACTCTGTGCCCCTCTCTAGCAACTGTCCTTGCTTGGGCAGAGGAAACCAGGGGCAGTGCCATTCCTGCAAGCAGATTCCATAGGATGTACCTTAACTTTTGCAAAATAGCCACTTTTGTAATCTTTTCTAAGACTTCAGATATTTCATCTAACATCCATCGTGCAAACCCTTCAGGGGAGCCCCTGCTGCTTTTCGTATACCTTCCCTCCACATCTACCTTTGTTTTTTGGGCAGTGGGGTGTGGCATGTATAGGACATCACATCTGAGTGTAGGCCAGGGTTTGGGGTGGAGCATGTGGGGTGAATCCTGCTGGTCTTGCCCTGTTTGCCTTGGCTACATCTGTGTGAGTGTGCGAGACTGGGAGGTGTTTTGGGGTGGCATTCCCTGTGTCCACAAAAGTGCCACAGCAGATCTTGGCTCCTGTACTGAGCACCGTCCCAACCCTATTCTCCTGCTTCTTCCTTCCTCTATCACCTCCCTCCTTCTTCTCTGCAAGCAAGATGCTAATCCACAAATTCCTGCCATGGATTTGCCTGCAGGGTTCAGTTAGACCAAACATCCAACTCAGCTGAGCCCCTGCTCCAGCTCCTGCTGCCCAAGTGGCTCAGCCTGGGGAGAGCAGCTTCCTGCTCCTGGTCATTCCACATAAGCCTGGGATGGATTTTAGTCACTGTGGGATTTTGACGTGCTGTCAGGATTTTTCCGTTCCTGCAGACAAGTGTTCCTTGTAGACACCTCAAAAACTGAGTCAGGTGCACCAGCATCTCCCAGTGAAGCCACAGACTGGCTGCAGCCTCTTCCATGCAGAGAAAAAGGCAGGGATTGTGGGCTGGGGTAGCCTTGACCTCCACTTCCCCACCTGCAGAATTCCCTCCTTGCTGCTCATCTCCATTGTGAAAGCTCTGTGTTGCTTTCACTGGAAACAGCTATTTTTCTTATTTTTATTGATCGTAGACTTCAAAACCCAAAGTGTGTAAGATGGTTCCAGTCTAATTAGTACTTAACCTGCAACAAAATATTGTATTTTACATTGATTTTTTTTTTTTTAGAAAGGAAACACTGGCTCAGTTTCTAAATGAAACACTTTAGCAGGCCATTTGGAAAATCATCATCATGTTCAGACTTTGTAAACATAATTTCTTCAATATTCTTTTTCCTGCAACTTGCAGCCGGGTAAGAAAACATACACAAAAATTGGCGGGTGGTTTGAGTCGCCCCAAAGCTCTATTTCTCCAGCAACACTCTGAATGGAAAGTTGTACCCGGCACTGGCTAATGCCAACCAGTAAGTGGGAAGGGCTTGGTTCTCCCCTGGTCATGCACAGCTCCCAGAGCAAGGTTTCCTCAAAGGGAGCTCTCCCTCAGTGACCCTTCCAATCACAGCAAGTCAGGCCTTGCTCTCAGAAACTCCTGGGGACCCCCCAGGCCAGTGTCCCCAGATCAGGGCTGCAGTGAAGGGGAAAGGAGAAGGTGTGGGGACACGGGGTCTGTGTCCCCCAGCACTGCTTTAAGCCATTTGGACCTTTCAGAAGTGATAAGGGGCCCTCCATCCCTTCTGTCCTGGCTTGTTCCATAGGCTTAAAATGATTCTGGGTTTGTCCTTGGATTTGTCCTCTGAGCTTTTTGTAAGGCTTGGCCAGATTTCCTTAGGGACTTTGAGCTTGTACCCTTTTGCAAGCAAAATGCTGTGCTGGGGACATGGAGGGCACAGCTGCAGCAGATGTGGCCAAGAGCTGGATGCTTTTGGCTCCTCTTGGAGCCACTGCAGCCAGGACTCTGCCTCTCCTGCTGTCTCCCTTTTTCCTCCTTCAAGCCCATTTGGGGAGTGCAAATGGACAAACCCCAAAGCCTGAGCTTCTCTAGGGGCCTTGGAAGATGTTTGCCTCAGTGCAGTGGACACGTTTCTCTGCTTGGTGAAAGAGGGTGGGTGGAAGGTGCTGTGGAATGTCCTCATTCCTATTTGCCTTTTGGCACTTCTTTGTGATGGCTCTGTGGGTCTGACAGCGTGGGGTTTTCTGGTGAGGGCTTTGCTGTGCTTCAGATACTCTGCCTCTCTAGGAGAGTTCCCTCCTGGGATCCTGCCCTGTGCCATGATTTCCCTGTCTGTCACAATCTTCGCATGAGCATCCCTTGGCCAGTGTCTCTGGATGAATGGGAATGGGCTGAGTGGAAGGTCAGGGCAGGGTAGAAACAGGTCATGTGTCTGGGATGGAAATGGGGTTGTTTGTTTAGCTTGCTCACCAAGTGCTCTTCCTCTGAAGTTTCCCCTGGCCCTCAGTCAGCAGAGGGAATTCCCTTTCCCTCTGCCCAAGATCCAGCTGGGATTGCTGCAGGAAACATGCAGACTAGCTGTAATTGCTGTCTCTCCCCATGTTCACCAGGTTTTGTGGTCCTCACTCGGTACCACCCTGCCTTCCACTTGTCTGGGTGATTAGGGATGTGCTGGATTAATCAGCAGAGGTGGTGGTGATTCTGCTGACCTGTCCCATCTCTTGCACTGCCCCAATGACATTCTCTGCCCTGGATGAATCTTTCTTGCACTTGCTTTGTGTATATTTAATAGGCTCGGATTTGGTTTCAGCTCATATGGGAGTTTGGGGGCTCAGTGAGCTGCATCCTCCAGTGGGATATGGCTGGGGGGGGAGAGTGGTCCCCAGGGGAGAGGTCTATGGAGGGAGGCAGAGAGCCTCTTTCACCTGTGACAGGCAGGGTGCTGATCTTCACAGGGAATCCTTTGGCTTCACAAGGAATATTTTGGTTCTGCAGGTGTGGGCACAGAGTTTTCCTGGCCAAAGAGGGTTAACCCAGTGTTGGTGGGAGCAGACAGTGAGCTTGTCAGCGATGGTAAGGGAAGCAGAGGAGCTGCCAGGACAATTAGCACAGGCTTGTTCTCCCCAGCATGTCCCTGGGATGTAATCAGCCCGTCAGTTCCCTGGCTTTATTAATACATTGATATTTGGAGGTCTTGGCTCTGCGCAGTGTGGCGCCTGCCAGCCAAGCCTCTGCGGGAAGTGGGGGTTCAAGGTGGCATGTCTCTGGGCATGGCAATGCCTCATTTTGGAACCCTTTCAGGTTTCTTCCACGGGGACTGATGGCAGAGGAGGAGGAGGAGGAGGAGGAGAGACATTCCCTCCATCTGTGCACTGCCCTAGGAAGGGATTTAAATCACAGGTTTGCAAAAAAGAGGAAATGTGCCTGATTTGCTCAGGCTTTGAAGCCTGCAGGAGTCTCCTGACAATGATCCCCTTCCAGCCTCAGGCAGGTCTGGCTCAGAAGGGATCTCCTTCCCCTCTGAGGCAGTGTCAGCTAGGGCCTCCATCCTGGGGCTGGGGCAGCAGCAAGGATCAGGCTGTGCTCCTGCAGCTCCCAGTGAGTGCAGGCAGGAGACTTTCTGTTCCCAGGGTCGGTACCCTGGATCTCATCTACCCTCTGTGCCAGCAGCAGAGAGTGAGAGATGCTCTTGAAGGAAATACATCAATATTAAAATATAAATAATAAACACAGATTAAAAATGCATATATATATATATATATATATGCTTAGGACTAGTTTTATCCTCATGCATCTTTCCATGAGTCTGGGAACTCCTCTTCCCTGTCCTGTCATTCTTTCCCCCCCCAGTGTGAACTTGTCTGACCACCACAACCTCCTTGGCACGGCAGCCCTGATGCCACACATGTGGCCATGCAGAGCCATCCCTTCAATTCCTTCATTTCACCAACTGTTATATAAATCTGCTTTTATACTGAACTTGTGGACGTCACTGGAGCTCTGTCCATACCCATAACATCACTGTTTCCATGGGAACCAGCGTACTTCCAAGGGGGAAAAAGTAGAAGGAGACTAAAAAAGGACAAAGAAGGAACAAAATAAGACAAATATGTGACATATCCCAACTATGTGTCGGTGTAGGATGTTACAAAGATTTCACTGCAACTTGTTTAGGGAGTCTTGCATAACAGTTTTTGTCTTGAGTGTAGCAGCATGCAGAGTTACGGATGGCAGAAACTCAATAGTATCCCAAATATCCGGGGTCCCTTAGTGAGGAAGAGATGTCTCTGGCAGCTCTGCATAAGGTGCTGCTCTGTGTAAGCAGCAGGGGAAGATGCATCTGCACGTGCTGCAGCATTGCCCTGGGTTTCCATGGGTTTTCCTCTGGCCTGGAGTGTGACTGGGCCTGTGCATTGTGAGAAGGTGGCATTGCTGGGTGTTGTGGATGTGTCTTGGAGAGCAACTGGCACCGCTGAGCTTTAGGGGCAGGTGCTTTTAAGGGACATTTACAGTGAGTGAGTTTAAACATATTTGTCTGGGGGTTTAGTGTCCATCCACTGCGCACTTTATTAGGCATGGTGGGAGAAAAGGTCTTAAATAAGTTACTGAGCCTCAGCAATGGCTTTGGCATATTGAGAGTATTTTAACTGGTAGCCCCTGACTCCCTGTGGAAGACCTGGCCATTAGGAAGGATTTTACTGTTCATGACAACATCTTTGTTAATGTCATGTGTGAGCTAGTGGGAGGGAGCCCAACCCCTGGCTCTGTCACAGGAGGTGACGGCTGGTGCAGAGGCTGAGCTGGGAGCTGGGAGGGACAGGTCTGGGTCGAGCATGGGAACATGCTCCCACCTCTGCAGCCCCATTCTGGTGGGATGAATGGGAGGAGTGCTGGTCCCTGAGCCACCCAAATGTTAGCTGAAGGTGCCAAACTGTTGGGAGAGGGAGTTTGGGGGGAAGTTGAAGCTTCTGTGGAGCTTGATTTGGGCAAGCAAGGCTTCACCTTCTTCTCTTCTGACCTTCCCTCCAGGAGATGCAGGGCAGTGGGAGTTGGATGGTGGCTTTGGCTGGTGAAAGAGCAGGTGAACTCCATGGGGCTTCCACCTGACCCATCCTGCTGAACCAGGGCTGGGGCCATGCACTGATCCTTTGCACCAGTTCATTTTGGGCTGTTTCGATCACTGCTCTTAGTGCTGAGGTAGGCATGAAGAGGAAGGAAGGACTGGGACAAGGATCCAAAATAAATTTAGCCTAAAGTGCTCCTGCTTGACAAATATAATATAATATAATATAATATAATATAATATAATATAATATAATATAATATAATATAATATAATATAATATAATATAATATAATATAATATAATATAATATAATATAATATAATATAATATAATATAATATAATATAATATTATAATATAATATATTATATTATATTATATTATATTATATTATATTGATTTATTTTACTAAAGCACCCATCCTTGCAGATGCTGGTCCCAGAGCCAGGCTGCCAGCAGCTGAGCCCTCCCAGCTCAGGAGTTAATTGCGACCGGTATGTAGGACTTTTCTTAAAAGCTCCAGCTCCTGAAATTTGGTGATTATGCAAGTCACTCAGCTTGCAGGATTTTTTTATCTTCTTTTTTTTTTTTCTCTCTCTTTAAGCAATAAGATTTTAAACCCTTCTGGTTGCTGGAAAAAAACCCCTTAGAGTAGAAATCTAAAAGGTTACCAGAAAACAATACCAAAACTGTAAGACAAATAAGAACCTCATCAGGGTTTGAATTTTATTTATTTTTTTTTTACCAAACAACCTTTTTTGTCACTCCCCATCCCCTCTAAATATGGCATCATTCTTTGCCTCATCACTCGGGTGGCTGAACAGGGCTCCTCCACACTGCTGAGCAAATCCTACCTCTTCCTTCAGAGGTGGCTGCATCTCACAGGCACAGGAGAGCATCTCTGCCTGCAGATGACAGTGCTAAGTCCTTGGGAGAAGAATGATAAGATGATTGCTCCCTGAAATCCCCCTTTTCCTCCACTTTTGGGCTTTACAGTCCCTTTTATGTGTCATGGAGCCACTGGGGACTCCGTAGTCTCACCAGGATGGGAGCCGAGTGCTGCCTTTCATGGCAGAGGGAAGCAGCCAGCAGTGCATCCCTTTGAACATCAGCAAGCTGAAATGAATTAGAGATGACATTTCCAAAAACACTGCCATGAATAATCACCCTGTTTTGGTTTCCCAGGTTTAATTGTGAGGCTGCATGAATTAAAAGAACCTCCTGTGTCTGTCTACACTGGGAGGGAAAGGTTCTGAAGAGCTGCAGAGCAGTGATGAGGCAGGGATGCTCCTGCCTAGCTTTTTCCCAGCTCAGAGCCTGTGGATGGGGATATGCCAGGCTCAGCGGGGTCATGCCAGCTCCTGGCAGTGTGTCCTCAGCCTGCCAGCTGCAGTGACATGGGACGGGAACACTCTCTGAGCAGTGCTTGAATTTTTAAACCCCTTTGTGCAGCCCCACTGGAGGAGCCTCATAGCTTTGCTTTCCAGGAATGCGCTGGCGATGGGACTTGCCTGGCACAAATCCCTGCAGACCGCAGGGCAGGAGGCAAGTGCTCCATCACACGTGTGCCATGAGCATGCCAGGGCTGCCGTGCCTGCAGTGGCTTTTCCATCCTGCCAGGGAAAAGCAGGCCTACTGCTGCTGTGATGCTGTGATGCTGCAGGAAAGGCTGTAAACCCTGCAGCATCTTCCCTGCTTCAGCCTGAGCTTGTGTCCCTCAGAGGGACAGGTGGGAGCAGGCATCTGGGAGGGCAAAGCTGCAGGGTGGAGACCATGTTACAATGACACTGGGGGCAGATCCCTGCCAGTGCTTGGCTGCAGGTCAGGGAAGTGGATTCACTTGGTAGAGATACTTCGAGAGCACCTCTGGCATTGCTGCGTCCACAGAGGTGGAAATACTTCCTGCAGATGCTAAAAGTGAAATACAGAGGCTGGTCATGCTTTGGAGGGAATGTGGTAGGAAAAAAAATCTAATTAAATGTCCAGGACTGTGATGGGAATCCTGTAACCTTTAACTGGGCATGACATGAAGAGCCTTTTCCGAATGTTGGCTTGGTGCAGTGAGAGGCAAAGCTAGGAAGGGGTTATTATTTCCATCTGTGAGGCAGATTAATTCTGAGAACTTTTAACTTCCCTTGCCAGCAGCCTAAATTAATGTTTTAGAATTTTAGTCCCTGCCTTCTCCCACCACCCCCCAAAGGCCAGGCCCTGGAAGTGCCATTATGCTTCTGTCAAAGGGGCTATTTCTGGAATTGATGATATGAATGAAGCCTAAAACTCCACTCTCATTAACGTCTGCAGCTTATCCCGGTGTCACTCCTAAGCTGGTGGGACTTGGTGACACTGCAGGGGAAGGCTGTCATTTCAACCCAATTTTCATATCACATTTGCACAAAAATTTCCAGGCCTTGCCAGCGCTTTCCACACATTTGTCAAATCCCAGCCGCTGTCCCAGTGAGTGAGGGCTTCTCCTGGCACAGAAGTGATGGCTGTGGGTGCTGATGGGGGACTTGGTCCTGGATGTGATCTCTGTGTTGAAACGACAACTCCTTGCCCTAAAAAACAGACAGCAAAGAGAGCCCAGTGTCACCTGTCTGGATCCAGGGGGTTTTCTGCATTGCTATGGTTGAGTTTCATTGCATGGTACAAACCTGCAGCCCCTGGTGCTGCAGGGCTGCCCCCTTGCCCACGGAGCCCAGCTCCCATCACACTGCTTGTGCTTGGGGTGGGGGGAGGAGGGCTGTCCCACCCCCCCTCCCAGCAATGGCAGCACATGTCCTTGGAGCTGCTACTTCGCTGGAGAGTGGGAAGAGGGGTCAGGAAGGGAGAGAGAGGGATGCAGAGAAGGAGGAGAAGGGGAATTCTGGGAGCTACCTAGGAATAGCAAAGCATCAAGGGAAGAAATAAATATTAATCCCATAGAAGAGTGTGTGTCCCTGTAGAGCATCACCAAATGCTCCCCTCCATACTCAGCTCAGACAGTGGCACTTCCCCAGGGAAAGGGAACCCAATCTCTGGGGCACAGAGGTGTCTGCTCTCCTCAGCCTCAAGCCAAAGAGTCCACCAGGACCAGTGCAAGTGCTCTACCTCCTTCGAAAGAGTCCAGGATGCAGCTGGACAGAGCATCTCATCTGGTTACTGCTGCCCTTGGGCAACAGATGCTGATTTAATTCACTCACCAGTGAATTTGATCCAAACTTTTGCAACCAAATCATAGCAAGCATAATGCAATATCTTTCTCTTTTAATTATATTAGGGTGGGTAGTGTTGGCTAATTGAATCTGGGACTCTTGCCTCTTAATTACAAAAGGTCAGGTGCTGCGAATCGTGGGCAGGTGGCACTGGGAGAACTGGTGGTGGGAAGGGGCCGAGGGTTCTTGCTCTGTGAAAGACCTCCTTTGGTAACAAGTGACTGACTTCTGGACATTTTCCTTCTTTTTTTCTTTTGTTCTCTCTATCTTATAAATTTTAAGTCAGATTACAACAGAAGTGTAACTGCGAATTTCTGTGTGACAGAAACAGCTTTTTTTTTTAGTTGAAAAGAATCTGTGAGGATTTTGGCTGCCTGCCTTGAGCACATTGATGGTAAAAATGTGGATTTTAAAGAATATACTGGGATGAGCAAGTGACCCTTAAAAGTGGTGACTTCTGACACCCATCGGATGGGGTGGATGGGGTGATCACCTGCTGTGTGGTCATGAACCCCATTATTAATCCTTTTTCTTTTAAATATCAGCTCTGCTTGGTGGGAGGAGAGGGCAGGGCCCTGAAGGCCAGCTCTGTTCCCAGTAAATATTTACCTCATGCAGTGAGGGCTGTGGGCTCAGCACGACACTGGGTGGTGGCAATGCCACCTCTGCCCCTGCTTTCAAGTATTCTCCTCCTCACCTGAACTGCTGGCCAGGGACCAACACTATCTCTCATGCTCCCCCAAAGCTGCTTTGCCCCTTCCCTGCCTGCCCTGCAGCAGTGACAGGCATTCAAAAAAGCACCTTCTGCTTTTGCTAATTGAAGAGTTTTCCTTTGTCAGCCTCTTGCTCAAAGGAGGGTCGGTACAAAGCCATAGCCAGCAGCACTTTGTGTGCCTCTGAAAATCCCATTAGCAGAAGAAAGAGCTTGAATTTTCATTCAGCTGAAAAAAAAAAAAGAGGGAGAAAAAAATAACACCCCTTCAACCTTCTGATGTATCAGCTGCACATTAACATACTGCCCTCGGCACTGCTGGGGTGCCTGTCCCGGGAATATTTAATCAGGGTGAAGTGTTATATCGGACTGAAATGTATGTGCTTCAGGGAGAAATGTGCTGATAAGTGGTCTGCAGTTAAATGTGGGGTAAAAAAACTCCTCTGCCCTCAGCAAATAAACACCCCTCCCCTTCCCTGGGTCCCCTCCCTCTCCAGCTGTTTTCCTGCCTGCAGATGTTTGTCCCTGCAAGATAAGTTGGGATGTGAGGAGGGCAACCCTGAGATGGGAGGACAGGATAGGATGGGGGGACCTTCACCATAGCCATGGTGGGCAGCACGGGGGAGGTCATGGCTGTGCCAAGATGGGAGGTTCTGGCCCGGGGTAGCATGTCTTTGGGCAGGTAGGGGCTGCTGTACCATGGGGACCCTCTTGGGGTACAGATGTGGGGCTGGTCCCCAAATCTCCCTGCTGGCCACAGCTGGTGCCCTGTGTGGGGCAGGTTGTGGCATTTTGGGGGGCTGCACTCTCCTGGCTTCCCTCCACTTGCAATCAGCCACTGGTACCAGTGCCAGCACTCTAATGAGTATTGAGGGGCATCTGAGCCATGATGCAGACTGCGGCATGCCAGGGAAGGACAGAGTCTTTGGTGCCATCCTGTGCTCTTCCATTTCAGCCTTTGCTCATCCCTCTACGCCAGATATGGGGCTGTGGTGGGCTTGGCTCTGCTCAGCTGCCCTGCTGTGTGAGCATTAGGGCTGTGCTGAATCTTGGACAGGGAGGAGGTGAGAACAGAGTGGCTCCAAGCTGATGCCCACCATGGTTGTGTGCCCGTCTCTGCTTGCACAGGAGTTTGTGGTCCCCAGCCAGCATCAGCAGCTGCTTACTGGGCCAAAAGCCCCCCCCAGCTGGGATGGAGTGTGTGGAGGAGATCCACACCCAGTGAAGGCTCTTGTCCACTGCCATGGAAGAATTTGAATGGATCTTTGACTGTCTGGGGACTTGTCCATCTGTCTCCGCAAGTTCTGACCCAACCAACCCAGCTGTCCTGGGACATCCTCACTTCCCTGCTGCATATCTTCACAGCCTATACAGGTGACATTCCTTCTGTCACCCCTTTGGGTCTTTTTTAATTCTTTACGTTCCCAAGGGCTTTGCAGCTCCTTGCTGGCAGAGCCCAGGACATGGCTGGTTCTGCTGGGGGATCTTCCCTGGCCCCCAAGCTGGGGATTCTCTTCAGTAGCTGCCCCTTCTTCTGGCTGCTCTCCATGCCTGCCTCCACAGGACTATATTTAGGCTAAATATCCCAGCCCATAGCCCCACCCTGACAGTTGGAATGTCTATCCCAATATCCTGTAAACATTTCTCCCGATTAAAAGATCCAGATTGTCGACAACCAAACTGTGACTCAGCCCCGTGTGGTTTCCAGGAATTCGCCCAGGATGGGTGGCGGGAGCTGCCAGCCCCAGGCCTGTGTGCCCGGTGGAGAGGCACCTGCTGATTCATCCTCACCTTCCGCTTCCCCAGGCAGATAACGCTACAGCACGGGCTCCTCAACACCACCCGCTGCTGTGTTGCAGTGAAAACTCTCGTCTGTCAAGGGCCATGCTTATTTTCCTGGAGCAGAGAAGCTGCTGCTGGCACTCAGGCAGGAGCATGGCCCTGCTGTCTGTGGGTTCTGGCATTCGAGAGGGTGTTTTTCATGCTAGGCTGGAAGATAACCCCAGCACCACACTGAACCAGTGCCTGGATTTCCCATCTCTGTGCTCCTGGAAATGCCCCCAGAAGTATGCAGGAATTGGGTACTAGGTTTGAACCATCCCTATGGGGATGAGCTGCAGCAGCACACTCTATTCTGCCCCAAAAGTGCATCCAACATCTGTTCCAGCAGCTCAGCTCTTTAAAAATTGCTCTGAGAGGCAGGAGGCAGGTAGGGATTGCGCTCTGCTGGCCCTCACTTAAAGGCTTTTAGGCTGTTCATTAATGGTTTTGGCAGTTTTGATTTGGATTGGGAATGAAAGTTTAAGCAGTGGCTTCGAGGAAACACCCCTGGGATAAGCTGAGACATGGTTAATAGAAATTGTAATGTTAAAGTGCTTTTCTGTAAAACGCTAGGAGAGGAAATTAATGGTGTGGGGTTTTTTAGTTTTTTTCTAAAAGTTGATATCGCTCATTTAATTAAATGTTTTAATCCATCACATCAGCACTCAGCACTCTTGCCATGCAACTTCCATTTTAGAGTGGTTTTCACATCAGCTGTAGCCACTGATGGCAGCATGGCGAGAACACCTGCAGGTATCTCAACATGTAAACTCGGAGAGTGCCTAACGTAGGGAAGCTGGTCTGCTCCTGGCCTTAAAGACCAGGAAAAGCTTTCCAATTCAGATGTTGCTTCTTGTGGATGCACCTCTGGGTCTGTTGCCTCCTTGACAGGTGTGTGCAGATGGTTTGAGAGGGTCAGCATGTTGGTGATTCTACTCAACTGTGTGACACTGGGCATGTTCCACCCCTGCGAGGATATTGCCTGCGACTCGCCGCGCTGCAGGATCCTCCAGGTACAGCCCCAGAGCTGCTGGAAGCTCAACAGCCGCCTCAGGTTGATGTGGAGAGGGAAGGACTGAGCTGGCTCCAGCCACGGTGGTGTGGTGTCCCAGGACATCAGGTCCTGCCTGCATTGTCTGTCCTATGAGCATTTGGAAAATGCTGCTTTTGGTGCTCAGATGAGAACATGCAATGCAGTCAGGCAAAGCCCCTGCCAGGCTGTGCCAGCCCCAGCCTAGCTAAGCCTTTCTTGGAGCGCTTGGGGAAGGCCAACCATCTAGTGGTCAGTGAAAGCAGAGCCCAAAATATACTTGTCCATTATCCTGGCACTATGGGTGCTGTTGGACCATCTGGGCTGGGCCCTGGACCACAAGGCTGCTCTCAGCACAGCTTCTTCCCAGGGATTTAGCTTTTAGAAATGCAAGAGGAGACCTTGCTGGACTCGGGTTTCTAATTCCTTCCCTTGGTGCAAGTGTGCAGGAGCATCCCTCCTCCCTTCCTTTTTTTTGCAGAGCTTTGATGACTTCATCTTTGCCTTCTTTGCTGTGGAAATGATCATCAAAATGATCGCACTGGGGATTTTTGGGAAGAAATGCTACCTGGGAGACACATGGAACCGCCTGGACTTCTTCATCGTCATTGCAGGGTAGGTCTGGGGAGGCAGGTCCCCTTCTTCCTGAGTCTCTCTGTTGTTATTTATGGCTCTGCTCAGCAAGCACTGGATTTGGGGGAGCAGCTGGTTTGTAGCAGTGAAGGCTGGGGGCTGGCTGGTGTTGATTGTTGGTGTTGTCCAGCTCAGCTTCCCAGCAGGGATCACTCCTGAGCTGCAGCTGCCCCTCTGGTGCTCTCAGTAGCTTGAGGGAGAGCTGATGCTCAGTACACGGGCAGAGCGGGGCAGGGTGACAAAAGTTGTTTGTGGTGGATTTTGACCAGCCTGGGGCTCCTTTGCTGGATACTGTGCTTGGCTCTCCTCCCTCCAGCTCACCAAAGGTTTCAGTTTCCATATTTGGAGTGGGCAGCTGGGAGCATGGAGGGCTGTGCCAGGAAGGATCATTCAATGAAACATGCACGATTTCCCTCATTATTATACTTTTTTTTGTCTTGAGGGAAAGTGATCAAGTTTGCCTTTCTGAGTGTTTTCCTTTCAGAGGCACCTGGTATGAATTAAAGGCTCTTCCAGCATCTGAGAGTCTCCTGGCAGAGGCTGGAAATACACATGAAAAGTCCTTGGCCACTGAGCTGAGTTTCTTTGATACACAATTTTCTTGCTGGCCCTTGCCTCCCCTCCCTGCCCCAAGACCCCCAAGACTTTTGGGAAAACAGTTGGGTTTTGCCTCTTTTGATAGAGCTAGGGATCAAATTTACTAAATTTTCTTGGAAAGAAGCAGGGGCCCCTCCCAGCTTGTTTGCCTGGCATGGGTTTGGTGTCCCAAAGAAGGGGCAACCGCCCCTTCTTGTTTGGTCCAAGAAGGGACAACACCTTAATGAGTTTTGCTTATGGTCCATTGCTGGCCTCACAGGGATATGGCCCATGCCTCTGCTAGTCAGCTGGGAGAAGTAAAACAGAGGTTCCAGGTCTCTCAGTGCATCCTTGGCTTGAAAAATTCATTGTTTCAGAGGTGAAAATGTTCAGTGAGCTTCAGACCCAAGAGCTGTATTTGTCCCCATAAACCTGTCTTCTGCAGGAAGCCACAACCTCCTACTTTCCAGCCCCACCAGCCTCTGGCTCCTCAGTTTAGGAGAAGGCTCAGGGTTTCCTCCTGAAATGTCTGAGCAATGTTAGGGACAGCAGTGATGGGATGCTGGACAAGAGGGAGCCACAGGTCCAATCAGGTCTGGTAGGGTTGTAGACACTAGCAGCACATCCAAGGGCTGGAGCTTGCTAAGTCACCTTTATTTCTTCTCGTTTATTATGTCTTATAGTGGAATTAATTGTGATGAAGAGCCTAACCCAAGCAAGGCCCGACATCCCATCCTGGGAAGCATGGTCACAGATGCTGGGCTGTTCCCAACTTCACTGTGCCAGGGTACTGCCACCTTGCCCTCCCAGCCTGGTCCTGCCTCTATCTGTTGATCTTCCAAAACCTTTGGAGCCAGACTTATCCCTGATGTCATTCTGTGGGGACCCGCCATGATGGGACCTCACTCTAGAGGGACACCAGCCAGGACCATTCTTATTCCTATGCCAAAATATCACATTTCTCTTTGCTTAAGCAAAGAAATCTCTGCATAGCTGCTGCACCTGGCCAGGTGACTGCATATGTGAGAGTTATCTCCTTCCCGGGCAGAGCTGCATCATGGCACAGATCCCCCCTGCAGCAGCTGCTCCCCCATCCCCATCATGCAGAGACATTTTTCTTTTGCTGCAGAGGATTTTGCAGCATGGTAGCCTGACCCTCTCGTGCCTTCTGCCAGGTCGGCTTTGCTTCTCACCAAGTGATGGCTCTTTCCTCCATGTGCACGAACTGTTCCCATCTGGGCCCCGTCAAAACCAATTCAGCTGGCAAAGGACCTGACTGGATTTAAATACAAAGCAGAGCCTCTCCTCCTCCAGCACTGACTTTGTCTGCTCCCTTTTGTGCCCTTTTGCTCTCTTCCAATCCTAGCCCATCCTACTCGGAGCGCTGCTGCAATCCTGGGGAGCCCGCTGAGGGCCAGGGAGAGCTAAAGGGGCTGCAGGAATGGGACACTCCTGAAGCAGAGAAAAAAAAAAAGGACTCAAGCCCTTAGTAGACCTAAGATATAGGTAAAAAACACCTATAGTGTTTTTACCTAAGTGCTGCAGGGTCAAATCCCAACCAGACAGAGGGAAATTCCTCAGGTAGCCTTTAGTGCAACTCTTTGGTTCCCAGATGGGGCAAACTACCCCAAGGAGCACCCAGCCCACGGTGCTCACAGCAGAGCACAGGAGCAAGGGATGAGCCGAGCTCTGCATGGAGGAGTCCTGCATCTGAGCAGGTGTCAGGAAAGAAGCCAGAGCCAAACTGGGGCCCTGGAGAGTGTGTGCCAGGGCAATCCTCAAAACCCAGCTGGGTTTGCTTAGATACCAGATAAAGCAAGTCGTGTTTTTAATGGAGGTCTCACATAAGGGCCTCAACCAGATTACCCAGTGAAATTCCAGGGGAGGAGAGTGAAGTTTGCCTGTGGTCCTGGGGACCACAATGAAGCAATTCTGTTTCTGCATTCACATTTTTTCTCTGCCCTTTATGTGCAAGACATGGGAGGAGGGAAGCAGCAGCACAGTGTGAACTCCCCAGCACCTAGCAAGACCCTGAGCTCCAGCTTTTCTGCTTTCCTTGCCACTTCCTTTCTCATGGGCTGCAGAAAGTGATGTCAGGGGAGAAGAGAAGCAGCAAACTATATCAGTGGGGCTTTGGGTAGGGAAAGCATGTAATACTGGGACTGTACACTCCCACAGGCACAGCATCCATAGAAATCCTTCCCAGCCACCACCAGTTTAGAACAGGCTTCAACCCACACTGCCCTCCCCCGCTGCCCCCCTCCCCCCAGAAGTCCCAACTTATAGCATTTCAGCTTCCCCATTCTCTGAAAACTTTCTAGATCTGACAGGGGTTAGCATTGTGGAAGAAGCCTTTTTGTGCATTTTTGCTCCAAATCTCCCTCCCTCTTGTAGTTCTGGGAGAGCCTCTTGGATGCTGTCCTTGCTCCTGCTGGCCACTTCTGTGGGATGCCATTAAGTGCTTCTCATCTCTGTTAAACTGTCCAGACCAATCTCATGAACTCATGGAGTGTAAATGACTTCTTTGTGACAATGTAATGCAATTAGTGCTAATTATAGAGTGTGTAATGTCTGCAACACATCTCTGTAATTACAGGAAAACTTGCCGGAGATGAGAATAGTGCTGTATTATCAAAACTCTGCTTAGGGAAACATGGCTTAGGCTGGAGGTTCCAGAGTTGCGTGAGGGAAAAGGGGAGGGAGAAAAAGTGATGAATGGTATAATTATGTTGCATTATTTTTAGAGGAGGGCATTTGGGGAGTCTGCTTGCGAGAGAACACTTCTTTGAAGGTTAAAAGGCATTGCAAGCAGCTCTTGCCCTCTAAAGATCATTAGATATCATTCTGACTTCTCCCAGCATAAGACACAGATGTACTAAGGATGGATGCTTGTTTGCATCCCAAAATATGCAGAAGTGGTTTTGGTTTAATGCTGACTGGTGCTTGGGCTGGTAAGCCAGAGCTGTGGGATGGAGATGTGCCCTGACTTGGTGTTTCCCTGGTCACTGTAGGACCCAGCATCTACTATCCTCCCAGCAGGGCACAGGAGCACCTTCTCTGCTCAGTCTGTGGGAAGAGGGTAGCCACAGACTGAGGTCTCCCTTCTGCTCAGCTGGAGCCAGCCCTAGCCCAACACTTTGCTGCAGTCCCAGCAGCTTGCAGGAACACAGCTTGTTCTGGCTTTTTTCAGATAAGGACTTCCATGACCTCTCATTCGTGTAGATCGAAATGGACTTTAAGCTATCCTCATCAAAAAAACCCATGGTGTGATTTTGGAGTTATCCTGTGCAGGGCCAGGAGCTAGGCTTTGATCTTTGTGGTTCCCTTCCAGCTTAGGAGATTTTATGATTCTATTCTATGATTCTAACCCCAAAACAATGAAAATCCCTAATGGTTTATTGTTTTCCTGTGAGAGAGCTTTACACCAGGGGATAATTTGGAGCTGTCAGAGCTCATGGGATTCCTCTCTGCCTTCCTGTGCCCACATTCTGCTCCCCACCGAGCAGGGCTGTGCATCATCCCCTGTTTGAGCTGTGTGGGTCTGTGGTTACTCCAGGCTCAGTCAGTTGCTTGGCCAAGACTGAGGAGCCCTGTTTATGCTTTGCTCATTGTAATGGTAACAAGCCTCTTCAAAGACTTTGTAGGAAAGTTAAACACTTCTGGAATATTTTGCTTATGACTGAAGAGGAGCTGGGGCTGGAGGTGGTTGGCAGGCTGCTTAATTCAGGAACAGACACCACTCCTTTCTCTCTTCGCTTCCTGAACATTTCTAATGTTTGTTATGATATTTTTTCTCTCTCTGTGGAAGGCTGTATTAAACAGTGAGCTCCACTGAAGCCTTCATAAACAACCTTAAGGATGTCTTTCTCCCTCCTGATTTTGAGCACTGAATTTCAGGGATGAAATAGGCTGCAGGAAGCCCTGTTGTGTTCATAGGTGACAGGAGAGAAAGGGATAACACAGCCCCCACTCCATCTCTGCTCCATTTAAATCTGGATGGGGTCTGAAAAACTCTAGCTCAGAAATTGGAAGGAGGGCTATGGTGCCAGACGGGTCTCTGCAGGGAGCTGTGATCCCCATGCAGCTGCAGCAGCCAGAGCAAGATTCCTGCTGGGTGCTCTTGCTGAAGCTTCCAGCATGTTGCCTTCATCCCACAGCGCCAGATCGCTCCACAGGCAGGCAGGGCTCCTCTGAAGGGTGTTTTAGCTGTACAAGGCTGATCAAGGGGCTGTTTCAGCTCCCTGGTTCAGACATGGGGAAGAAAGAGCTGTTGTGGGACTGTCTACAGGAGCACCTGCTGCAGCCTCCTGCTGCAAAGGCTGATATTCCCCATATATTAGTCTTTCATCCCTTAAAAACAAAACTCACAGGGAGGCGGGATGAATGTTGCTTTTTCATTCCCTTTGCCTCTGTTGAGCCGTCTGACCTGAGGAGCAGCACAAGAGGATGTGGCAGCAGTGCCCTCTGTGCTGCCTGGGCACCCCGAGCAAGCACCGGGGTGTAATTGCCCATGTAAGAGGCTGATTTGCACACACAATTACCCAATGTGCAGCCACTGCCACAGCCCCTCTGGGCCACAGGGAAAGCTACACCAAACTTTCTCCCAGGAGCCTGGCCCTCTCCTGGGCTTTCCAGGATGGATATGAGTGTCCTGGAAACTGGGAGCCTCCTCCACGGCCTCACTGTGTCCTGACTAATCCCAAATTAGGTGCTTTGTGCTCTGAGCAAAGTGCCAGAACATCAAGCCAATACTCGTCATCATGAACCTCCAGGACTTCGATATCTGGGGCTGAGCTGTGCAATTTAATGTTTTAAGTTACTTTTGGGTGGATAAAGGGTAGCCAAGACCTGGGCACAGATGAAATCCATTGGCTGTGGATGCTCTGTGCTGCCTTCCCACAACCTTTGGAGCAAAGCATCCCGAACAAGCTGCATCCCTGACTCACAGAAACCTGCTGGGTAAAAGAAAGCACTCAGCAGTCTCCCTCACAGCTGAGCTGACTCAAGTCCACCTGTGAAAAGCCTGGAGGTTTTTTTTTAGTTTTAGGACTTTTAAAAAGGTAATTCTTTAGTTTCTTTCAGTTCTTCAGCTGAACTTGCTGCTGTTTCAAAAGCCTCATTAGTCAAGTGTCCTGGCTGGGACACATGGTGCAGCCAGATCCAGCAGGCTGCAGGGTTCATGCTCTCTGTGTGCTATTCTTTTTCTTCTGTTCAACTTGATTGAAATGAGTATTTTTAAAATTAAGCAACACCCACGAATGCGGTGAGACTCACAAGGCTCCAAACGCAGCCACTGAGTGAAAGCAGAGCACAGCTAAGCTGGCGAGAGCTGGGGGAATTTTCATTCCAGCTTTCTGAAGATACACCACCTAAATAATTTCCCCTTGTCTCTTCCAGCACCGATGGCTTAATATCACCCACTGATGGCTGTGCTTTGTAGATAAAGGGTGTCTATATGCCCAGTTTGGGAAGCTTTTTAACGCTGAATAAATCTCAGCCTATCTCTCCTCAGCAGTGCAGGGTTCTGAGTGTGTAGGGGGTGGGCGGCTCTCGGGGCTGGCCCTGCCTGCAGCCACTGCTGCTTTGCCACCGGTTCCTTGTGTGACCTTGGTCACATCCCCTGGTTGTGCAGCACCCCTAGCATCCAGCTGTGAAAGGGGAGAGTTCAGGCTTTCCTTGGAAAGTGCCCTCAGCAGAAACTCTGTGTGACTGCTGAGTTTCACAACATTCTACTTCCTGAGCAGGACTGATGCTGGAGATGGGAGCAGAGTCAGAGCTGAGAGCAGGGTGCTTCAGAGATGCAATGCTGGCTAGGTGTGGGAAGGACTTCGCTGGAATTTCTGTGCTCTTTAGGGACTCTCTGGATAAGCAGAGCCCCTTGAACCCTTTCTGTGATGCCCTGAGCATCACTTTTGAAAGCCCTTTGCCTCAGGGCTGCTGCCTGGCATTGCACTCAGGCAATCATTCCTGGTGCATTGGGTTTTACACAAGAGAAACCCCAGCATGATCCAACTCACTGTCTCCAGGTGGAATAGGAATGAATTTCTCCTTCCTGGTCCATCTTGAGCCATTCTTGTTGCCTGTCAGCTGAGCTCTGGGAGTTTTCCTGCTTGGAGAAGCATTTGCCAAAGGTTTGCATCAGCTCCCTCTCTGCCTCCCACTAGCAGCCCGTTGTATGTCTGGCTTTGCAGATGCTCCACTTTTATTCTTAGAAAGTCCTAAATATTTCCGCTTTCCTTCTGAAAAACTCCAGTGATCGGGGGTTGCTAATCACCCTGACGAGCTGTGAATCCATCCTATTTAATGCTGAGTTTCTTTCTGAGCCTTTAACTTGGCCGGGCACCAGGTTGGTGGCAGCAGTGCTGACAGGCATCGTGCCTTCCCCTCTGAGCAGAGATGACATTTGAATTGAAGCTTCATCAGGAGCCTTTTACACTGCAGATTTCCAATGCATAAATGCTATATATGCTGGTAAATGTACCTGTCACCTCACCAGCTGGTGACATCCTGACATTTGCTCTCCCTGAGTATCTTCCCTTGCCAGGGATGTGGATTGATTCTTCCCATGTTTCCCCTTGCCTTGGGAAGTGACCTTAGAGCTGGGGACTGGTGGCATTCTCACTGGACTTGCTCTTTAGTGACTGAGCTTTACTGACATTCTTTTCTCTAATACTGAGTTCTTTCAAGGCACTTGAGAGAGGTTACCAGCAAGGTGTGGACCCTGTAGTCTGTGTCTGGGGCTGAGCTTGGCAGTGCTGTAACACCAGTTCTGGTAGCAGTGCCCAGCAGCATAAGCAGGAGACCACCTTCTTGCTCTTGGTCTTGGTGTTCAAGTGTTTGCTTAAGCCTCTGGGTTGTTGTTCGGCTTGTTCCTTTAAATTTGGCATTATAATTGTTCTTTAATAAGTTAAATCAAAATGTATTTTACAGCACATCCTTTGCAGCTTACAAGCACTCACATCTCTGGAAGTGCATCTGGAGCTGTCATTAATCAGAAAATGATTTGTCTTGGTGCATTTAACCACGTGCTGCTCTGAATTTTGCTGGCAGCCTCTGTTTTAATAATGGATGAAAGAAAAGCTGTATGTCTGATACGGGCTTTTCACCTGAATTTTGCCAACCACACAGAAATCTTTTTGAACAGCAAGTGAAACATGACAGAAATGAAACCACTGCCCCTCTCCTCACCTTAGCTAAAGCTTGCCCAATGCAAGGAGTCCTGTGCACTGACGAAGGGACTGGTTTTCTACTCCCAGGTCAGGTGGGATTTTGTGAATACACTGCATTCCTTTCTGGTTAGGGGCTGAGAACAAATTCGTAGTATCCATATGTGCATGTCCAACCTCCTGGGACCGTCCCATTGCTGTGGGGGTCAGCTAAGCAGAGAGGAAGATGTTGAGGTTATTTTAAACGTAGATATGGTTTGATCATCGTCATCATCATTCTCATTAGAGCCTATCAGGTAAAACCTCACTGCATTAAACACGGAGTTGTTTATATGAGGGCTGGAAGGGAAGGTGGGGCACCCCTCACCTGCTGGGGCCCAGGAGGGAGGAGGGGGGGGTTGGCTGATCACAGCAAGAACAGAAGCCTCCAGTGGGCTGCAGCCATGGCAAACCTAACACAGCATGGATGGATCCTGCAGGATTTCCAGCAGGGAGAAAAGGGACAGCACTGATGCCTTGGTGCAAGGACCAAAACCTCTTCCAGAAACTTGGTGCCTAATCAGGTGAGATTAATTCAGACCAGGGCAAGCGTGGAGGAAGGTTGTGACTGAGAAACAGAGAGCCTGTCTGTGAGATGGGGCTGGAAGAACTTGATTTGTTTGACTTTGCAAAATCAAGGCTGAGAGAAGATGTGCTTTGTCCTCCATAAATACATGGGTGAGTAAACACCTGGGACAAATAACAGCTACAGAAGCTACTTTACAGACAGTGCTGCTGTAAGAACAAATGGATATGAGCTTGTCCTGAATAAATTCAAGCTGGAAGTTAGGCTTCTAGCCATTAGAGTTGGAGGGAGGGAACCACCAGCTTGTTTGGAGACGGAATTTTTGGAAGAGATTAATATGCTGTAGTTGCCTGTAGTAGTGGGAGCCTGACTGTTCAGGGAGCCTCAGGGTTGTCTTTCTTACCCTTGCCTGGCTCCGCCTCTTCAAGAATATTCTGGGCAGAGCTCTTGAATCTTCCCACAGCCAGAGAGCAAAATCCTGGAAGTGTTGCAACTGATGACTTTGTTGTGCTTGAGCAAAGGTGCCATGAGAAGAATGAGAGGTGCTGGGGCACCCCAGGAACTTGCAGCCATCCAGGTGCATCCTTAGACTAAGTCCTGTGAATGTTGCTCCTCTATCTCCTGAGCTGGGGAATAACCCCGCCAGACAGTGGGAGCGCTGGGAGGTTCTTAGGTCCACGTTGGCCCCATTTTTTTGTCTGCAAGTGTCACCAGTTTTGGTCCCATCTGCCAAGGGTGTTTGCTGAGCAGAGACAGTAGAGCTCAGTGTCCTGTGCTGATCATCTCCTGTGTCCCACAGAGGGGTCTGCACCAGAAGATGTTCTTCTTTTCAGGACTGTGGTGGTACTCAAGTGTTATGAATATGAACGAGGCCAAACTTTCTCCACAGAAAGAGGTTCTCCTTTATTAAAATAGCTGCAAGGAATGGAATACCTAGGATAAGCCCAGGCACCCACACAGCGAGCCAAAAACAAAGCAGTGCGCTAACCCCAAGTGCACTGAGTTCTTCCTCCCCCAAAAAAATAAGCATCCAAAAAGATGAACCCCAAATCAACCGAACTCCCCCCATTTATAGCCCCCTTTGAGTCCAGGATTGGTCCATTTTGGATCCGCATGATGATTGGTCCATTTCCAGGCTTCTCATTGGTCTTTAACGCCGTTCATTCTGGACCAATCGTTTCTGCAGGGCTTCGAATGATTGGTCAGGTCTTCCGTCCAATCCCTCTTCGACCTCGCCCTGCCCCGCCAGACCACTGTTCCACCAAACCCTGGACCCTTCTCCTAGCGCATTCAAATAAGCCCCCTGCCCCCCCCGCCTTAACTAAATACAATTAATATAACATAATTAATACAATATAATTGAACTATACCCTAATTTAACTTAACTTTTACTTATAACACTCAGCACAACAAACTCAGATTCATTACAGTATCCATAAAATTGATAAAAGCAGGGGTATGCCTGGAAATTTCCTCTTTGGAATGTGCAGGGACTTTCAGAAGCTTCTGCCTGGCCCTGTGCTAAAACAGTAACCAAAGTGGAAGATAGAGAGAGAATGAGAGATAGAGAGGGAGAGGGAGAGATCTGTGGCTGTGTGAGCTGGTGTATCACATTCCCCCTCACTGACTTTATCCTGACCTGCAAACAAGCCTTAATTAATTCCTCGGGCAAACTTTCCTGATGGAAGAGATGCAGTAACAAGTCCCTCTGTGAGTGGTTGGCATTTAATGTTTGCTTTATAATGTTTGATAATCTAACATTTCTCCACTGGATCCATGACACTCCTCCGTGGTTTTGTGTCTTTGTCAGGATGCTGGAGTATTCCCTGGACCTGCAGAATGTCAGCTTCTCAGCCGTCCGCACTGTTCGAGTCCTGCGGCCACTCAGGGCCATTAACAGGGTCCCCAGTAAGTCAGATCCTTATTCCTCACTGTTGGGGTCAGCTGTCTGGATCCATGCCCCAAAGATGAGAGGGCAAACCCAGATGCTTTGCATCACAGCTCAAACGTTTGCACAAGCCTTGCAGTGCTGGGTACTACCACCACTGTCTGGGTTCCTTTTGATGCCTGTGGTATCAGAGATGAGTCAATAAGTTATCCAGGACTGTCTTCAATTACCTTCCTTTCTTATCTGGAGCGGGTCTGGGGAGGCTGCTGAAGGGCTGCAGGTGATAGGGATTGACTGAGCCAATAGCTTTTGCCAGGCAGTACAGGCAGTGGGGTCTGAGCCATGCTGGTCCCACCCTCCCTGGGATACTCCATCCTTCCCTGGAGAAATTGGGGTGAGGGGCTCTTGTTATGCCTGAAGATAGTGCCCTGGGAGGTGCTGAAGACCTCAGAGCTGGTCCTTACAGCCCAAACCCCCAGCATCTCCAAAGCAGACCTGGGTGGGATGGGCAGTGACTCTTCAGTCCTGGTGTATCAGGTCATGGACCAGGGCCTCAGCCCTGCTTTAAGCAGCAGTGGGTGCCATTGCCTGCTGCTGCATGGCAGCGCAGCCCCACATGGCACTGGCCATCACAAACCCTCCCACTGCCCCATGCTGGGCAAATCCCAGTGCTCCGTGAGACACTGAGCATGGTCCCTCTCAGATGCTGTATGAATCAGATATGGTAAGTATAAGTACAACTGCACCAGAAGCATTCCTTTTCCATCTCGGTCCAACAATCCTGGTCATCAAATCCAGTACTGTTTTAGCCAAATTAAATCCAATTGTGCACTCCCCTATCTGAACTGGCCCAATGCGTTGATGAGAACTAATCCGCTTCAGTTCTCTATGCTGATGCTGGAAGTGCCTGGGATCTATTTATTTTCCTGCTCCCGACTCGAGCTTAATCTGGCTGTGCTGCTGATGTTTCAGTCATTACAGAAGCTTCAGAATCCTGCTTGCAGTGTTTTTTTTTTTTTTTATCCCCACCACTGAACTGGTGGACAGCTGAATTTATCCACCACTGTCTAACTGGGGATGTAATTCACTTAATGTGTTTTGAAATCCTGGGTAATTTGTCTTCTCTGCAATGTAGTTACAGTGGGATAAAAATGCAAGGTATGAAAAATAAAAAATGAACTTTGTTTGATGATCAGTGCAATAACCACAGAAAGTAATTTTAGTTAATTAGGAGTTGATGCAAGGTGGTTGTTCCTAGTAAAAGAGTAGAAGAAAAACCCTGAGAGAGGAGGTGACAGCATCAGGATAAGAGAAAAAAGTCTTCCTGAAGTATCAAAGTAAAGGGTGCAACAGTAAAGCTTTCTTTAGATAAAAGCCAATATAAGCAAGTGAGAGAGTGCAGAACATGGGGAAAGAAAGCGAGTGAGAGATGAGCAGAATATTACACAGATGTCAGATGAAATAAATTTTTTGTGTGTAAATGTCAAGTTGAAGTCACCATCAATTTGTCCTTGTTACAGAACTGGCTGTTCCTGAACTTGTGAGAATTAACTGCCAGAGAGAGTCCTGTATTTTAAGGAAGAGAGGGCATTTAGGGTAGATGAGGGGAAATAAGGAGGGAAGGGAATTTTGAAATATGCTGAGTGGAGAAAGAAATACAATTGAGCAAAAGAGAGCATCAGAATTTAATCTGAGGGAAGAAAGGAAACATAATTGCTAGAAAACTTCAGAGAAGAGGACTTGAGGAGCAGGGAAGGTAGGTCTGGTGTCCAGGAGCAAGGCATGAATGAAAGGAGTTGTTCCAGAGGCTTTGTGGGGAAGCTAAAGGGGATGGGAAGCTGTGACCCTTCACAAGCCACATGTGGGTGATGAGGATAGGAGGAAAATAATAGAAGGAAATACAGGTGTAAAAGTATCAGTGGAAAGGAAAAGGTCAGGAGGACATAGCTGGAGCAAGAAAATTCAACGTAAGCTTTTCCCCTTTGCCTCAGGTATGCGCATCCTGGTGACACTGCTTTTGGACACGCTGCCCATGCTGGGGAACGTCCTCCTCCTCTGCTTCTTCGTCTTCTTCATCTTTGGCATTGTGGGAGTCCAGCTGTGGGCAGGTTTGCTCAGGAACCGCTGCTTCCTCCCTGAGAACTTCAGCATGTGAGTCTGTGGGCAGCACCAGTGTCTCCCCAGCTTGAGGGAGGCTCTCCCTCCAAGATCTCCTCTGTAAAAAAGCCCTTCTCTTCTGTAAATGCTCCCTACTCCTAAATGCCACCATCACTCCTGCTTGGGCACACACAGTGGGTACAGAGCAAGCTGTGACAATTTGCCATTTGCATTTGCAGGCTGTCCTTAACTCTCAGCTGGCACTTGGGAACCTCTCTGATTTCTAAAGGCCTCCAAAAAAGCCCTCTGAGAATGGGAGTTCATGCTTTCTAAATTCAGCATATCATTAATGTGTGACCTTTTCTGTATGGAGATGCCCAGGTCTGAATCCCCTCCAGCAGCTGGTGGTCTTTATTGCCACAACTTTTGTAGTCCCACCTAAATCCCAGGAAAAGCTAATGGAACTACCGTGCATTTTTAATGCTAGATAATTTTCAGCCTCAGAGCAAGAGATAGTCCCTATCCCAAAGTCTTAATTTTTACAGATCCCTGAATTTTAAGGCTAAAATAATTGTTGTGATCAGTTTGCTGGTCTGATGTAACACTATTTGGACAGTGGTTGAAATACCTGGTAGATGACAGCCTCTTTCAGGGTTTCCATGCCTGTTCTACCTACCTGCTTTTTTCCATCACCTCCATTGCATCAAATACCTGGAGAAAGGCAGGTGACTGCAAATCTTTGATGGCTCTGCCAAGTTCTGCCATGCTGGTCACCTTTCAGTGGATTGCTGACTCCCCAGGGATCTGGCTGGATTCCCACCTAGATGGAGGAATCTTACAAGCCCAAAGCCTCTTTTCTGTACACATCAGGATCATGTTGCTGCTGCTGCTGAGGACAGGCTGGCACAAGGCACCTTCCAACCTCTCCCACCCACCTCCTAATGAACTCCCACCCCTCTTGCAGGTCATGCCCTCAAAGGGTGGCTGGAAATGGCATTACCAGGACATGTCCCTGTTAAGTAAATATCAGCAGAGCAGGGGGACAGTCTCACCACCGAGTAAATCCAATAGAGCCACAGGTTTGGGTGCTGTTTAATTGAGCCAGAATTCCAGGGCTTTAGATAGGCTTTGAAGGGTATTACAGGCAATTCTGCAGGAATTAACCAGGCTGAACTAGGCTTAAAAATATCTTCGCAAGCTTTAGTGGGAGTCCTGGCAGCATTAAGGAGATTGTGTGTGCAGAGCAAGGAGCCAGCTTCTGACTGGCCATGGGTTGTTTCATCTCCCTGAAGAGCATTTTTTGCTTGGTTTGCTGTGGTAAGGCCACCCTCAGAGGGAATTTAGACCTTACCTGTGGGCTGAACTGACACGGTGAAATGCAGATGAAGTCCCTGTCTCTGATTTTTAGGAATTTTGGGAGGTCCTTGTACATAGAGTCTCCCTAAATAATTCTCAGCATCTCCAGAAGGACAGGACATGCAGGAGCTTAAACAGACTGATTTCCGTCTTACTGCAGCAAAGATATTTCAGAGAAGCCCTGTCATGCTGAATCCTTCTCTTAGTCTCCTAAAGTCAAAGCCAGAGTGCTTCCAGAGGGAGTAACTTTTAATAATGCCATCAAAGGGATTTCCAAGGGGCTGAGTGCCCTGCCTCAGTTTCTCAAAACCCAGTTAAGGACATCAGTTCACCCTGTGGAGCTGGAGTAAGTCCAAGGGGACTCCTTTAAAAAACAGCTTTAAGATCCAGAAAAGCAGATGTCAGACTTCTATGCTGGTACAGCTGCCTCTTTGCCAGATTGCTTGCAATCAGTGTGCAAACCCCAGCCTTGTCTGGACTCTTTCAGCCCCTACACAGTTGATTTGGAACGGTACTACCAGACAGAGAACGAAGATGAAAATCCCTTCATCTGCTCCCAGCCCCGGGAGAATGGGATGCGCTACTGTCGGAGTATCCCAACACGGAGGGAAGAGGGTCTGGAGTGCACTCTGGATTATTATTCCTACAATGACACCACCAACACATCTTGTGTGAACTGGAACCAGTACTACACGAACTGCTCTGCTGGGGAGCACAACCCCTTCAAGGGAGCCATCAACTTTGATAACATTGGCTACGCCTGGATTGCAATCTTTCAGGTAAGCCCTGTCTGCCAATTGTCACAAGGTGGGCAAACAGCAGGTCCTGCCCTCAAAATGTTCCCAGGGGCTTTGTAATTGTACTCCTGGGGGCTGTTTTGTACTAGTGTGCACCTACATAGTAGAGCACAGGTGCTCAAAGTGTTAGGGATACAATAGGATGCCTATTTTGAGAATGTCTCCACCTCACATGCATGGACAAAACCTTGTGGGTATGCAGTCTCATGATGTTGATGTGGGGCAGAGCCTAGAGGCTGCTCTTCTTTCTGCAAAATGCACTAGTGGCCCTTAAGTCCAGATGGAAAAGGGCTAGATTCAGCCTGGGCAGCTGGTAATATGGCTGTTGGCATTGGGAGGAGCAGGAGTTGTTTCCTCAGCATCTTGTACTGCACCAAGACCTGCTATGAGGTGTCAGACATGACCCAGGCAGAAGAAACATTGCCTGTGCACTTTACTGTAACTGAGCCTTCAGGAGTTTGTTTTCCTTTCCTGTCTCCACCAGGTCATCACGTTGGAAGGCTGGGTGGACATCATGTACTTTGTCATGGATGCACACTCCTTCTACAACTTCATCTACTTCATCCTCCTGATCATTGTGAGTGGCCTTAGGGGACCAGGGGGCATCCTCCTGGCATTTGTAGAGAGCAGAGTGGAGTCACCCAGAGGAACAGGGCAGAGGGTACAGTGAATATAAAAGCTGAAGTAGCAACCAGCCTGCTGGGAGAAACGCAGCTTCCCTATGGAATTGTGCTGCAGCTGCATTTAGCATGAAGAAGGAAAGAGATGTGCTCAAGCGGTAGATCCACTTCTGTTGTTGCTGCTGCTTCTTCTCTCCTTGTGCTTAGAGAACTTTTCTCTCTTGCTTACCCCCTTGAATTTAAGTTTTAAAGTAGGCAAATTTCACCTGCCCAGTTTCTGAGTAGAAAAAATATTTCACCTGCCCAGTTTTTGAGCTAGAAAGGGAAGAGGCTGCCCAAAAATTCCCCCAATAATGCAGAACCCATCTGGCTGGGTCCTTGGTGCCGTGGGGATGTTATGGGAAAACAGTCCCAAACTTCAGAGAGCACGTTAAGAAAGGAGGGAAGAGATTACTGCCCACAGCCCACCCACACTTCACAGCATCATCTGAGACCACCCACAAAGGAGCCAACAAAGAGTTTCTGTGGGGTAGGCTCCATGATGGGCTTCATCTATGCAAGCAGAATTGTCTACAGTGACTGGCTGAGCTCGTTGTCTAGACTCCCTTTATCGTCAAGGGAGAAAAATAGGTGCTTTAAGGGGGTGATTCATCTCCTCTGAAGGTAGACATCCAAAATAAATTAGATGCATTGCAGACTTGATGCGCCTGTTTCTCTCTTGACTCTAAAGGATCATTAGGTGCCTCACTCAGATGTAGCTAAGTGAGATGAGTTCTTGTCTTGCTACACAATTGGTCTAAGTCCAGAAAAATAGCTGCACATTGTCAGTTAGATCATTGTGGGGATTTCTGCTCCTCATCAAACCAGGACTCAAACCCTGATGAGAAAGTAGACGGTTGTTTAGTCCATGATGCTGGTTTTTTTCTGTTAGCTTCCCCAAGACAGAAACAAACCCTTGCTCTCAGCCTCCCCAAGATGACGAAGAGGAAGAGCAAGCAGTGCTTTTCCAGATGCCGTGCAAAAAACTTTAGCAGTTTGTGATAGCCCGTTAGTACGTCGGTAATTCCCTGTGACCCAGGCTGGGCTCTGCAGAAGGCAGAACCTCATGAAACCCTGGTTGGAAAGAAAATCTCCAAGCTGTGGGTACAGGCTGCTGATGCCCTTGCATAACAGTCACCCGCAAATCCCATTAGCAGGGGAAAGGGATCTGCTCGCAAGCTGCCCACACACTGGCAGAGAAACGCTCCTATGAGGAAGGCGCAGTGCATTCATCGTAATGTCACTAATTGTGATAATTACAACTGCTGTCTATGGAGAGAGAAAAACACCATCTCAAAAGAGCAAGAGATATTTGTCAAAATAATCTTCTCTCATCTTTGATCTCTGACGTCCTCCATGGAGGGCTGGCGTGGGAGTCCCTGGGGTGAGAGCTTGAGAGCTTGGGGGGTGAGTCAGCCCAGCCAGTGGTCCCTGCTGGGTGACACAGGGGGTGGGATTGGCTGGGGTTTGCTGCTTTCTGTCCTCGGCAGATCTGTGTGGTGCCATGGCCACACTGAGGTGCCTGATGTCCCCTGCCCCCTTAGGTGGGCTCCTTCTTCATGATCAACCTGTGCCTGGTGGTGATAGCGACACAGTTCTCTGAGACAAAGCAGCGTGAGAGCCAGCTGATGAAGGAACAGCGCGTGCGCTACCTGTCCAACGCCAGCACCCTTGCCAGTTTCTCAGAGCCAGGAAGCTGCTATGATGAGCTCCTCAAGTACCTGGTTTACATTGCCCGGAAGGGCAGCAAGCAGCTGGTGAAGGCCTACAGGGCAGCAGGCGTGAAGATGGGCTTCCTGAGCAGCCCCACGAGCAAGGCGAGGGCTGAGCGGCACGCCAGGAAGCGCCGGAGCAGGAAAAGATCCTCCGTGCACCACCTCATCCACCACCACCACCACCATCACCACCACTACCACCTAGGCAACGGGAGCCTGCGAGCGCCCCGTGCCAGCCCAGAGATCAGTGATGTGGAGACCAGCTCACTCCAAAACGGGACCAACAGGCTGATGCTCCCTCCCTCAGCACCCAATTCCCTGGGGGCCCCCAGCGCCTCTCCCAGCAACACTGAGTCCGTGCACAGCATCTACCATGCCGACTGTCACTTTGAGCCGGTGCGCTGCCGGTCATCCCTGACACAGCCAAGCCTCGGTTTGCCAAGCCCAGAAGGGATCCCCAAGAACATAGTGGGCAGCAAGGTGTACCCCACAGTGCACTCCAGCACCTCCCATGAGATGCTGAAAGAGAAGAATTTGGGGGAGGCGGCGGTGGGTGCTGGGAGCAGCACCTTGACGAACCTCAACATCCCACCCGGGCCATACAGCACCATGCACAAGCTGCTGGAGACACAGAGCACAGGTGAGCTGGGGTTGGATCTACATCTGGGGCTGCTTTCCAAAAATATTATTTTTGTCCTAATTTTTTTCTCTCTCTGCATTTTTGCAGGGTTCTTCTCAGTCCACGTTACAGAGAAAGGTGATGGCTTTCCAGGTGAGATGAATCGGAATCTTATGACCTACCTAATGCCTCTTATAGCCAAATTTAGGAGGGAGGTTTCAACCTCCCTGACTTCATATCTACAATAATCCAAGGCATATGAGGGTTTTCAGCGAATCCATTTTCTTTGCAATCTCCATTTTATAGATTAGAAGAAGAGTACAAGAGAGCTGGAGAGGGACTTTGACAAAGAGTGACAGGAAGGGGGGAATGGCTTTAAACTTTGCAGAGGGTGGGTTTAGATTAAATGTTAGGACAAAATGCCATTATTTCCCTCCACTCCTAAACCATTTACAGGGAGCACTTCCCAAATCCTGTACTCCCAAAATCAGATAGAGCTTACAGATGGACACTTTCCAGATCTGGGTCCTATCACACACCTGAGCACTGTGTAGCTCTGCTTCTGTGGGACATAAGGCTTATGGAGATTGAGTGTCTGCTTTGTGTGAGTGCTCAAGGACAATCACAGATGCCGAGTATTAAAAAACTGTGATTTGCTCAGGAAGCCTGTAAGAGTCAGACACTGAATGCATCTTTCTTGGATCCGGGATTTCATATCTTCACTTCAAGAAAGTGAAGATATTTTTCTTTTCCCCTCTCCATCCTGAAGTTTGGGAGTTCAGGCTAGTCTAGTCCAAACACTCTCAGCCTTCAAGAAGTGTTTCTGGCCAAAATTTCCCAGGCAGTCAGTGCCTTTTCCACCCCACTGCAATGGCATTGACCTTTCCAGCCAGGAGCTGTGCCGGGAAGAGACCAAATCCTGCCCCCAGCCCAGAGCTGCCCAGAGACTGAACACACAGAACTGGGCTCTGGGTTGGTTTAGCACAGGGTTTGTGCTCTCACTGCTGGGTGCTGCCATGCAGGAGTCAGGTGCATGCATTGCCTGTCTCCTTGCAGCCAGCTGGTGGGAATTTTGGGAAATATCCCACTGGTATTTCACCCAGGATACACCTGGCAGCTGCCACCGAGGGCAACATGTGGAGAGGGAAGCTAGTGGTTTTGGAGCATCAGCAGAGGGAACAGGAAAGAAGGCTGCTAACAGTCCTCCTGATAATTACAGCCAGGAGCCTGCCAGGACCAGGGGAACCGATTGCTTCCTCCTTCCTGTAATGGCTAGAGATGTAATGAGGTGCGCTCAGGGTCCACGGCTGGGGTGGTATGTGTCTGGGGGCAGCAAAGAGAGCTTCATAAACAGAGAGAAGGCACTTGGGAAGTCCAGGTTTTAACCCAGCAGAAGCCCTTTTCCCATTAGGAAATGCCTGTCATGTCAGAGGCAAAGTCTTGGTGCTAACAGGGAGTGGGGGTTGCTTCCTGCAGCCCCCAGTCCCAGCTGACGAGCTGCCCTTTCCCTGCTCTGCTGGCATTTCAGGTCCCTGCCAAAGCTCTTGCAAGATCTCCAGTCCCTGCGCCAAGCTGGATGGTGGCTCCTGCACCACCGAGAGCTGCCCTTACTGCCTCGCTGCGCTAGCGGGCGAGGCCGAGCTGTCAGACAATGAGACGGCCGACTCAGACAGTGAGGGGGTCTACGAGTTCACGCAGGATGCTCACTACAGTGACCAGCGAGACCCACAAAGGGGCAGAGCCCGGGCCAGGAGAGCCCATCTGGTACTGGCCTTCTGGCATGTGGTGTGTGAGACTTTCCAGAAGATCGTGGACAGCAAATATTTCGGCCGTGGGATCATGGTGGCCATTCTCATTAACACACTCAGCATGGGGATCGAGTACCATGAGCAGGTGAGTGCTGTCCTGGCAGCTCCTGGTGCAGAGGGGTTGCAGATGGAGTTATGAGTCTGAATTCATCTGCTGGTGGGATGGTTTGGGGTGAGAGGCATTGAAATGCTCTAGGAAGGGTCCCAGAATGGAATAAGGCAGGCTTTTTCCTCTGAGCGTGCTTCCAGGTTGCAGCAATCACCTTGACTGGTACCTGGCTATGTGAGCTCCTGCATCTTAGCCCTACCAGGGACGGTCAGCACCATGCTGAGACCACTGTCCCATGGGCAGCACCAGGTGGTGCTGGGGTCTGTGGTGAGGGAACCAAGGAGATGAGGCAGTCCTTTGCCACCAGGTCACTGTGAGCCTGGCAGTGCTTAGGGTGCTGCCAGCACCTGTGGGCTCTGTGGGCCCTGGGGTCAGTGCAGCTGCAGGCAGAGAGCTATTGCATTTGCACTCCTTGGAGAGGCGGTAAAAAATGGCTTTGCCTCCTCATTGAATGCTCCAGTAGCAGCATGATGAGTCCAAAATAGACTCATCACTGGCTATTCCTTTGCTCAATTATCTGAGTCCTTGAAGGCAGGAGAGTGCCTGTGCTCCAGCCTCTCACCGCTTGTCACCTAGCAGAGCTTTCCCTATATATAGTCATTAAGAAAAGGAGTTGCCATGTTCCTCTTGAAACATGTCCATGATGTTCCATGACAAGAACTCTCCTTTCAGAGGCCTCACGTGAGTTTTGTGGCTGCTGCTGGGGCCCACCTGGCACGGTGCCCTTGATCCTGCCTCAAGCACGTGTCTTGGGGCTGCAGGTGCATGCTTCCTGTGGGGTGAAGAGTTTATTAGTGGGGATGCAGGGATGCTGCAAAACCTTGTTATAAAGCCCTCCCATTCTTGAGAGCTCCCAGCATGTTGTTTCTTCTGGGATGTCAGAGCTCTGTGCTCCCAGAAAGACACAGCCACCCCTGTGCCAGCACCGGTCTTGGCTGAGAATCTCGTTGCATCTCAAGTCATGTTTCCCCTTTTCTCCCTTCCTGGCATGTTTCCTTGTTTGCTGGGTTGCACGCAGAGGTGTTTCTCCCCCAGCTCCCGGTGGAAGCAGTGGTGGCTGTGGATCAACTCCCAGTTCCCCTGTCATCCTGTGGCATTAATGCCTCAGTGACCAAGTGCCAGGGAGATGTGGCTGTGCTCAATGTGTCCCTTCCAGCCAGCACCTTCCCCCTGATGCCCTGATGCAGTCTAGCTGGCTAGGTGTTGTTTTCAGTACACAGGAAACAGTGGTGCACTCCAAAGTCCTGCTGGTTTCACCTTCATTTGCTGCCCTTGGTGGGAGCTCTGCAGGGAAGCTTGAGTGATTCTACCTTTATTTAATAATCTTGGGAAGATTATCCCAAAGAAGTTGGGAGGAGGTGGTTGACAAAAACCAATAAACACTTTTATTCCTACCTTGGCTGAAGGGTGAAAGCACATCCACAGTGTCTTTGCTGTAACTACCCAAGGGGCAGATTGTCAAAGCTTGTTGCTCTTTACCAGGAGCATTTTTGGGAGATGCTGGTGTGGTCTCCCATCTGGGGGACCACCCCACTGGGGATGGGTGGCTGAGTGAGCTCCCATCGTCAAACACCCTAAGTGCAACACAACTCCTTAATTCTTTGCCTTGGGAAAAGTGGGGTAGGAGGTTTCCGGTTTCTGCCCTGGCCAGTGGTGAGTCCCAGCAAACATCTGGATGACAAGAGGCAGATTTTTGTGTGGTTTTTGGGTAACAAGGGTGAAGGGAGCTGATAAGCGTGGGGGTACTCCAGACACTGTGGGTGGTTGCTTTCTTTAATGGTATTTTGAAGCTACTACCGTTTCAGATTCCTTTCTCCCAGGCATTTGGAGGGAATAGCAGAGCTTGTTTTTATTAGTTCATCTTCTCAAAGTGGCGGCAGAGAACAGAGAGGTGTTTCTTTGTAACCTCGTAAGGCTTAGAGTTGGCAATTTCATAATCTGACAGTTATGAGAGCAGGAATTAGAGGAGCAAAATCTTGGACCAGGCCTTCCTGCAGAGATTATAAACACTGAAACATGATTTTTTTTCTTTTGGAAGAGCCTTTCCTGAAAGTGTGAGCGATCAACCATGTCAAATTTATCTTTACTGACTGATGTTTGCAAAGATGTGAGGGTGCTTGAAGAGTACTTGACTCCATGACTTTCTATATTAAGCTCTCTGCTTATTTAGACAATATTTACCTCTTGGGCTTTCCACATGCTGCCCTGGGCACAGTGGGCTATATTAGGGTAAATATTTTAAGGGCCTATTTTAAGGTGTCACGTCAAAACCTTGTGTTGTTTAGAGGCCCCTTGGCAGAGGGGCTGCTCCTCTCTGAGAGGAAGGACAGGCTGGAGGTTACCCAAAAAGGAAGAAGGAAGATGCCCGCCCATCTGCCCCCAGCAATGCTGGGTGGGATTCAGCAGCTCTGGGACCACCAGACCATCCTGGGACTTCAAGACAGGAGCTGGTGAGCTGAGCCCCTCACAGCCAGGGAGAAAAGTTTGCTCCTCTGGAGGTTTGACATCTCACCTTGGGACAGGCAGCCTGGAGGGACTTGAAAAAATCTTTTACTCCCTTGTTTAACAGACAAGGCAACCAGAGTAGGCCTGGTTGGGATATTGAAGATGATAGTGGTTCTCTGAAGGCATATACAAATGAGTGGCAATTGGGAGTATGTTGAAAACACTGGCCCCACCTCTTGCTGTTCATTTGTATTCACCCATCAGTCAGCCTGGTTAGACTGTGCACCCATGGCCGAGGCTGCTGGATGAACCTCCTCTTCCACCCAAAGCTCTTTTCCATAAGCCACCTTCCACAGTAAATTGTGGAAAACACACATTTTACCATCACATGACTGGGGCTTCAAGAGCTGGGTTTCCTCTAGGCTCCTTCTGACATAAGCTGACTTTCTCATTCAACACCAGGTTGTTTCCACGTGGTTCCTGCACATGCCTGAGCTGTAGGTACACCTGACTGGTGCAATTCTATATTTCCTCCACACCCCACCCATCCAAAACCAACTCCTGCTGTTCTTCTGACTCTAGGTGCAGTCGGAGGGAGGCAGTGCAGTGTGAGGTGCTTGCAGCACTTGCCACGTTGCGGCTGCTGGGCAGCAGTATGAAATTTTCCATCAGGGAAATGACAACTAGATTGCCACAGATTATTAATGTGGCTGCTAAATAGCTTGTTTTTCTACAGAGATGAAGCAAAATGCAGGTAGAAACTATTAGCTTTGGGTAGAGGAATATAAATGTGATTTAAAGGTAGACTCAGGGGATTTTAAATACACTGTTGAACCAATTGACTGATTCGCCTTAAGGAAGCTGAGCCTCTGCAGCACTGTGGGTTCAAACAGCTGCGGCTTAGCAAAAGATTGTTCTGCCATAGAGCAGGAGTAAAATGTGCTGCTAAAACAGAGGGTTTCTGTGCTGCTTTCCCCCCCACCCTGGCTGTAAGCCAGGCTCTGTTCCATAATGTGCTGCTTTTATTTTCCTTTTTTTCCTCCAACTCCTTTCTTGGAGTGAAAAGCAAAGGCTTTAGTATGAGGCGTGATGTTGTACTCCTCAGTAGGGGAAAGAATTCGGCAAGGGCTTCCTTGAGGAAGGGCTTTGGGGGTTTTGTTCTTGTTTTTAAAATCTGGTTCACATTGAGCTTCCTGGCTGTTCTGAGTTTCCTTGTCTGAACTCGCATTGTATGAACTATACCCTACATATTCTTTTGTTTAAATAGCACTTGAATTTCAGTCGCTGTCTCTGCGGTGTTTTGCCATTGTTAACATAACAAGAAAGAGACTGGAGAGTCCTTCACTGGCCTCCCGAAAGCTGCAGTGGGTTCAAATCCCTGCCTGGGTCTTGTGTGGACTTGGATCTAGATTGATCCAAAACCCTGGTGTCTCTGAAAGGAAGGAAGAATTGGTTCAGACCTGTGGGGAGCCTTTTGTTGATTTTTAAGATCAAATTGGAGAGGTGACAAGGGTGAATGACTCTCTGGGACAGCACCCAAGGAGAAAAGCTCGTTATCCATGGGAGGCAGTTCTACAAGGAAATGGGATGAGGCGATGCCTGACATGTCCCCAGCATAAGTGCAGCCACTGGAGGACCTCCCACTATAGCAGCCTGTTGTAGGGATCCACAAAGCCGCAGTGCTCAAAGCCAAGGTGGGCAAACTCCTTCCTCAGGAAACAGGAGCAGCCTAAGCCCATGGCAGTATCTCAAGCTGAATTCCTGGTACATCCTGCTGCAGGGGAGAAAGCAGGGTACAGATGATGTAGAGTTGTCACTGGTAACATTACAATCTAATAGCTGCTGCAGCATGGAAATATCAGCCATCTGTGCCAAGGAGTCAAAGGAAACCTTGCTGGCAAAATGCATTAAAGCATCTATTTATGTAAACAGTCAAGGCTTGAGAACAAGAGGGTTGTCTTAATCAGCATCAAAGAACATTAAATTTTTAGATATCCAGTATGATGGAGAGGGGAGGTGAACCTGCCAGCATGGAGCAACCATTAGGCTGCAGGTTCAAGAATTAATAACAGTCACCCAAATGGTATTTATGTACTTCTGCTTCTGCCTGAATTCACTATGCAGGGAAGAAGGTAACTGGAAATTATTAGCTGTCATAACACCCACTGATTGATTTCTCCATGTGGGAGGAAAATTGGATTGTTCCATGAAGAAATGGTGTAAGGGAACTGGGCAGTGGGGATGTGACAGGTTGCTGCCCAGGTCTCAGGGTACTTGTGTGTCCAAAGTTCTGGGCAAACTGGAGAGTAGCAGGTCTGGATCTCTGTATGAGCACTGCCTCAGAAGATAAGGGCATATTTGAGATGAGAAGTACTTTGCTCCCAGGACTTGGTGGTCAAGAGCATCCCAATCCCCACCAGTTTCAAGCCCAGTTGAACATTTTGCTGTTGGTAGATGGCAGCTGCAGATTTGTCAGATGTGTGGAGTCTGCTCTTTTGACCATCCCTATATCCTAAAATGAGGTCTTGCCCAGTGCTCCTTCACCTCCTGAGGAGGCTGTGGGAGACCTGGGGGCTGGTTGCAGCTCGCCCTTGTCTCGCTGCATAGGGCAGCTGTGGACAGCACCGTGTCCCTTCCAGCCCCTGTGGCTCCATGCCAGGTCAATCCAGGGCACACATATTTTGGCTTCTTTGATGTGCATGGATTTGTGTCAGGTCCCCAGGTCAGGAAGGAAGGGAATCCTTTTGTTTTGTAAAATATTTCTAGTATCTCTTGGATCTCTTCTGAGTTGTTTCCTATGAGTGCAGGGACTCAAAGACCTGTCCCATGTCCATGTCCCAGCTGGTGCTGCACCAGGGGCTCTCTGCATCACACACTGATGCAAACTGGTGCTGTACTCCTTAACCCTGTACCTTGGCTGTCTCACTCCAGCTGAATGGTACAGACCAGCTTTGTGGTGAAATTTCTCATTTGATACTTCCTCGTATGAGTCTGATTCATTAGGCTTTGTTTTAGAAGAGCGCTTACACAGGTGTGTGCATCCCTGAATCAACAAAACAGCCTTTCCTTGGAAAGCCTCCATCTGCCCAGGGCTCTTCCCAGGAGCTCACAAGGCCTCGTGTTCACTGCCTTCTCTTCCTATAGAAGTATCTCCACTTCCACTGAGGTGCACATCCCACATCTCTATTTAACTCCATTACACATCTTTCCAGCCCTGTGCCAGCTGCTGTTAGCCAAGCAATCAAAGCCTTGGCAGCTCAGCGAGGCTTTTTCCTCCCTCAGCGTCTGCTGGCTTTGCCCAATGTAGGGCTTGGAGCTACTATCAACTTAATTCCTCGACACTCCAGCTGCAAGGGGCACTCCCATGGCAGGCAAATGGGAGTGGGTTTGCACACGCTGTATTCAATTAGCTCCTGCTTATGCAGAAATTACTCTTATTGATGGCTTGTTGTTGGAGACTGGAGGAGTCAATGCTAATGGAAGTCATCAGAGCTGTTAATCGCTAGGATTACTGACTTCAAAACCAGTTTTCTATTTGTTAGTGGGGGTAATTCTTTTTATGGACCTTGGGGGTTCTTCTGCTTCTCGGGGATTGGAAGGGTTTCTGAGGTCTTGTAGAAAGTCACATGTTTTAATTGACCCACTTGTGAAGCTCTTCCAGGGATAAAAAATGCCATGGTCCTCTTAGTCATTTAAAAATGGGCTGTGCCTACAAAGCAGACTTTATCCTGGTTCTGGAGACTGAATTATTTGAAAATTAAATGGGATTTCATGCAACTGGAAAGGTTATTTTTTTTTATCAGATAAATCAGTTCTCTGTATGCTTTAGGGATGAGCCTATATAGATTCCTTGGCACCTGCTAAAGTTTTCTTCAGCTCTCTGACTGGGGAACCATAAGTGTCAGTTCTTTCCTGTTAATTTAGTTCAGAGGCTGGAAATACTTGGGCTACCTTAGATCCTATCATTACAGCTGTTGTTTCAGCTGCCATCCATACCCTCATGTTATCTCTGCCCAGGCAGCATTGAGAAGAGACTCCAGCTAGGTGAAATGGAAGAATGATGTGCACTTTCAAAACTTGCTTCATCCCTGTATGGATGAAAAATTGTTGCTCTATGCAGATAGTCAGGCATTTCTTTCTATTCCTTCTTTGATTATTGTGGTTGTTCCCCTTGGGTGGGATCCAGGAAATTCAGCTAGAGCATCTGGAGCACCCTCAGCTTGCACCGCTAGCACTTTCATCTGTAAGCACTTCTGGTTGTTGGTGTTTTCCCAGGGATCAGTCCATATTTTTCCTTAGTTCTCCTGGTAGAGGTTTGTCCCAATGCTGTTGGCGCGCGTAACTCTGCCCTGCTGTCACTCATGTCCTCACAGAGCCCATTCCCACCCTGCTCAGCCCCCAGCAGGAATGGGGGCAGAAGCTGCGTGTTTTTTCCCTCATCTCTGCTGGATTTCAGCTCTTTGTTATAATTGGTTTTTTGCTGATGTTAGGAAATGAGCAGCTTTTCCCCCATGGATGTCTGTCAGCATTAGAGATAGTGTTACCAGCATCAGAAATCCAGGTTCAGCAGAACTGTGCAGGAGCTCTACAGTGACAGCATTTTTCTTTCCCTCTTTTTATTTCCTCCCTCCCCCTGGTCCCTTCTCAAGTACTAATGGGGAGATGAGTTTCAAACTTGGTTTAGATTAACCAGAAATAGAGGGCTTTAAATCTTAAGTACTTACAAGGTGTGACCAAGTAGAAATGCAGCTTTTGTTCACTTTAAGCTCCTGCGAAACCTGGGCAGAGGGATGAGCTGGTTCATGTTTTTCTTGCATTTTCTGGGATAATACTCATCCAGAAATCTCAAGCAGAGAGAGATAAGGTATCCCGGCAAGATTATATGCTGTCCCTCCTGAGAGTGATACGAGAACCCAGCTGCAGGACTTGGTGGAGGAGGGTGTCGTCTGCAGGCCCTGTTTATGGGTATGGGCAGCCATGGTCCATGGAAGGTCCCTTCAGGGTGGGTCGATGAAATTCTCCATCAAATTTGGGGCTCATTCCCTCATTTGCACCCCACTCTCGAGGTCTACAGGTGGGGGCTGGGGACTCATCCCTTTATGGGCAATAGGGGCCAGGGAATTCAGTGTTTTGCCATGGTTCCCCAACAAAGATGTGTTGGAGAGGAAGGTCTTGCACCAGGAGGTTCCATGTCCACAGGATTCAGCTCCTTCTCTCTGCAGATGTGGGCTGGGAAGGGACACTTGTTGATTGGAATGGGGAAGGCTGAGTGGAAGACAAGGAGATTAGCAGAAGGGATGGAAGGGGAATCCCTCCTGTGCAGACAGCTCTGATTTCTCTGAAATGAAAGCTGCTTTCCTCCCTTTCTTACAGCATTATTTGCTGCGGCATGAAATACTCAGCCTCCATTCAGCCCCTTAGAAAATCCTTCTTTCCCATGCACTGAAGGGATGTAACTGGACTTGTTAACTTGTCTGAAAAGTAATTTCCTTATAATAAATGCCTATAAATCCTGAACATCCCAGCAGTCCTCCAGCCCACTGAGCAGTGAGCACGCTGTCCTTTTCCATGTCTCCAGCCCCAGGAGGAGCAGAGCAAAACCGGCTGCAATCCTGCTACTTTCCGAATTGTTTTCTTTAACCAAATTGGCAAAGGACAAGTAGAGAAAGCCTATCATACCCTGATTAAGCATAGCTCAGGTTTGCTCTGCTGGACACAGGACAGTAGTTAAAGCCTGATACCTTTTAAGGAACCCCAAAGACAATGAATGTCACTTCTGAAAATATGTGTGGATTGAGTTTCTGTTTTTAGCCACAAGCAGCTCCAGAGCCAACAGGAGCTGTATTTACTGAAGGGAACTGAAGTGGTATTTTGGATGGTTGTGGCTCCGTGGGTGCACTGATACAAGGGGTTAATGTGAATGTGTTTGGGGCAGTGCATGGAGAAGGCTTGAGGGTTGAATGAGGACACAGCCATGAGCTATCAGTCGTGGGGAACTGAGCGTGGGAGAGGGCAAAGACAGGGCACCTCATTTTGTTAATTAAGAGCTGCTTCTGTTCATGAGAATTTCTTGCATTCTGCCCCAGGACTTGTGGTCTGGCTTCTGTTCCGGGGTGGACCTGGTGTGTGTCTACACCCACATGGAGGATGGAGAGGATCTTAACAGAGCAGTGTTAAGTTGAAAATCCTATCTTTGTGTGACCCATTTGATTTTCTTTCTTATGTATATATATTAGAAATCTGCAAGTGATGAGTCAGTAAAATGTTGTTGGTGTTTCCTGTGAAATAGCTGAGGTCGCTATTTTCTTTCTGTGTTATTTTTCCTAGTTGCCATGGTAATGATTTCAGAAAGGTCTTATTCTTGCAGCAGTTTGAATAGGTTAGAAGTTTTCACAGTCTTCTGGATACGCTTACAGAAGCAGAGCAATATCTCAAAGATAACCCTTGGGATCAGGAGGGATCTGCCTCCTGGCTGGTCGTCCCATCCCTTGCTCTGTGCTGTGGTGAGACAGAGTGGGTTTTTCTGTTTTAATGTTAGCAAGATAGAGAGGAAAGACCCTGGGGTGCTTCTATTCTTTTGTGTTGGCATCCCAGGACCAGGGGTGGGACAAGATCAGGCTTGCCTGCATCCTGGAGCTCATTGTCTGGACAAGGGGAATGTGGGATGGATGGATGTGTGCTAGCCATACCATGGCACTGGGTGCAGGTCTGATGATGATGATGATAAAGATGAAGACCCTGTGCCCTAAATGGGTCACAGCTGGAGGAAGGCAGGAGTTGGATGCCTTGCAGGCTCTGGGCACTGTTTGCCGGGGCACTTGGTTGCACTTCGTGCGGCAGCAGGGCTTGTTTTTCAGAAACTGGGGAACACAGGCCCCGGGGCTGGCATGGCCCCAGCTCCTGTCCTCACCTGCTTCCCTACTCAGTGCCCACAGCCTCGCTTGCTCAGCAGACACCTTGGAGCCCTGTATGCAGGGAGAAGAGGCATGTGCCCACATAGAAATGGAGTATGTCATTTCTGCCATTGAGCTTCTACTCAACTTTAAATATAGGGGGGGGGGGAAAGAAAGAAAGGCATTACAGCCTATTTCTAAATGCCAAAAAAGAGCAAGGTGCTGGTCCAGCTTTCAGATACCCCTTGAGGCACTCTGGGGACACCTTCCCTTGCTTCCCTTCCCATCCCCCCTGGCAGTGCCCTGCTTGGTGCCAGATAGCCCTGCCTGATTCCTCCAGACAGGGTGCAGACAGCATGCCCTCCTGGCTGCCACTCTTTCCCCCTGCCAGGCAGGATCAGCTCTGGGTGGGTGCCCAGGCTCACATCCTCCCGCTGCCCCAGTGATGCTCTGTGTTTTTTGAGCGGCACTGCCCTGTCTGCTCTGATTTCTTGTGCTGCCACAACTTGTCAGTGTGCTGTTTGGTACATCAACAAATCGACACTACACAAACAGAAGGCTAACAGGGAATGATTTATCCAGGACAACATATCTGTGTGTCCAGCAAGGCAAGATGTCCTGTAAACAAAATTCAGTATTTACTGAGGGCTCATTGGCAGAGCTGCTGTTTTGTACCACAGTTGAATTACACTTGGATCTTGCTCTTTCTGGGAGTTGCTTGTTTAATCATAGGCTGCTTTCCTTTTAATTAGCCACTGCTGCTACTGATGAGAGAATTAGCAGACTCTTCTTTTAATGGAGAAGCTGAGGCTGTGGCAGCTGTGCTGTAATGAGGGTGGTGGGCAGAGGCTTCGTGCTGCATAGAAACCCCAGGCTCTGCACCTCAGTTTCTGCTTCCTGAAAAATGTCTTTTTTAGGCTGGTCCTGGAAGGTATTTTTCCCCAACAATATATCATTTAGTCAAAGGAAGGATGTTACTTCCCCCAGCCGTTGTGTTGTGGCCCTCAGAGAGAAAGTCTGAGTGATTTTGCCAGCTGTTTTCCTCCCAGCCCAGTGAGGATCCATGGAGCTGGTTGTGTGCCAGGAGTCAGTGAGTCTCTCAGGTACATCATGTCTAGAGCTGGTCGATAGTGTTTTGATTAGACAGTTATTGTCAGAAAATGGCAGTTTATCACATTTGAAGCTGTTTGTGGGAGAGGAGCAGTTTCAGTGGACTGGCCTCAAAAGCCCCCCAACTTTATTGGAATATGTTGTCTGCGGTGTTTGAAATGTCCAGTTGGGGGTTTAGCTCCCTAGTGGTTCCCATTGGTTCCCCAATGACAGTTGGGGAACAAAAAGTTCCATATTCTTCTTCAAGCTGACTTTTATTTATGTTTTTTTAATTGTGGTTGATTTACAGTACAGAGCAAAGGGATAAAGGAATGGGGAGTGAAATAGAGGGAAGAACCTCCAAGATTTTCTGCATTGTGTCTTAGTTTCCCAAGCTTGAAATTTTGAATTCTTGTTTGGGATGGATTGATAATTTCAATTCCCATGGGAGAGAAAATCATGTTCCTGCTGTACTATAATGATGTCTCAGGAAAGTGGTCTCAGACATATTTGTGATTTCTCTAGAGTAGAAGCATCTTATAAAAAATCTTATTATCTTATACATCTGTGGCTGAATGAAAATCCCATAGCTGGCATTCTTAGAAGGGTCTGAATCCCCATGGCCTGGCTGAGATTCCCCAGGGCAGGATCATGATCACAGCCCTCCTCTCTTGGTACAAATAAATTCCAGTGGTGTCATGGCAGGGGTCCCCCATGGACCAGCTGCCGCTCTGTGTCCCTTGAAAGGGATGATGAGCTGCTTCAGGGGACTCATGAGCTGCCCTGGGGACCCCTGAGTGGGACTGAGGGTCTTGAGGGGATGCCCTGCTTCACAGATGGCTGTGAAATCCCCCAAGTGATTTGCATCACCCCATCTCAACTGCTTAGGGATGTGTAGTTTCCCGAGGCAAAATAACTCAGCTGATTTCAGCCACTTCAGAGTGGGGTGTGCTTCCAGTAGATGCTCAACTTACCCACCCCAGCAGAGCTCCAGGCTGCTCTGGATCTTCTCTTCTCTTTTCCTGGATGGATGACATGGAAGTTTTCCCTTTCTCTTTCAATCCAGTTTGACCAATTAGTTTTTTGGATATTAATTCTCACCTCTGGTTCAGGAGTTCTCGCTCTTCATTTTTCTTATGTCTGCCCAGTGTCTCAGATATTGAAAACTGTTTCGTGCAAGAGAAGTGGAAAAGAGTGTGTGGAGGAGGAGTGGGAGGGCAGGCAGCTTTTTTGGGGTGAAGTAATGGGAGGCAGGTACATTTTTTGCTGCTATGCCAGCACAGGTTGTCCCATAGTCCTCACAAGCCAGTGCCAGGGCTATTTGGATGTTGGTATCTCCTAAGTTGAATGGTCTGGGAGGGAAATTTCATGGGCCAGAAGGGTCACAGCCCCTCCAGTGTGTGCTGAGAATCCTGGGAGAGTTGCAATGTAAGTGCTGCTCCCCCTCTGCCTCCCCGCATCACCCACCTATGCCCTGCCAGCACCTCCCATCTGGATTTGCACATTCCAACATCTCTGACCAGAAAGTGCCCATGAAGTCCAAAGTTTCATTAATCCATGCTATTAACATGTCACCCCTTTCCAGAGCTGTTGGATTTTCCATGTCAGCCTCCACGAGGAAGGGATGTTGTGACTGTGGGAGATGTTGGGCAAGGGGTTTAACTGGGTTGTGCCTGTGGCTCCAGTTGGATTTCACTGTACCACTGCAGAGGGGGAACAGAGGGTGGAAATCAGCCTTCAGGGTCCAGGTTAGTGGTGCTGATGGATGAGAAGGAAAGCTTCCAGGAACACATCTTATTTCCAGCTGTATCACTGTGGTACTAATAACAGCACAGCCTGCCTCAGCACTGAGGCACTCATGAATGAGTTGGCATTTTTTTGTGAGTAATGTAGAATTGTAGCTATTTCAAATTGTCCTGAGGTGCAGCTTGACATATAAGTTCTTGGCCTATTTATTACCCTGTGTCTGAGTGTTCCCATATTACGACATGGGAACACTCAGACATGGTGTTCCATATTACGACATGGGAACACTCAGACATTAATGTATTACGACATTAAACCATGGCTGAATTTAATATTGGGAGCTGCAGCGTTTGTATTTTAGCTGTACATCAGTGGCAGGTGATTTGGGCTGTGTGCATGATGTGTTTGGCAAACTCTAGCCAAGGGATCTGTTCTTCAGCAAGGATGTTTGAGGTACAAGTTGTGTTCAACACCCTCTTTTTTTTTACTTTTTTATTACCTTTTCTTTTAAATGCTGCTGTTTCCTCCTTTGCTATCCTGTGTCATCACAAGCTCCTGCCAATATCCGTGCAGGGATATTATCCGTGCAAGTCCTCAGGGATTCACTACTATGTTGAGATAACATCACACCAATTTGGGTCCCCATCTACCCTCAAGCTGGGTTGGAGGAACTTGAGCTGCAAAGGCTGGACTTGGGTAGTTTAACCCTTGGAAACAAATATTTGAATGCTTCCATGGATTTATCTGTGGTTTTTGCCAGCATGTATTTATGAACCCCTTGGTCACTGTAGTTTTTTGCGGCTCTGAAGCAGGGTTGACCAAGTATTGATCTTGCCCCTGAGGTCTCTACTCTTGTAGTTGCCATCATGTCAGGGTTGGGTCACCTCAAGTCAAACCCTACAGCCTGTGCTGTGGTGTGGCAGCTCCTGGTCTGTCACAGGAAGTTTTTGGCCAGTCATTAATGTCTTTAATGTGAGTGGAAGGTGCTGCCAACTGCATGTGTTGCACGTTGTCTTCTGCTTGTAGTGTGGCTGCTGTAAGCATGCACATGTGGCCATAACCCACCATGGTTATCGTCCAGGCATCTAAAGCCACATGGGTGGTTATCAGTTAGACCAGCCAGTGCCAAACTACCCCAGGGGAACCTAGCAGCCACTGTGTGTGAGGTAAGCTGTGCCAGCCCATGGCCGTGCGCCACCTTAGCGCTGCTGATGTGACCCCACCACCATCTGCCAGCAGGATGTCAGCTTCTGATTTTAATGAAGCCTTTCAGCAGAAACAAGCAGATGCGACTGTGTCTTGGGGTTAAATGGGGGGAAGTGATCTTGTATGGTGATTCTGTCTTTGCCACTGACTGGTCCCACACAGACTACACCACAGGGTTTTGTCTTCTGCCATATGTTTTCCAGTAATGCCTGCCCACCTGTTGGGGAAAGTGAAGCACTGGGCATCTGCAGGCATTGCTGGGAATCCTCTGTGAAACATGCTAAAAAACCATAAAAGGTATTAATTTAGGTCTAAGACTACCAGGAGTCTGTTTGATAAATGTTTGTGGTTTTTTCATACCTCTATTTTCAGATTGCCTGTCTGGAATGCCAGCATCGGGCCCTTCCTCAGTTGCAGATTTGGGGCCACCTGATAATGAGATTTCTTTTGAATAATGAGATTTTTTTTTGAGCCATTCTGGTTATATCACCTCAGATCTCTGCTTTTGAAAAATCTTGGCTCAAGTCTTTTGATGAGCTACTAAATAAAAAGACAGGCCCTAAAGGGATATTTATGTGAGAAAATGGCCTTACTTTCCCTTCTGCATAAGGAGAATCAGTGTGGGGGATGTCAAAGCATTAAGCCTCAGTATATGCCACTTCTGCCTGAACCTCCTGAGGTGGTACTAAAGCTCTGATTAACGTGACGTCCATGTCCAGATTTACCAGCTGAATTTACAATGGACTTCTAAACCTTAAACACTCTGAAAGTATTTTCCTTCCATCTCCTGAGCTTTGAGTGAGCTATTGCTGTTTTCTCACCACATCATTAGCATCAGTATTTTTGCACTTGCAGTATTGAGGCTTGTTGTGTTTTCATGTGTGATTTTTTGATACGGAGCTGGCTGTTTGTTTTTTCAATTTCCTCCTCTTCTTTCCCCAGCCAGAGGAACTTACCAATGCCCTGGAGATCAGCAACATCGTCTTCACAAGCCTCTTTGCCCTGGAGATGCTGTTGAAAGTCCTTGTTTATGGTCCTTTTGGCTACATTAAGAATCCATACAACATCTTTGATGGGATCATTGTGGTGATTAGGTACAAACCTTGAGCTTTCTTTATGTGTGCTTGTCCTCATTTGGGTCTTTAATTAAACAGAAAGTAATGGAGAGTTGGCGTAAATACCTTCCTGTGACACTTTACACTTCTCTCTGTAATTAATGCACTTAGGCATGATTGCTAATACATATCTTGGGATTATTTTACGGTCATTTTAGAGAGAGGCTCAAGCAGAAAACTATCAGCCCCAATGTCCTGGGACAGTCTGGGATCCAAATGGCACAACCAGTGCCCGATTAAGTATCTCTGGTTTTTGGCACATGCAAAGGCTATAATTGCCCCTGCAGCTACAGTCACTGATTTCTAGGCGTATTTTTGACATTCAAGTAGGGCTCTGCCCTTTGCAAGCCTGGACAGAGTCCAGATCACTGCGAGCATTGGCATCACATCTCTGCCCACTTTCTGTCTCTCTTCTCTCTGAATTTCACCTTCCCTTCCCTGCCCCTCCTCTGGGCCTTTACAATTAGGCTTTGTCTGTCAACTTGCATTGACATTTTTTGTCCTCCTCAGCGTGTGGGAGATTGTGGGCCAGCAGGGCGGGGGGCTCTCGGTCCTGCGCACCTTTCGTCTCATGCGGGTGTTGAAGCTGGTCCGCTTCATGCCAGCACTGCAACGCCAGCTCGTTGTCCTCATGAAGACCATGGACAATGTGGCTACCTTCTGCATGTTGCTGATGCTCTTCATCTTCATCTTTAGGTGAGTGTTTCCAATTCCCTGTCCTGAGCTTGCTCTGGGTTTTTAGATGGGATCCCGTGGTGGGATGAGGAGGTGACAGAGTCCGTGCCAGAACATGGCTGAGCTGAAAGGTCCCAGGAGCAGCATTGCTGGCTGTGGTTTGCTGCCCTAAATTCTCTCAGTCAGATGAGATTTCTTTGCAAAATGGTTTACAAAGAAGATGCTGGATGATTCCTTGACATCACCACAAGACAGCAATCCCGTTACTTACCAACTATCAGAAAGCTTGGTGATAAAAATATTGCCAAGAAGAGGATGATCCTAAAGGAATGTCATGGTGGTGCTTGTGCTTTTTCATGGCCTCGTCTTCAGACAAGTAGAAATGTTAGAAACATGGTTGGCGTAGCTCTGTATTTTTAGATTTTGGTCTAGATTTTGAGAAGAGTTGTTCTCTTTCTACAGCCAGCTGTGGTGTTTGAGCAATGCAGGCACTGGGAAGGCTGAAGAGAGACAGTGTCTTCCAGGGCACAATGTCCCTTCTTCCAGTGAGACTCCAAAACTGCTATTTGCAAGCATGGTACTCAGTAGAGCTGTAAATAATTTGATTATTCAGGTTACTAGCAGAGAGCAGGGAAAAGCAGATTATTCTTCTAGTATCTATCCATAATGAAAAGTATTCTGTTCTTCTGTCAAAATTGAAAAAGCTGTTTCGAGTCCCCTGATATGTCTTATTCGGGCATTTCACAGAAGCCCTTTTTGTCTTCCTAATTCAGTTGAAGCATATTTTGCTGAAAATGTGTCATTGCAAAACAGAAAGTCAAAACATTTTGTTTAGAAAATGTTGAAAGACAATGTTTTGACTTACAAAAAATGAAGCAGAAGAAAAACAAGGAGCAGGCATACTTTTTGGTTGAAACTCCTTGACGGATTTGACCTAAATTCACAACAGATTTGCGTGATCTCAAGGCATGTTTTTCAGCGAACAAAGGAGCCATCTTTTTTTAAAAAGCATAAAAAGGAATTTCTCAGGTGAAATCAGGAGAGAGTCACCCTGCTGTATGATTACTGATTTGTGTGGTGGTCCTGTTGTCGAACCCCTGCTTCCTGTCATTTGCAGCATCCTGGGCATGCACCTCTTTGGCTGTAAGTTCGCTTCAGAGCGGGATGGTGACACTCTGCCTGACAGGAAGAACTTTGACTCCTTGCTCTGGGCCATCGTCACTGTTTTCCAGGTACAAAATGGAAAATACAACAGCTGATGGGCGTTTTGAGACTGGAAAGACTGGGTTTGTTTTCCAATGCATCCGAGAGAGCTTAGTGAAGCTCCATGCCATGGAAAGAAGATGACCCAAAACCACAAGGTTTATGGGGGCTTTTAGACTGTTTTCCAGAGTAAATTAGAACCCTGGTGAGGAGGGGCTGCCAAGTCAGGAGGCTCTTGTGTTTGCAGGGTATGGACTGGGTGGGTGAAAGTAAATATAGAGGGAAGAGATGGAAAGGAGGAGATCAGGACCATTTGTGGTGGTATTTTGACAAATAATGGAATCTTATTTAAAGCTGATATGTGCAGGTTTTTGTTCTAGCAGCTCTGGGCCCTTTAACCCTGGGATCTGTGGAGGACTTTAAGTCATTCTGACTGACCAAAGGAAAGGTCTGACCACTGTGATGTTACCCTCCCTTATGGCTGTCCCTGGATATGGGGGACAGGGGAGTTTGCACAAGGTCCTTGCTGAGAATCTCTGGTTCTCTCTCTTCTCTGGCTCAGAAGAGATTTATCCTCTTGTGGTTACAGCTACAGTGGAAACCCTAAAAGCAGGATGCTTGTCTGGCCTATCCAGAGCGTGGATACCCAGCATGCTATCCTCCAGTATCTCTATAGTCCTGATACTCTTCCTCTGCAGATTTTGACGCAGGAAGACTGGAACAAGGTCCTTTACAATGGCATGGCCTCCACCTCATCCTGGGCTGCTCTCTACTTCATCGCTCTCATGACATTTGGGAATTACGTTCTCTTTAATCTGCTGGTGGCCATCCTGGTAGAGGGTTTCCAGACAGAGGTAATGTCCTCATGCTTGTGCCTTTGCTTTCTTTTCAAGTTTTAGGACCTCCAGATCCTGGAATCTGATTTCTGAGGTGGTCAGCAATACCTTGACAGAAGTGGTATGGGAAAAAAGTGGGGTAAAATATTAGGTCTTCTTATTTTTTTACTTTTTTTGTTTCCGTAGCCATGGTGCAATTTAATACAGCAAACCCTCTAAAGGAAGGGCTTAAATGAAAAGCATTGTTAGCATTAATGCAGGAGTGGGAATTGAGGTGTGAGTTAGGCACTGCGGATGGGATCACTGCTATGACAGTCTCTTTGAAACAGTTTTCACTGTGTTTGTCATCCAGATTAAAGGCCCCTCCTGAAAACTTACACAGGCTGGTAAGAGATTAGTGACACGATTATCTTTTTTCATGGTATACATTCATGGAGCTCTTTCAATTTCCAGCCCTGCAATGCTCTGCGTATTTTAAAGTACATGATTTCTGGTCTCTGCCATCTGCTTCGTCGCAATGGGAGCTTCCATGAGACATTCTGCATTGCTGGAAGCTTTGAGGGGGCATGTAGGCTTGAGCTCAACCTTTTTTTCCATCCTACTGCCAATCCAACTGTCCAGCTTGGTGTGGGTGTGCGTGTCACCTAGTACCCCTTAGAGTGGGGGACCTGTGATGCTCACCTGCTCCTTGAAGAAGTTTTCCAACTGTTCAAGAACACCCATAAGGGGAGGGGACCCCTATACCCTGTCCGGGGCATTGGTTGGAGGGGTAAATACAACCTAAAACTCCTCACTGGGGTCTGCTTATTTGGGCTGCACTTCTACACACTATCTCTAATTTTTTAAAGCATTCTGGGGTGAAAAAATATTTGAGTTTTGTTGCATGTGTATTATGATATCCTGCAACCCTATGAACAGAACAGTTTTTATTATCATTATTATTTTTGAAGTTTGGAGTTAAATTAATGGAGTCATACCAGGACATAGCAAGAATAATTTTTTTCTTTTGTATCGTCTCTTTCTCTCCATGATGGTACTTTTCTTTTTTAATTGTTATTGTTGTAGCTGTTTCTGTCTGTAAATGTCCCCCACCATTCAGTCAAAGGGACAATCACTGCTGGGTTCTCTCAAAGAGCAAAATGTTCCTTTGCTCAGTCTCTCAAATACCAAAAATATTCCCTTGCTCAAGTGAGAAGAGGTACAAAGCTCCTTGTCTGTTTCTGGTGACAGCTTCGAAACCCAAACTTTGTTCAGTCTGGCAAATTGATCTTTGAAGGTCACCAGCACAGGAGATCACCTGGATCTCTGCACCCACTATGCAGAGAAAAGGATACAGCCTTTAAATGCAGCAGCCCATTTGCCAGGCCCTGGCCCTTAAGGGAGGCTGACTCCTCTGCTCCTTGGCTCAGTCTGGTTTACCATGCAGGAGCATGCTCCTGCTTCACCACTGCAGCATGCTTCTTCCTGGACAGCAAATTATCCCTTGCCTTGTGGCCAGCTGTGCCATGGTGCAACTCCCTGTAAAGTCATGTTCTGGCTTAATGTGTTGTGGTTTTATTCCAGTAATGATGTCCTTGAGGGTATGGCTCCCCTGAAGTCAGGGAAGTGCCTGCAGCGCTCCTCAAATTTGCTCTTGGCTGTTTTCTGCAGCAGGGCTGCCCCATCAACTGCCCCCATGTCTCCGCTGCCAGAGCAGCACTGGGCTTGGTCCAAGCCAGCTCCAGGATATCTGTGTAAGCTGAAATGTGCTTTAAGTGCTGTGTAAATGAGGGAGGAACTTTGGATTTGGGACAGCACCGGGACAGCCTGAAGCCAGTGGTGCCCATGACAGTACTGAGGTGAGCACAGGGACCAGGAATCAGTGCAGCCCCCAAATACCAAACCTGGGTTTGTCAGTCCTGCACAGCCCTGACAATTTTAACAAACTCACACCATATATCTATAATTTGTGACTCTGATTACATTGCTATTTTATATCTCAGGCTTTAATGATAGCTTTTTAATAGTAATCTTCCTTCCACGTGCTTGTTATTCTGAGTTCTCTACATTCATCCAGTAAGGTGCAATGGCGCCAAGAGAGCCCTTGGCTCAACCCAGGTTTCCTGCAGCAGACTGGGAGCGAATGTCTCTGGAGGTCAGGTCCCAGGTCTGGCCTTGCTGGTTTATGTTTATTCAGCTTTGCTGGTGTGTAGCTTTGTGAACAGATCACATTCTGGTTTTTGCAAGCCAGCACAGAGGATCCTCTCCTAAGCAGAATTAATAGAGAGATCATCTCTCACTGTAAACAAACCCCAGCGTCTACTGCCTGTGTCTGCACTTGACTCTTCTGAGTTGAGTTTGTTGGCTTTTTTTTTCCATTCTCCTTCAGATTTCTGGGCTGAAACACAATCCTGGGGCTGCTGCCTTTATCTCCCTGGTCCTTGAGTACTTTTCCTCAATCCACAAGCACGTCGTTAATTTTAGTGCATGGCTTTGCAGCCCCAGTTGCCAGGCAGCAGATGACTATGAGCAGCTGAAACACTAAAAGGGCCTCTTCCAAACTTTAAATACAGAGCAATATATTTTGCAGGATTGAGGTGGAGGGGTTTTTCCCCCATTTTTTTCCTTTAATTTGGAATTAATTCCTTTAATTTGGAATGTTTCATTTAACCAGCTTCTCTCATGACTGTGCAAAAGGCACAGGCAGGACTTTTTGCCATGTGGTTATTTTTGACTGCACATTCCCTGATTGAATTGGACCCTGGTGTTGATGCGGGGAAGGTGAGCAGGGGACTCCATTTGATTGAGCTGCTAACTGGAAATTACTGCGTGACCACTCTGGTGCCTGCCTTGGAGACTTCTCTCTGAAGCAAGGAATGACTCCTCTCAGTCAGGCATAAAGCTCCTCTCCCAAGGAAGGAATTCCCAATAGTGTTATCTCCAAGGTGTATTCTTCCATTGGTAATCCTCCCAGTTTGTGTCCTGTTGTCCCCATCTGTCCTCACTCATGGGTTTGATCCTTTCTGTCCTTTGTGCCCTGCTCCCTCCCTGGCAACTCGGGTCCTCCAGCCTCTCCATCCTTTTCTCTGCAGGATGCTACTTGCTCTCTAGAGGTAGCATCCTTGGGGAAATACAGATGTTCAACTTCTTCTGGGCTTTCACCAAAGGGAACAGTCCCTCCTCCTGCAGGGGAGATTTTGGGTGGTGTTTTTCTTGCACCCCTTGCCTATTGCATTCCTATCGGCTTCAGTGGGATTTTCCTTGTGAAAGGAAAATTTCCATCTTTTCCCTTTCAATGGCTTTTCCATGTCTCTCTCTGCTACAAGCAAAGACTTTAAGTTAAGTGTCCATCACATTGCAGGCAAGTCCTTAAACTCTTCATCCCAGCCTAGGCTGGGGTGAGTTTTGTAACAATTTAGCAACCAGAAAAAAGATCCATTGCACTGTAGGCAAGAAATTCAGCTGGCGGGATAAATTGTGCCCTACTGCTTCAGCGTGGAACCACTTGTTGCCCCATGGGACAGGACCAGGCACTGCCACACTGCTGAAAAATGCTGAGGAATACTGGGAGAGCCACCCCTGAGCAAGGGGAAACACAACAAGGTGAAAAAGGATGTCTGTTTTCCAAATGGGCAGGGAAAGGCTGGCTTCTGGTGCTGTGAAATGTTGGGGTCATGGGTGTTGCAAAATTTCCCAGGATGGGGCTGTGCCCCCCTGGCTGCAGACCCCTGATTTAAACTGCTGATTCAAATGGGTGTTTCCACTAACAGGTCTGAGCATGGATCTGAACTCACAGCAGACTGTGTCTCTCCTGAAACTAGATATTTCACCTGCAAGAGCACTGATATTATGTTAATCAAACATTCATTAAAAGCCTCCATTGCTGCTTAATGAAGGTGTAATAAATAAAGATGCTATTATACAGCTGCAAAAAAAATCATGTTTTCAATAATTAGCTGGTGTTTCATTAGCACAATTATCACTTAGGAGCTGAAGCAAGCTCTGTTCTAAACACTTAATTTAAAGGGTGTAAGGCTGGTCCCTTCAAAGGGTTTCTTTCTACCTGAGATCCCACTCTCTCCCTGTGCTGAGTGGAATGGATCCAGTGCCTGGCTCTCCATTGTAGCCACACACTGCCCTCCTCCCCCTTCCCCTCTGCTTCCCTGCCTCTTCTCTTGTGTTTTTTGATTCCCCACTCAGTCCTGCTGTTGAAACTGAAAATTGAACCCCAACTTCCCCTTCCTCCTTCTTCCTTCCCCCCATTTCTCCTTCAGGAGATCTCCAAGCGAGAAGAAGCGAGTGGGCAGTTAAGCTGTATTCAGCTGCCTGTCGACTCGTCAGGGGTACGTACAGCACATCCCACTGCCACTGTGCTTGTCTCTCTTGTGGTGCCTGGTCACACACTGTGGTGCTGTTCTCATAGTAGCTGTCATTCTTTTGGGGTCTATTTGAGTGTTTTGGAAGTGGTTTTTCGGTTGTTTTTTTTTTTTTGGTTTTTTTGTTCCTTTTTGTCACCCTCATTGTTGAGTCAGCCCTGATTTTAAGTCCCTTCCTTCTCTGAGGGACCCAGGTAAATTAAGGTGGGTGCTTCGAAGTGGCTGGTGTGGCTCCAGTCAACAGCTCTCGCTGACCCTTTTCTGAATGCCTGCCCTGGGGAAGGCTCCCCAAAAGACTGTCACAGCCTCTCCATGGCAGTCACATCCCAGGGACCTCCCTGAGGATGTGGATGGTGATGCTGATTGCAGGGCATGCATGCTGAGGCTCCCTCATGCAGGTGGGGGAGGATGCCTAGGAGTGAAGGGACCTGGAATCAAACCTGTTTTGATAGGTGTGTGTGTGTTGATGCGTGTGTGGGAGTCCTGTGCTCTGCAGGACAGGGTAAGACAGCAGCAGTTGCACTGTGGGAATGCTGAGATTGCCAGTGCAGTGCTACATATTACAGGATGTGAAATGGTCCTGTTTGGGTCCGAGGAAGCTGTGGATCTCCGAAGCGCAGCACACCACAAACCTCACCCTTCTGCCAAACTCATCTCTCTTTTTACCACTCACTTCCCTTTCTTTTGTCTTTTCCAAGAAGCCTGGCTTTTTCCTCAGCCCAAAAGCCCTTTCCCCTTGTATCCCAGTGTGTCAGTCCCTTTTGGTACAGGCTGGTTTAGTTGTCATACTGCCTGGCCCAGCTTGACATTATCTCATTTCCCAAAAGGATTTTAACTCCCTGTTCTCTCATAACCCCTTTTCTATCCAGAAAGGCAAACTGGGAGTGCAAGAACAGGTAACGGGCAGCAGCACCAGCTGCGAGATGTTTGCCTGCACCGTCCCGAGTCTGGCACGTGATATTTGGGAGGGGATGCTCACTGCCCTCCAGACATGGGGTTTGGTGCTGGGGAAGGGGGTGGGAAATCGCCACATAGCTCTGCTTTTCCGTCTTGGCACACATCTCATTGTGCCCCCTTAAAACTTTCCTTAGGGCTGTTGAAGAGCACTCCAGGTATACAAATAATGTAAAATTCTTCCCAGTATTTATTTTTAATAACCCATCAGGGAGAATGAGTAATTCCTGGCAGGCCTGCTGACAGGCTGAGCTGGGAGCCTCTGTGGGGAACATATCTGGAGCCAGCTGGAGCCCCTGCTCACACAGAGACTGGATCTGGCTCCAGCAAAGCTCAAGCCAGGCTGACTTTACTGCTCCCCCTTGCAAGGTGCATTCCTGACCTTCTCAGACTGCATCCTGCAGGAGGAGCTTCCCTGAAAAGCACAGAAGTCCTGAATCCTCAGGGTATTTTTGAGCCAACACTTCATATCGCACTGTCTTTTTGCCTTAAAAATATCTTTGAGTGTCCAGCCTGCCTGGAAAAAATATCTTTAATAGTTTAGTGGCACCACACTAAATATGGGAGGAATACTGGGGCTCATCCCTCTGGGGTTTTACTTAATAATGAGGTATGGGGCACTGACATGTGTTGGATTCATCTCTTCCTTCTGTCCCAGGCTGGGGTCCTTCTGAGATTTTACAATCAATGAGTACCCTAGCACCAAACCTCAGCAGTGCTGGCCAGGGCTCCTGTGGACGCAGCTTAGCCTTGGTGGGGTTTTCTGGGGCTCCTGGCCTCTCACTGCTAAGTGAGGATCTGCTTGGCTTTTCCCATCCCAGCATCTTCCCCCACCTTCCCACCTCTTCTCCATTGTGTCAGGGCTTGGTGCCCTTTGCCAGAGCAGTGGTTTCAGCCATGAATCCTCCTCTTTTTGGATGGGTATCAGTCCTTCTGGCGAGCACCTCTGCCCCTCTTAGGTGTATCCTAACTATACCACACCCTAAGTGCCTTTCTGCAGTGCGAATGGACAGAAATCAGGGTCTGTGCCACAAGACGGAGCAAGAACCCAGGCACCACGCAGAGAACAATGATCAACATCATCTTCCTCTACCTGAGGATGGGTACCTGTCAGAGGAGACAGGCCTCGCTCAACCACCAACGTTTGAAATGATACAGCAGAATTTAAACTTCCCAAATGATCCAGCATAAATCCCCAAAACTCCTGCTCCTCTTGTGTGTGGCAGCTGGGAGGGAAAGGGTTCCTCATGGCAGTCGATGTTGGGTTCTGCCACCTGGATCCTCTCTATGCTGATGGGGCATCCATGGACATGTCACGTTTCTCATGTTGGAAGTTTGGGGTCTGTTGTGCCCTTTCTGAACCCTGGATTGCTCCACCAAAGCATCACTGGAAAGAGCCACACCCAGAGACTTTTAGGTGTATAGATTCAGAGAGATTAGTAGGATCATCTTTTGTCCACAAATTGTTCATCAGTGTTGGTCCTTCCCTAACATCTGCCACATACGCAATTCCAGCAGCAAAAATTAAGCAATAGTTTGGTTTTTCTCCTGATCCCTTTCTGGGACCATGTTTGGAGCCAGAAGCAATCCATCTTCCTGATAGGAGGTTAATTAGTCTGTGGTATAAACTTGTGCATGCATCATTTTGTGGAAGGTGATGTTGCATCGTGGTACCAAGTTCAGTGGATCTGTAAGATGTGGTGTTGGACACGGGAATCCATAATTGCAGAGGGCTGTCCGTGCACTGTGGCCCCTCAGCCTCCTTGCTGAAGCCTTCTGTTTTGCTCCAGGGTGATGCTTCCAAGTCTGATTCCGAGGGGGATCTCTTCCCCCACAGCCTGGAAGAGGAGGGAGAACCTAAGAAAAACTTGTCAAATCCAACCTGTGAGTAATAACATTGGAAGGACAGGCCCTTCCACAGAAACCTTGCTTTGCAGTGAAAACAGTGTGTCCAAAAGGAAAAACCCCTCCCGGAGGGAACGCTGTAGTCCCAGTTTTGTCACGCTTCACTTTGCAGCAGGCTTGGGGTGGGATTATGGGATGCATGCAGGGAGAGACATGATTGCATTTGAACTGTTAATTTCCCCATTAAGCCCGAGGTCTGGGCTTGAGGGGTGTCTCTGCTGGAGGAGTTTGGAGAAAGAGGATGGAGGGGGTGGACAGGACGTTCCCAGGGCTGGAGCTGGTGGGTATTAATTGGAGGTTGAGGGGGCAGCAGGTGACATTTTGGGTGTGCTGTCCTCTACCATTGTTACCCGATCCCACTGACACCTGATCCCATTCCTGTTTGACATCCCCCTGCTGGGCTGAACGACCCAATTCTCCAGAAGGGCTTTTTGGCCCATAGCTCCCTGATACTCAGAGCAGAGCCTTCCCTGTGCAGCAGCTTTGCCTGCCCACGAGCAGGCTGTAGATGTTCCCCCTTGAGGTGTGACGCCTAAAAACCCGCTTGTGTCTTCCAGTGATGGCCCTGAGCGACCACCCGGAGCTGAAGAAGAGCCTGACCCCGCCGCTCATCATCCATACGGCCGCCACGCCCATGCCCATGCCCAAGAGCGCCGTGTTCGGTGACGCGGCGCAGGGCTACGAGTCCCGCCGGGCCAGCGGCGTCTCCATGGACCCCGCTGCCGCCCATGAGCTCAAGTCCCCGGTACTCGCATCACCTCCCCCTGCGGATGTTCAGCGCGTCCGTGGGGCTATCCGTCCATCCAGCCGCCCCCGCCGGCCTGGGGCGGGTGGCACAGGTCTGATGCGCTCCCTGTCGCTGTCCTTCCCACAGCCCAGCACCCGCAGCTCCCCACACAGCCCCTGGCGTGCCAGCAGCTCCTGGAACAGCCGCCGTTCCAGCTGGAACAGCATCGGCCGGGCCCCCAGCCTCAAGCGCCGGGGGCAGAGTGGCGAGCGCAGATCCCTCCTGTCCGGGGAGGGGAAGGAGAGCTCGGAGGAAGGGGACAGCTCGGATGAGGAGCACTCCAGCCGGGCCGGCAGCTTCAATGGCTCTTTGCCTCACCGCATGGAGTCGCTGGAAACGAAAGGGTCCTTTGACCTCCAGGATACTCTGCAGGTGCCTTCTCTGTATCGGACCAGCAGTATGCACAGCACCAGAACATCTGTCTCCGAGCACCAGGACTGCAATGGGAGGACCTCTCCAGGTCTGCTGCTGCACCAGCTCCACCTTGATGAGCCCCACCAGGATGGTGATGACGGCGATGATGAAGGTAGCATGGTAAGGAAGTGCCACGTGATCATTTTGGGCTTTATGACTTGTCAAAACAAAGCTTGTCACTGTCTCAGGGGTGCACAAGTGAGTGCAAAAGATATTAGGTGTTACCATCACCACCACACCAGACAAGAGTCACCCAGAAGGTCTCTAGGCAGTGGATGCTCTCAGAAATGGGATTGGTATCCAAGTAAGTATTACATGCAGTATCACATGGCTCATGATGGAGACATAAGGGCAAAACTGTCCAGATTCCACTAAATCATGCAGAGTGAAGGCTATTTGAAATATATGCTTTTATGGGTTAATTTTTTGTTTTCTTTTTTTGTTTTTGTTTTTAAGCAAAACAGGTAAGTCTCCCTGCTTTCCAACTGTTATTCAGTTTTCTGCCCCCACACCAGCAGCAGAAAACATATAGGCAAAGAAAGAACATGGCTTGGTCCCCCATTCCCATGGCAGAATTAGTGCCATGAAGATGGTGGTAATTTCAGTGGCTCTGCATTAATTTCCGTCTGAAGAGGCATTTCACTGACGAATGTCTCTTTCACAGGCCTGAAAATTGTCATTTAGGAAATATAAGCTGAAAAGACTGCAAGTGCAGGGAAGAGATCAGGGTTCCTGGTCCTTTTTTCAGATGGATGTTTGTATCTTAAATGGAAAAAAGGGGAATCTGGCTCCTTTTCCAAAGTTGTTCGCGTGACTGGCTGAATGGGACTTGAGTTGGGCACAAGGGTGTCACAGTTCTGGCTATCATGTGTGCATTGGGGCTGGTTTTGGAGTGTTTCCTGCTTGTCCCAGGTTAACTCTTTGTTTGATTATACCTTGTTCCCAGATTTAAAAGTGTGATATTCTGATGTGTCATCCCCAGGGGTGACTGTTTCTTTTGTGGGGGTAGATGGGGTTTGGGTAGAGACGTGGAGGTAGCAGGGTCTGTTCTGAGAACAGGAAAGCTGCAGATTTGGACATGATTTTACTCTTTTCCTCTGACTTTATTGAATGAAATTGGAATTGGGATCATGTGAAGGGATGTGAAAGGTGGCATTGACTCCAGAGTCCTCTGTTCCTTACAGGAGGTGGAGTTAGTGCTGGCAGAATGGAGTCACTCAGCCGTGAACCACCTTTGCAAAAAGCCATTATCCCATTACATCTCCAGTGTGGATCCTCAGCCTGGATTTTTACTCATTGTCTTAACCTGCTTTTTAACTTCCATAAAATAAATTGAATTTTTAAGGAAAGTATCAATAATTGTTTTTGGAAAATTCCCCACTATTAGAAGTGTTGAAGAGACCATGCTCCTTATTGCTTGCTGGGGATTTTTTTTTCTCATGCTCCAACATCTGCTACTTTTCCAGCTCACCTGGTCCAATCATCCCACCAGTCCCTTCCTTTTGCCCCCCCCCAGGATCAAAAGCCAGCAGTCCCCCTTGTGCTGGGCATGGTGTGATGATATGAGTCCCTCCTCTCCCAGCCAGTGCTGACAATGAACCATGGAATAAGATTTTTAATTTTTATCATCTATTTTTAGCATAAACCAAACATCATCCTCTGTGTACCAAGGTCTGGCCATGGAGGGTATAATCACCTTAATATCCTCCCAGGTAATGGTCAGAAGCAAATGCCAAGGGGAAGAATTGACAGAATAAGGGAATAAATTGTGTCCTAGCCCATGGGATAGCCACAACTGGGATACCTGCAGCTAGCTGGTGCCCTTCCCATGCTCTGAAATAGGTCTTCCCTGCAAATCAGTAAACCAGATGGATGAGAAGATATTGCTTAGATTAGAAAAATGAGTCCCCAGGTTGCAGGGCTTCCCTCCTGACATTTGGGGAGAAACTCTGTTCCTAAATTAGCCTTAACAAAGTTGGGGGATGAGGGAATTGCATTTTAAATTGAAAAAATGAAATACAAAACTACCCATGAACAAAAGAGGAGAAGAACTTGACTATTACTCAGATCAAAGTAATCTTAAATATGCCCTTCTACATCAAAGCTTTGTATTCCTCCTCGCTGCCTGGATTTGATTGTCTCTGTGCAGAAATTAAAGGAAGAGCAACTGGATTTCCCAGGCTACCCTTATATTAGTGAAGCTCTGCTGCCTTCGATGAATTCCTTTATTTCTTCAATGATTTTCTTTATTCTGAATTTCTGTCCCTCTGAGGGGACAAAATCAGGCCCCTGACAGTTTCTCTCCCCAGAGCTAGGAAACCAAGGGGCTCTTCTTTATTGAATCACTGCAGACAAGAAGTCTCTCACAGAGAGAGTGATCCACAGCTTTCTTGGGTTCACATGGCTGTGACCAGGATAGGGGGTCTGCTGCCAAGTCTTTGTTGTTTCCAACTGCTGGATTTTGGATGCTTTTGGGTGCTTTCTACCGAAATTGCTCAGTGCTCACAGCAGAAAGTAAGGAAAATATTGAATATGCAACCAATGTGTCCCCCCCTCTCCAAAACCTCACTGCATTTTACTATTGCAGCTCCTTTTCCTTTGCCTATTCCACTTTTTTCTTTGTGGCATACGGTCCAGCCACTCCCAAGCCCTCTCAGCCTGTCCCTGTTGCATATTAAAATTAAATAATCAGGTCTCAAGCGTCTCTGTGCAGCTTCCAGCTTGCCTGGAGGTCCTCTGCTGCTCACAGAGCATTTTTCAGCAGTTCCCCCATCCTTATAAATCTTTTATAAATCTAAACCTCACCCTTACTCTGAGGAGTGCATCAGTCATCTTTTATTGCCAACTGCTTTTCATCCTACCCTCAGAAGTGCATTAATATCTGAAATTCCTAAAAATAATCAAAACTTTAAAAGCAGCTATTTATCAACAGTTCTCATTGCTGTGGGATTGAAGGCCTTCATTGCCACTGCTGCCTGTTAGCACCCAGCATCTTCCAACATCCTGGCTCCTGCTGCCTCTGGTGAGGGATTTGGGTGGGCTTACCCAGGGAGATTTTGTCCAAGTCACTGGCAACGGAATTAAAAATTAGTTTTCTTCTCCTCCCACATCTTTGTTCATCCTGTCCAGGTGTGGTTTATGAACAAATAGATGTGATTTAAGCCACATAATTGATATCTTACTTTGAACATAATGCAGGCTTGAACAGCAATCAGCCCCACTGTCAGCACTTGGAGCCTGCCTCGACCTCGCTGGGAAAGCCTTGGACAGGGCTGAGGCTGGAAACACTCTGGGTTTATTTCACAAATACCTTACTTTTGGCTCAAGTTGACTGACCTGTGCTGTTCCACTGGTGGAAATATGGAGTAATTCCTCTGAGTTTAGGTTTCTGGGGATGTACTTCACCCTGCTTAGAGCAGCTGGGCTGCAGCCCCAGTTGAGTCCTGGTGCTCACCCTTACTGTAACCCTCTGAATAGAGAGACACAATGGGAGATCACTATTTGCCTTTGTTATCTGATTTATCCCATTAACTGCAAGCTGCAACAATTAGCCAACCCCCAAAATATCTTTGGCATTAAAATTGGACAAAAAGAGTATAAAGAATCATTCTGTGCTGCTGACGCATTACCATTCACTACAAATCCTCTTGATAAATACCAGAACTGCTTTGAATAATAGATACTTCTGGAAACCTTCCAGCTCACAAAATGAACTGGCCTGAGTTGTAGCTATTACTCCATGTCCAGAGGCTAGGGTAGCAATCACTGCTCACCACAGCTTTGAGCAGACACCTGATTTTTATCAATTTATTTACCTTTGCTAAATCTATGGATAATTACACTAACCAGGCTGCTTAAAGGGATAACACAACCCCAAGGATGCATGCTCTATTAAATACAGTTTAGAGACAAGGGAGCAGTTCTGGCTCTTTGCCTGAAGCTGGAAAAGGGATGTGAGATCATCCAAGACAACCAAAACCCCACTGGTGTGCAGTGCATGGTCTGTGTGTGTAGAAGTTGAGGGAAGAATGGATGGCTGAAGGAGCAAAGTAGAAAGCTCTAACTTTTTGTTATTAAAACTTTTCTTCTTATTTGCCAAGGTGATTTTCATTTTCTGAAGAGTTCAGTTTGTCACCAAGGGCTTTCATTAAAACAGGTACTACAACAATTATTCTTCATCACTAATGAGACCCCAGTCTGGGTGTCTGTAGGAAGAGAAAGCACTTCCTCCACTCCGCTCAATTACTCTAATAAATCCAATTTTTACAGTCAAGAGTACTTCAAGTGCCAACAGTTTGCCTCAAAATGAATCTGCCCTCCCTGTTTCCTAGATGAAATAAGTAAAAGTACCTTAGTCCTGGAGTGCGGATGCTCCTGGGGTGAGGGTAATTCCTGTGCTGTCCTTCAGACCCCTCTGTGGCCTCACGGCCCTGAAATCTCTTGAAGAATCTTGAAAGAGTTCATGCAGTCATATTTCCAGGTCTGCCCATCCAAGCCCGGGTGGTAGCAGAGAAATAAGGCTTATGAAAGAGCAAGAATTGTTTTTTATTTATCTGCAAAGAACTCTGGTAACAGTGCACACACTGGCCTGTGCATTTATCTTCTGGTGCTTTGATGTGGGAGTGCTGGGGAAGCCCTGGTGTGGTGAGCAAGATGTTGGCCTGGCTTTTAATGGTTGTCCATGCACAGCGTGCTAACACTGCTTTGCCAGTGATTAAAGATCTTGATTTTCCTTTGGAGGTCTATGGATGGGAAGTTGATAAAGTTAAATCAGTTATAGTAGCCAGGATAAGGCTTCCCCTTGACATCCAATTTTTGATGTCTTTGGTTGACTTGTTGGCTCAGGCTTTTGTAGTCTACCCTCCTGACCTGAAATGACCTTCCAGACAGCCTATAACATAAGGATGCATGGCTGAGGATGTGCTGTGGTTTCAAGTAGAAATTAATTTGCATGAATTGGATGGTCCATGTTCATGCAGGTCAGGCTGTCCATGGTGTTTCCTTCTGGCTTTATAATCTCCTATCTAATCTGTTCATGCTGAATGAGAGGCAGATGATCACCATTGTGTTCCTAGACCAAAACTTGGGCCTCAAGTGATTTCTTCAGCTTTACAGTGGTGCACGGACACAGGGCTTTGCCCAGCAAGCAGCAAGAATCTCTCCCTCTGCTCTATAACATCTGACATAAGCATTCTATATTATTTTTAAAAAACCAAAGAAAGATACCCCACAAAAATTTCCCTAATATACCTTAGAATATTCAGGCAAGCACCTGATGAGTATTTGGAGGCACTGAGTGGGTTATCATTTCTTTGGGCAAGTGTTTTATTTATCATGTTTGTTCTCTTGGATAACTGTCAGACCCAGTTACAGTGCAGAGAAAGAAGACCGAGCACTGTAAGCTCACAGGGCTGGCACAGCCCTCATCTGGCTGCCAGAGCTCTTTCCCCTGCCCAGCAGGGTCTTGTCTGGGGACATTATTTTATTTCAGCTTTACTGAGCATTTGAAGATAATTTTTTTGTGAAAAGCTGCCCCAAGTCCTTCACGTGGAAGTTTTGGGGCGTTGTTGTTTTAATGGTTCTGTATTTTCCCGCTCTGTACATTTTCCCTCCAGAGCAAAAGGGACCGTATGAAGGCCTGGGTACGGGCACGGCTCCCCACCTGCTGCAAAGAGAGGGACTCCTGGTCCATCTACATCTTCGCCCCTCACTCCAGGTAAGGCAGGGCACTCGGGCAGTGCTGGTGTGGTAGGGCGGATGGTAACAATGCATTCCCTCATTACAATGGCTCATCTGCCTGTTTATCCCAGACGGGTCTCTGTATGTCAGTCCACAAAACTCCTAGCCCTTCCTCTGCCCCAGCAGACATCAGGGTTGAATAGCAAACAGTTGCTGGCTGCAGAGTGTCCAGTCAAGACCCATAGCCCAGGGCATGCCTGCAGCTTCATCAGGTTCCTCATTTCCTTTGGCAATGATGCCAGTGCTCTGCGAGTTTTTCACTTGGTGGAGTGTGATGAGTTTGGAGCAAGGGGGAGAGGTGCAGCATTTGGCAGAAAAATCTGAATTTGCACCACCACACACTTACAGCACAGCAAAGGACTCCCTGATCTTCTCAGCCTGCCTCTCAGCTGAACTTCTCTGTCCTTCCCCTTCCCTTTCTCTCAGAGAACACCCTCTCCTTGCTTGAAGGCCCCCAGCTCTGCCCTTCCTAAAGCCTGGCCATGGGGATCCAGCTGAGCTCTGTGCTGTTCAACACGTTCCTCCAGACATGCACCCATGTACCCAAGGGGTTCCCGTGCTGGAGCTGAGGGCCCTGGACAGCGTTCAGGTTCATTCATACAAAGATTAGAGAGATTTTCAGAAACAGACTTTGGGAAATGTAATACGGTATTATAAATCCTGGGTCAGTGTACAGCCATCTGTCACAATAAATAGCTTCTGCCCCTTGGTTTTGCGTGTGCTCAAGCCTTATGGGCTCGCTGGGAGTATTTTTTCCTTTATTTAAGCTAACCTTGAGCACCAGGAAGCAGGTAGAGGGGCAGATCCAAACCTGGCTGTGTGTCTGAGTCATGGAAGCAGCTGCCCCGTTCCAAGTAACCAAAGCCCTCTGTGAGCATTCCCAGGGCTTGAAATTTGTGGCTCAGTTCTGTAGATCAGATCCCTCTCTGTTCATAACCCAATCTGCCCTCAGTGTGTGGCTCTGCCAGGGAGGGGATTGGGAGATTGGAGCTCATCTGCTTTGCAAGCAGAGTGCTCAATTCCCCTGCTATGCGTTGAGCTGCTGTGTGTCTCCTCAGCCAGTTGAGCATTAATAGCTAGTCTGTGTCTACTCTTTTTTTTTCCCTCTCTCAACAGATTCCGTCTGATGTGCAATAAAATCATCACTCACAAGATGTTCGATCACGTCGTCTTGGTGATCATTTTCCTGAACTGCATTACCATTGCAATGGAACGACCCAAAATTGAGCCTCACAGCGCTGTGAGTTTCTAAGGTTTTTCTGTGCTCCTCGTGGAGCAAACACGTGTGGCTTAGACCCCACTGCTGTGCACTTGGTCTTTTTTTCTTTCTCTTTTTAAAATGGGAATGTGCCAACACCCCCTGAGTATCCTTTGAATTAGGTGCAGCAGCTCTCCTGGGCCCTATCCAGTCTCCTTTTAAAGCACAAGTGCACAGATCGTGGCCTGCAATATATCCAATATCTCATTTCTGGAAGCACGATCAAGGTTTTAACACATGACATAGCATGACATCTGTCTCAGTTTCCTTCCCTGAGAAACCTTCAAACACTTTTCCTCTCTCAACACAATGTTCACTTCTTCCATCTGTTCCCCACAGGCACGTATGTGTGGTGCAAATGGAATGGGGGAAACTGTTCATTTCATACTCTTCTCTCCCCTTTGTGTATCAGCTTTGTTGTGACACCAGAAAAACTGAATTGATGCAGGCATTGCAATGCCAGTTCTTGGAACCTCTTTGTTCTAATACGCTATATAAGGATTCCTCAAACTAGACCCTCACAGCACCAGCATCCAGCAATCAGAGGGGCAGAATCATTCTATTGCTCTTTTATTTTACCATAGATTGGGGTTGAGATGCGCTGGGCTCTTGCTGATTTATCACTCAAGACTGCTCATATCACAATCATATAGAATCCTGTTTTGTTTATGTAGGCGTGTCAGGCTGTTCATTTTTGTGGATTTTCAATGTAAGGCCTTAAAACTGGAGTCTAGGCTGCTCTCTGCCTATTTTAAGCATTCCCTAGTAGTCCTTCTTACTGTAACAGTTTGCCCAGCAATCCGTTCCCTAAATCCATTTTTTTTTTTCAGTTCCCTTGCAGTCGTGCACCAAATCGCAGCTGCAAGAAGAGAGCAGGGCTCCCCGCCAGCTGATGTAGCAGGAGATCACCCTGCTTATCCCCAAATGGGGCACCCTGAGAACCTCTCTTAAAATACTAAATGCTTCCTTTGAGCCCCTTGCTATGTCCTCTGAGAGTTACCACTGCCCAAGACTGGCTCCAAAAGGAGCTGCAGGTACACAGAAAAGGGAAATGGGGTGACGTGTGTTAGTTGGAGGAGTCCACAGCAAAGAGCTGTAGCACACAAACCTAATTCATATAGGAGAGGAGGAGCTGTGGTGTCCCCTGGCATTGGGAGAGAGCTAAGACAAAAGGAGACAAGGCCTGGTGTGAGGTTCATCACCATTAGGTTATAACAAGGGAGCTGGACCATGGCCTGGGAGCTGCAGAGGAGAAGGGGAATGCTGAGCAGTGGGGCAGGGGATTGAGGAGAAGTGCATGGGCCCTGCCTGGGCAGATGGAGCTGTCATCTGGAAACCAAGAGAGTTAGTTTAGGTTGAATTGTTTAAAATAATTGTTCTTTGCTTCCCTGAGCTATGGATTTTCTAACTGCTTCGAATGAGTTCTCTGTTCCTGTCCCGGTTTCAGCTGGCTTATCAGAACAGGGGCTGCTGTTGCAAGACAGCATGTGGTCCCCACTGCAGAGTGCATGACATGGACCAGGGAGATTATCCTTCAAAATAGCCACATGCTTGCCAGGGAGGAATGCAATGTCCTCAGTCTCACCTCCATGATATTGCTGTTTTGTCTCCAGCTGCACAAGCAGGTCTCTATCATCTCCCTCCTGCCCAGTGCCTGCCCCTTACAGCAGCCTTTTGTGTGGCAGTCAACTAACAATGGAGATGTTTTGTATCACAGCTCATGCAATCACAGTACAGGTCTAGGACCTAATTAATTATGGACCATGTATAGAAACAAGCTACTCTGTGGTTCCTGAGTCACTTCCAGTAAATCATGATCTGGCAAGCAAGCGAGTTGCCAAGGTGTTTTGTCTTGTTTAAATTGCATCTCATTTTGAGTGAGAGATCTGCATTTCTTATGGGACTGCTCTGTAGGGAGAGGCAGAAATAAATCCAAAACTGTTAAAAGCAGGACTGGGGCCAATTGTATGTGCTCATACATATCTGTACATGCATCATCATTCCTCCAGCATCTGCCTTCTGCTGTCCATTTCTCAGTGCAGGGAATCAGAAGCTGTCTAGGGGTTAGGGTAAAGTGCAATTTATTTAATAATCATCATTAAAAATAAAGGTTTCTGGTAACTATGGATAGGGAACCAGTCCATGGGCTCATCTGTAATCACTAGCTGCTCTTACTGAGTGGTGGCGCTGAGGAGGGCACAGTCTAGTGGATAGTGCAGGGACTGGGAAATGAGGCTGTTTGGCTTCATGCCAGGTCTAGACTGTGGTTTTGGGCAACAGAATCGACCTTTTGGGGGCAAGTCTCAGCTGGCATAAAACCCCAGAGCTTTGCTGGCTTTGCAGGAGCTGTAATAACTCATGCCAGCTACAGTTCAGTATCCCACGAGTCCTGCTGTCTCACAGCTCTGTCACTAATATTGACTTAATTTCTGGGAGAATTGGAATCTCAGTGATATTTACACAATGCAGTGATTTCTGCAGGTGAGAGGCAGGTAGAGATTTGTCAAGCACGTTTCAAGGAGGGAACATCTCCCTGTTTCCGCTACGAGGGGGAGGATAATTTGGGAGAAATTAGGGAGGATTTGGAGGCAAATGGGAAGGCTTGGGGGGGAAGGTGCTGGCCGTTGTCTCTGTCCATGGTGCTGACACAGAGCCGGGTACTGGCGGCCCTGAACCATGCAGTGTTATTGTCTAGATATTTGGATTTTCTCCTCTTTGCAAGCAAACGGTTCAAGGCTTGTTTCAGCACAGAATTGGAAGAACAGTTTTCAACCACCCAAATATGCACGGGGGGATGCATAGCTGCAGAGAGCAGGCTATAAAACACTGTCTCTCATTTTCTTTTTCATAGGAACGGATTTTCCTAACACTCTCCAACTACATCTTTACAGTCATCTTCCTGACTGAGATGACAGTTAAGGTAAATGCAGGTGGAGGATAAGTGTGCCTGTATTATATTAGTTGTTTTTAATTATCGTGGACTCACAAAACCCTTAGGTCCACCAGCTGCAAGTGTGGTGTATATCTTCCTCTTCTGAATCATACTCAGAATGTCCACCATATGCCTTATTCCAAGCACATTTTACATCAGAACAATTGCACTGAAGTTGCTCTTGATTTACACCATTATAGGAGCAATGAGATCCTTGAATTCAGCAATCCTGTCCTATTCAGCAAAGCTCTTGAGCACATGCTTAACTTCAGCCATGCATGTAAGTCCCATTGTCTTCAACAACCAGTTGTCCTCAACCACCTAAGCTGCTGTGTGCTTTCCTGAGGACGGAGAGACTTAAGCACATTGAAACACTTTGCTGGATTTGAGGCAGAAGGCTCAGAAACCCATGGCTGCAAATCTCTCTTGAGTAATTCCTAATCATCTCACTGAACAATTGCGCTTTCTTTGAAAAGTTTTTCTAATTTCTTTATTTGCAAAGCTTGTACATGATTGCTTGGGGCAGCCGCTCTGTACCTTCTCTCCTGCAGTGTATAGGAATAAAATATGATAGAATTTTTTTTATGCCAGAGCTAAAAATGTTAGGAATAGTTTTGTGCAGGTAGGTTTATCTGCATTAAAAGTACATTAGCTGTAAGGGACAACCTGGGATGTTTCTGCAGCGGTATTTTCATAATTCTTTCAATAGAACACTTTGCTGGTTTTTCTAATTAGGCTTCTGTACTGGGAAGCAAATAGACTCACAGACTGGTGTCTGTAAATAATGCATTCTCAGCAGGTTGCTAACTGCAACAAACACGTTGGATGCTACAGTCATAATTTGTTGCAACTTGGTGTCTGGGCAGGTGGTGGCACTAGGCTTGTGTTTTGGGGAGAAAGCCTACTTGAAGAGCAGCTGGAATGTGCTGGATGGGGTGCTGGTGCTCATCTCCGTCATCGACATCCTGGTCTCGATGGTGTCAGACAGCGGCACGAAAATCCTGGGGATGCTGCGGGTTCTGAGGCTACTGAGGACACTGCGGCCCTTGAGGTAAGTAGAGGCAGGGGAAGATCTAAGGATGTGTGTGCCAAAGGTAGGGCTTAACATTCATGCATGGGAAGGGGCAGATGAGACATGTGCACAGTGTCTGTAACCGGTGTCATCCCAGCCTCCTGCAGCTCTGCAGACAATGGCAGTCTGCAGGTCCTGCTGAACTGCGAGAGCTCTGGGCCCTTGCTGGGTTTTGGGACCAGCCCCAAATGCAATAGGAAACTGATCAATGCCTCTTTTGCTCATTAAAACACACATCCCCTGCTATTTGTGTTCTCATTTGCTCTGTGTAAAGTGCAGCTTAATAGCTTCTTCTCCCCCTTTCCTTCAGGCAGTCAATGGCTTTCATAACAAAGAAGGAAATTAGTAGCAGGTGGTAGATCATTTTTAAGGAAGCAGAGACTCAACTGTTGCTTAACCTAGAATGCAAAGAAGCTTTTTTCCCCAGCTCCCCATTAATTTTAGAGAGACATTTACTTCGAAAATGACCCAGACAAGATGAAAACAATTGTTCTACTAACTTGGCCCCCAACTCTGCCAGCAGGAAGTAGCCTGTGCTCCAGGGACAGGCTCCACTCTGATAAGAATCTGCCCAAGGACCAACCTCTTATAAATGGGCATCTGTTTGTGACCTGTACCCCAAGGCATGAGGGTTTCTCTTCATGCTAAATGCAGTTCCTCTTTAATACCATTGTTGCTGCTCCTGTTATGCAGCAGCTAATAAACCTTCCTGCTCAAAGCATCTTTGTGTGCCTGTCATATCTTACTGCTGCTTCCTCCATAAAAAGGTTCACTTTGAATCAGGATTTTTCTCTTTCAGAACAGAAAAATAGGACTCTGCTTCTGATAGAAGATGTTGTTTTACTACCCCTGTGTGAATAATAAGTCTAAATAACAATGGCCATGCCTATACATATCTTTCAAATATTCTCAACAGCTACAAAGGACATTCTGTTCAATTGGTCTGTGTATGTGTGTTGTACCTGGTGAGTTTTAGGACATGAGCTGCTTTTAATCATTTTTATTTGGACAGCTGGCACCATTGGGGTAGTTCAGCTCCCTCACCATGTGAGTAGACTGTATTCCTATGTGACTCCAATTCAGGCTCTTCTCTCTTTGTGTGTCCCCTGGTATCTCATGACAGCTGCAGTTTCTGGGGTAGTTTCTGCCCAGTTGCTGGTTGGGTTGATTTGCTCTGTTCCTTTGTTTCCGCTGGTTTTTGACCCATATTAAGAAACCTATAAAATAATCTAGATGGCTCAGGGTAAAAGAAGGATTGATTTCTCTTCTCTGAACTGTAGAATGCAACTTTCTCTTCTGATGTTCCATAGTTAAATCAGATTTAAAGAGAGACGTTTGTGTTGTGCTGATCTCTGCTGGAGTCACCTGTCTGACCTGGTCAAAGCACTGTATTCTTCTTTATAGATCTGTAGGGCTGCCTGGCCAGGACTTGGGTCTTTTTTTACTGGAGCCTTCCTCTGTAGTCACCTATGTGCATGAATAATCTGCAGTTATGGGGAATAATCCACTCAGTAACTGAAGGAAGACTTGCCATCTGAAGCATGGGTGGGATTGGGGTCTTCCATTGCTATTGCATCCTATTGGTATTTGATTTGTTTTCTCAAGAGATTAAGTACATGTTTTCAGCCAACATGCTGCTTTCTACTACAAAGGAAACAAAAAAAGACAGCAACAAGCCCATTCCCTAAATATGTTCAGGATCAGTTCTGTTCTCCCATTATTAGATTTGTAGGAAAAGAAAAAGCAGCCATCAAACTGAGGGCTTTTCAGTAAGTCATAAATCTCTGCCTGTGGAAGCCCATCTGCCTCTGTGCCACACATCTGGGCTGCCTGAGCAGCCTCTGCCCACAGCTGCGCATGCTGCCTTTGCCGCAGGCTCAGCGTATGGCTCAAGGATCACATCCTCACTGCACAGCCTGGGATCTGTAGCTGCATCAACGCGGGGTGACAGCTGGGACAGGTGACCTGAGGTCTTTGCACACTGTGGCGTCAGTTACCATGTCTGGGTGAAGTGTCTCATGGAGGCTGTGCCAGTTTTTCTTCAGGAAGGCATAAGGCAGAGACCAAAGCAACTTTCCACTCACACCACAGAGGAGCAAACCTGGCTCCTTCTGTCCTCCCTTTCCGGGGACACTCCAGGACAGGACTGCAGGAGGACACCCTCAGTTAGAAGCCAAGCCACAGCTGTGTGTGTCACACTCAGCTCAAGGGCAGAGACAACTCTCGTGCTCTGTGTTGGCTTTCCCACTGGATGGCCTGGAAGGGGGATCCTTTCAAAAGATCTTCCCCATGCTGTCTTTTATTTTCTCCTGTGGAAACCACCCCATTGATTTATGCAGTACACAAAACCCTGCACAGTTCTGCCCTCTGCCCAGACATTTAAAAACCTGTATGCCAATTGCGGGGTTTTGATTGCATGATTGATTATCAGCCTCCATATTGAATCCATGAAGATTCAAGCCCAACTTTATGACCAGAATTCCAAAAATAAATTCACAAAGGAATGACATTTAAAGATGTTTCCATTACCCTCTGATGTTTCAGCCAGTAAAGGGATTGCTTATACAGTAACATTCCTTCCTAATGCATTCAATCTGCTATTGTTGGGATCAAGTGTTATAGCTTAAGATACGAGAGAAATCAAAATTGAAAATGTATTCAGATTTTATGTGGGTGGACTTCTGGGCTGTTTTACTCTCTACAGAGCCCAGGCTTTGACTTCTAAAGCACACAGATAAATTACTCACTTTTATACTATCATGGTCTAGTAGTCATTTCATTACTCTCTTCTATCTATCATATTATCACCTTTGCTAATTTTCTTTTAATCTGTGGAAGAAGGTCTTCATTAATGTTGATCTGCTGCCTCATCTAAGTACTGCTACTTCTTCTGACAGTTCTCATTGGGAAGCTTTAATGTTGGTAAGGATCCAGCTGGGATGAAGCTGGCAGTGGGTGTGGAGCATCTCACACCAGGGATTCAACAGCATTGGGAATCCTCAGACCAGAAGAACCAGGGGGAATTAGAGGGATTAACATTTCTTCACACCAAAATAAAGAAGAAAGAATCTCTCATTTCAATTTCTCTGTTTGTCATATGCCTAATACAGACTGGAATTGTGCTGAATGGAACCTTATCAGGTCTCCTTTTCCTGCACGACTGCAGGGCTCCAAATCGGCTGCATCTTTCAGCCATAAATTGCAGAGGTATGGGTCAGATAAGATTTTACAAGCCTGATAGCAGCAGGACCTTGGCAATACTGATGAGGTGTGGGAATGCTGTATGTTGACATATTGTAGGTGGTACTAATAATCTGGAAAAGCTGAGAATTTCATTGACACTCCTTAGAGAAATGTCAGACTCTTAGGAGAATATCAGGAATCTTCACACAGACTTGCCTCAGTGTTGGATCAGGCCCCTAGTCTGAGGCAGCTCCAAGGTCTGAAGGTTTCCATTAGCAAGAACTATTATTTTTCAAAATCTTTTCAAAGTCTTTCCTCCCTGTAGTGCTGAAAACAGCACTGGCATGGAGCTAAACTGGTGGCAGCTTTTACTCCAATGCATTCTAATTTGAGGAATTCCCTGGTTGATCAAAACACATAAAGCAGCTAAACTCTGCTGGTTTTCAGCCCTTTATTCCTCTACATGCCCATGACTTTGCAAATTCAGACAAGTAACCTCCTATTTTCCCTCTCAGCTGGATATGAAATAGTACCTCACAGGGGAAATCACTTTATTATTTCTAGAACAGCATTTCTTAATAACCGTTGGAGAAAATTATCAACTTTAATCTCTGGAGACTAAATGCCTTCCTTGTTCTCCAAAATTTAAGGATGCTTCAGTAGTTCAGACGATAGACCTTCAGTTTAGAAGACTTGACTTTGGTTCCATCCTGCGTGACAGTGGACAGAAGTCCATGATCCCTAAAGTCAGGATCCCTAAAGGCACCGAAAGACCTAATTTACACTGAAATAATTGGAATTTAGTTGCCTTCCTACCTCTGAGAATGTGGCTTCCCTCCTCCTGTGCCTCAGTTTCCCACCTGTAGTTTGGCAGGTGTTGTATTTCACCCAGAACTGTGCAAAGAATGTGAGGCATGTGAAGGTCTTTAGTCCATCTGAGGAGCTGAAAGCCTCAGCCTGTCCAGCCCAAGGCTTGCTTTGTGCACTCAGACATGGCCTGTTAGGCTGCATTACCTCACTCATCGAATTGGGCACACTGAGCTGCTCTTCAGCCTCTGTTTGCTAGGCTGGGCTCAGCTCTCAGCCCCATGGCAGCAACAGCAAAGTCTCCAGGCTGGGCTAATCCCTGTGGGCAGCTTTGGCAGCCTACATTGACCAGTCCCCACACTGCTCATGAGGTGTGCAGCCTTCTGCTCCTTCAGCCATCTCATTCTCCAGCTCCTTCCCTAAAATACCCAGATCTGAATGTCAGGAAACCTGAGGCATCTGAAATAGGGAGCCACAGCACCCACCTGGCAGAGATGCTCAGTGTGAGGAATAGCAGCATCTGCTCTTTGTGTTTCACTGGTAAGAGAGCAGATAAAAATACCACCATCTGCTTCTTTTTGAAAGTGATAACTGATGAGTTACCCTTGACATTTTGAGTAAATATTTAACCAGAAAAAAAAAAAAGGAAATAAGCTTTAGCTTTTCAGGATGTTATTTAAACCCAACAGTTTTGGTAAGAGCTGGTGGCTGTGCATTGAGCACTGCAGATCATTCAACTTGCAGGCCCTAGGGCAGGAGAGGAATGGTGCAGGTTGGCTGTGGTCCCAGATGAGGCCGCACATGATCAGTGTGAATGTGTCAATGGGGATCTCTGCTGTGAGCACCATGCCTGGGAGAGGGAGTGGAGGAGAACTTGGACCCTATCCAGGCAGCAAAACTCCAACAGTGCTTCAGGTGGTGGAGCCAGATTTGGGGAGAAACGGGAGAGGTGGTGAGAGGACTCCCATGGCAAAAGAGAGACCCAGGCAGAAACTAGAACATGGGGAAGTTTGGGACACATTTGAGAGCCAAGTGTTCAAAGGAGTCACCAGCAGCACCCAGAAACACACAGTCACTTCCCTCCTCTGACTTTCACAGCATTTAACTGCTTCTGAGTCATGTAAGCAGTTTCTATGGCATCAGTACAAACTGATTTACAGAGCTAGTGAAATAGCTAGTGAAATGCTTAATTCCAGTTGGCATCAAGAGGAGGGAGGCATGTAACCTCTTCAAATGCCTTTCTTGGTTCCCATCTTCAGGTTGGTGAGGCTGCATATCTTGTTCATCTTTCCTAGCATGCTGAGATGGCTTCTCTAAATCACACAAGACTTGTCATTTCTTTGCAATATTAACCTTGAGAGTATAGTACAGTTTCTACTTTTTTTTTGCTTTTTTTTTCTTCAGTCATGAAGTCCACATTATGCTTCTTCAACTTTGGGATATGATCTAACCTTCTGTTATGAAATTCTGTGTGATACCAGACAGAGAGGAGCAACAGAAATTAGGTTAGATGCTTCCAGTCCTGCCAGTGGAGTTTCACCTGGAGGACAGCACTGTTTTAGAGCTGAGGCTGTACAATGGTTATAAAGCAGAAATTGTGATGGTCTGAGGGATAGCTCAGGTCCCTGTACACAGCAGCACTATAAGGACACAACAGATTATTTTTTAAGATGAGAGTGCTGAAAACACTGACACAGGATGCCCAGAGAGGTGATTGATGCCCCATCCCTGGAAATATCAGGGGCTCTGAGCAACCCGATCTAGTAGTAGGAAGTGTCCCTGCTCATTGCAGGGGGTTGGATTAGATGACCTTTAAAGGTCCCTTCCAACCCAGACTGTAATTGCTACAGATGTGCAGGCAGATGTGTAAGAGCGGCAGCTCCATTTCATGGACTGAGACAGGGAAATCAGGTGTCTTGCCTAAATCTGTATAGGAAAGGACAGTGGAAGGCCCTCTCTTTGTAGTCCTAGACAGGCTGCAGGCATGAACTGTGTCTGTGGATGGCCCAAGCAAAACAGCTGAATTTTTTGGCCTGACTCTTCGTATGTTTTCTCCTCCTCCTCTTTATTTATGCAAAGCTGACCCTTTGCTCCAAGACCTCCGTAACTTTACAGGTCAATCTTCTAGAAGTGCTTTTTCCATCATGATTTTTGAGTTACTTGTCATTGTAAAAAATTTTCTAATGCTATGTTCTTCATATCTTCTATCTTGATAGGAGGCAAAACTGAGCAGGAACAGGACTAACAGCTTTTGTAATTACTTGCCCCTACAGAGTCATTAGTCGAGCCCAAGGACTGAAGCTGGTTGTGGAGACTCTCATGTCATCATTGAAACCCATTGGGAACATTGTGGTTATCTGCTGTGCCTTTTTCATAATCTTTGGGATCTTGGGAGTTCAGGTGAGTCTTCCATAAGCCTCAACACTTATCCTGAAAGCATAACAAGCCTCAAATTGCCCCAAGTCAGGGTATCTGTACGCATGGCACAGTGTAAGGCTTTCTGAACTCGAACTGATGTCAGGATGGATGGGGTCTCTGTGCTCACTGCAGGGAGTTGGACTAGGTGACCTGTAAAGGTCCCTTTCAATCCAACCCATTCCATGATTCTATGATCTCTCCTCCACCTTTTTTCTGGTTACAAACTGATAGGGAAATAGAAACTCAAAGCTGAAATCATTGGCTTGTAAACTCCAGAGAGACCTTGAACTAGAGATACATTCAGATTCTGACAGTTTGTGTAACTGAAAGCTTGCAGAAACAAAGATTTCTGAGTCTGTTTCCTGCCGGATTTGCTGGCAATATTCTCAGTCCCAGGAGTGCAGGAACCCAGGGGGACAGCAGCAGTTTCCAATGCAATTGGTTTCTCATTACCTGGGAAGAAGAGATTGCTTCATATAAATATATTCTGACATAACGCTTACTTCTTTCTGAAGTTTATCTGATCTGTCACAGCTGTCTTTTGGAAAGAAACTCTATTTGGCTTTGTTTTGGAAAGGTATCTTATATAATATTTTACTCTAACATACTGCTTAGATAATAAATACAGCATTGAAAATAAACAGGGAAGAAAATCATGCCATCCATAACCACCTCAGCAGCTAGATTGGTTTAGCATTACAGCATAACAATATCCATCTATTATATTGAACAGATTCATAAAACTAAGCATATCCCATAAAACAATCTAACACTCATGAGAAAATTTATGCCAGAAAACAAAACTTGCAGTATGCTCTTTGAATTTCATCCCTGCTAATTGTGATGCTTTCCCTGGACACTTGCAGCTTTATATTAAATTGTCATGACTATTGATGTGATTCAGAGGTAAATACAAGCAAGACTGATCCTGTATTCAGGATGCAAAATTCTCAGTTAATATTTATGTCTAATTAGATGTAAGATGAGGCCAGAGCTATTTTCTATAAAAAGATGATCTCTCAAACTTACAGTTAGTTTTTCCATTTAAATATAAGCTGGGGATCAAACTAGAGGTTTTTAATCTATTAAAATCCAGACATCAAAGTTTCTAACGGTGTGTCCTCTTAGCAAAACTGTTTTGATTGTAGAGCTGCCCATGTGTGAATAGTCATTAATAAGATAGAAGAAATAGGTGGATAAAGCAAGTCCAGTAAGAAACACTGGGTCTTTTCCTTTCAGAAGTGCCCAACTGTGAAGTACTGACAGGGATCAATGTTTTTACAAATTGAGCTTTGTGTTTCCAAACCCTATCAGGAGCACTGTTACCTCTCCCACCTGAGTGCCATTACAGTCCAGCTCCTGGAGAAGTTATATTTACAGACAATATACTAGAACCAGTTATTTACCTTCCTGCTTAATTAAAATTTTTCTCTGTGAGGAGTATATCTCCCCAGTCTGCCTTACCACTGATAGTGTTTCTCCATGGAAAGATCAGGGAAGACTTCTTGCATCCAAAAATTCTATGATTTCGCTGAGCAGTGATTAATTTTGCATGCCTAGAGACCATTTTCCTGCTGTTGATTTCTGGAGGAAACCCATGGAGTAGTGTGTGAATTTATCTTGTTCACTATTATTTCTAGACTGTTATTTGTCTGGAACAACAGATCAAACCCCATCCGTGTCTCTTCTCAGTATACCCAAGTGGTGTTTTAAGGAGCCAGGAGAGCAGGTTGCCATTTCCCCCCACTTTCCAACAGTAATGTCAATAATTTCTGTCAGCAAATAAAAGTAGATTTGTTGGCTGTCTCCTGAGATATGATACCATCCGTCCTGCTTGCATCAATCACCCTGTCTGAAGCAGTAATCAACCCCTGCCACTTTCTGTTCCATGCGTGGGAAGCACCAGGTCTAGAATTAAGCACATGGAGGCTCCTGTTCCTCATGCAGGTATAAATAAGGAGCTGACTATCCAGGAATTGCATCCCCCCAGGCATAAACCAAAGGAAAAAAGCTCAGTATCAGGTACCCAGTACCATCTGGGCTTAGCTCCTTAAGCTGTGCACAGGGAATAATTTCAGTCACTCTGCAGACTGCAGAGCTTAATGACAGCTGGGGCACAGCACCCAGAATCAGAGAGCAGAGCAGGACTGACAGCAGTCTCGATTCAACACGAACATCACCCCCAGGGGCTCATCTCCCCTTGGAAGTGTCCCCTTGTGACCTCCATGAGCAGAGATTAGTCCATCACTGGGTCTCTTTGCTGCCACCTTTTCTCTGCTGACAGTGGGCCCCTGTTAGACTTCATTTGTTGTTAACTGGACTGAGAGTCACCAGAGTTGCTCCACATGTGATAAGAAGCCATTAGCTGGTCTGGGCTATTGGCTGGGGCTACACTTGAGCTAACAAGTGTAGGAGCAAAGGCCTTTAGGTGAGTCTCAGATCACTGAACCCGACAGCTTAATGCATGAGGTGGGTGTCCTAAATGATGTGAAATCATGCATTTTCTCATTATGTGTGTCTTACAAAGGCTGCTCAGTCTTAATAACCTGCAGGAATCAGGTCAGTTCCCTCGACAGCTCTGATTGGCGTGCGCTGTGCAAGAACCCTGGAGAAATGCTCATCACCTGCATAGAAATACTGTGGACTGAACCCTGACACTTCCTCTCTTTGCTTGTTTTGCAGCTTTTCAAAGGCAAGTTTTTTGTGTGCCAGGGGGAGGACACCAGAAACATCACAAATAAATCGGATTGTACAGAAGCAAGCTACAAATGGGTCCGGCACAAGTATAATTTTGATAATCTCGGCCAGGTATTAATAGAACGGTAATCTGCTTCTTTGCTCCTTTACCTCCTTGACTTAAAACCTGTGGCTTATTATCCCGTGGGATTTTCTTACAGGGCCCTGCCTGCCACAGTAAATATTCAGTTCACATACACAGCATTCTGTCTCTGTAAATCCCAAAGGTAGTGTTTCCAAGCAGGCATACACTTCTTTTTGGAACAGAACAAGCGCATGTGGCTTCATGAAGCACTTAATTGCTTCACTGCTACATAACAAACCAAATATATCTTGCAGAAGGGCTTGTCTAATAGAGCTGGACATTTTCAGCCATCTCTGCAACGCAGCCTTTTTTTAGCAGTGTGGTAAGAACTAATTAGCTGGGAGCAGTAGAGACCCGGAGGGTGGAAATGAAGCCACTTTTGTCTTCAGCACTGTGGTTTCCGAATTACTGTTCATTGCTGAACCAGGCATTGGCATTGATAGGTTTTGCTGCCAAGAGAAATCTTGGTCATCAAAGTATCCCATTATCAGGCAGGAAAGGGCAAGGTGGAGTAAGATGTTACAAGTAAAAGAGGTTTAGTGCAACTGTGTCTAACTGTTTTTCCATGCATTTCTAGGCCCTGATGTCTCTCTTTGTCCTGGCCTCCAAGGACGGGTGGGTGGATATCATGTACGATGGCTTGGATGCTGTGGGAGTCGACCAGCAGGTACAGGCTGCAGCAGAGCTGTAACAAATGACTTGTCAAAGGTCACATATTTTAGCTCTTGTTTTGCAAAGTACTGTGGGCTTCTACAGTCAAATGGGGTTATGAAATTAGGATCCAGGGTGGTATTTAATCCAAGTTGTGAGATGTGATGAATTAGTAAAATGTCTGGATTTGTACTTAACATTTTCCCTACAGATTTTGCATCATGGTGTAACTTGTGTTAGGTGAAGTGCACCTATCAAAGGATGGTTTGACTTTTTAAACAGTTTGGTCATTTCAGGAGAAAAGAAGTGCTTTGTGTATGTAGAGGTTCGCAATGAGGAGCTTACAGTAGCTGCAAAGGATGCTGCTGTCCTTTTTGCAGAAGAGAGGTGGTGCTTCTGTCCTCAACACACATTTTAGGAGCATTCAGTTACAAATGTCTCAGCAAGCTCTAATTTTCAGGAAGAGCAGAGCAGCCTGCCTGAAAGGGCTGTGAGTTCTGTGGTTGGCACAGCTGTATCAATTTGTTCCCATTCTTCTTTTTGTGATTCAGTTGAAATTTGCCTTCCTCCACTTTGCAGCCAGTCATGAACTACAATCCCTGGATGCTCCTCTACTTCATTTCCTTCTTGCTGATTGTGGCCTTCTTCGTCCTCAACATGTTTGTGGGGGTGGTGGTGGAGAATTTCCACAAGTGTCGGCAGCACCAGGAGGAGGAAGAAGCCAAGAGGCGGGAGGAAAAAAGGCTCCGCCGGCTGGAGAAAAAGAGAAGGAGTAAGGAGAAACAGATGGCTGGTCGGTAGTCTTTCCACATCTTTCTGAGTCCTGCTTGACCTTCCACATAAACCCCTCCTCCCTCCCCTCCCTGTCTCGTGTCTGGTGATAATTCTTCTCCCAAAAGCATGTCCAGCTATAAAATTTGCATGAAGGAAATAGTGTCATTTTAGGCTGAACAAGGAGCCAAGGAAGCCTTTTTAATGGCTGCATGATTTGCAATGACCTTTCCATTGGGGGTTATTTAAATTAAAAAATAATAATAATCAGGCTTGGAGCTTCTTGGATAGCAGAGCTCAGTGTTACACAAATAGTGACAACTGCAAAGATCAGTAGTGCTGGATGGCATCATAAATCTCAGTCATGAGCACTGTTGCTGATAACTGGATTCACTATTTGGTTTATTACAGTCTTGTATTGCCAGAGTGATGTTACCTGTCCCATTTATCAAGCAGGTTTATTTATTGGCACAGTAGCACCACTGCTATTCAAGAATGTAATAAAATAATAGAACCATCTCATTCTAGTAATGCTTTAAAACTCCATAGAGAAACATATCAATGCATTTGCTTGAGAAATACAGATTAGAAGAAAAAAAACAACCAGACAAGGAGAGTAACTAACTACACAAAATAGTGCTGGTGCAAATTGAACCCAACTCCCAACTAGATGTGCAAGTGTGTAGCCCTGCCTAGAGGAGGCTCTACAGGTGAAACGAGGAAAGACCCCACTCTGCCAAAAGTCTCCAAACTGACATTTGTCTCTTAGTCTCTTTTCATTTTAATGTAGTTGAATAATTCCTAAATAAGTTAGCCAGAGGCCACAGGTTGGAGGTGCTCTTCTTGCATGCTTTCTCTTCTGACTGAACTTTCTCCATTGCCCTTCCTGTCCACGGCCTTGCACATTCTCTCCCTGGTCAGTCCACCTCCTGCTCTCTCCCTGTCCTCTTTCACTTCTCTATCTTTGACAGACTTCAGGACTGTTTAAGAGGCTATCTGATTAGGTGCTTTTTCCCAAAGCTGGTGATAGTGTCTGTTTTTTTGTTGTTTTTTTTTTTTTAATAGCCTAAGAGGTGTTTAATAGTTGTTGCAGGCTTAATCACGGAACCACATTGCCACAGTGCTGCCTCAGCCTCTCTCAGTTCAGCATTTCCCCAACCATTTCCTTTGGTCACATCTTTTAGTCCCATGAGCTTCACACGTTACAAAACGTGTTACAAAACAGGATATGTCACACCAGCCCCTGGCCATCAAACTTAGGTTTATGCCAAGAGCCTGCTTCCCTCACTGGCCAGTGTAAAGTAGGAGGCTTCCCTCAAGAGCACTGGAGGACCCATTAGACTGTTCTCAGTTAAGTGGGATACAGATGGAAAGAGGTTTTTTTGTTGCATGTTTTTTTGGGTTTTCTTTTTCCCCTCAAGAAAATGCCTAGAAAGCTCTTTTGCTTAGCTCAAGTTCCCAAGCACAGTTTAAGGCTGATGAGTTAGAAAAGGATTTTAAAGGTTGGATATAACAATAGCTATTTAAAGTTGCAGTTTTGGAATACTGATATTTCTGTAGAAAAAAAAAATAGATGTTTAAGTATTATTAATTATTTTATTTATAATGCTAGAGGAACTAGATGAAGAAAAGATGTAAGTCTGGGCAATTTCCCACAGGGAAGGAATCACAAACCATCCTTGGAGATACAGTTATTCATTCAGTGCTATGAAATACCTCATTAAAGAGGCAATAAACAGATACTTTACTGAGGATCAAATATTGCTGAGTATTCAATTGCCATAAAAACCTTTCAAGAGTAAAGTATGAAGTCCTCCAAATCGCTTCAGAACAGTTTTCCCAATCCATGCTCAGTGAAACATTAGTTTTAATTGACTGTGTCCAGCTTTCCCCTCAGAGGCAACAGATGTCATTGCTTAACTTTGTTCTGCACAGTGGGAACTTGCGGACGAAACCATGACTAGGGCTGGAATTGTGCCAGCAACTGGATGGGGGTTCCTTTCAGCTGGGCTTCCTGAGTGATCCCAGATGCCCAAACCAGCCTAGGGTTGTCAAATACACACAGACATTGACTAGTGGCACGGTCATTTTTAGTTGTACACTCTTCCAATGCATTTATCCAATCAGGTGTCTGAAAACTGGGGAAGCATGTGAAATCTGAGATGTGGGCGGGTGCAGGAGTGGTCACTGTGAGGTATTGCTGTCCCAGCAGGCAGTGTCCCAGATGGTCCTTCAGCAGTGTGTTCATCATCAACTGAGGGGGTTCTTGGGGATGTCTTGGGCTTCCACAAGAGCGAGAAGCACAAGAGCTCTTCCTTTCTCACATATACCTGAGTCCACCCTCCACGAGGCACAAGGATCCCACAAGGAAACACTGCTGGCAGAGGCAACGGAGAGCCATAGGAACCTCCACAGGGACTGGGGAGTCTTGCTGTGTGTCCTGCCGGGTGATTAATGCCGTTTCATTCTTTTAGATCTAATGCTGGATGATGTATTAATGGAGAGCTCAGCCAGTGCAGTGCAAGGTACTGGGAAGCTGGCACGTCTCGTCCCTCTGAATGGCAGTGCTGTGTCACTAACAGTTGGCCACCGCGGCTGAGGCATCCCACTAAACCATGTGTGTGGTGCAAAGCTCGTTTGCTTCCTTCATGGCACACGCATCTCATTCTGAGCTGCAGGTCTGCAGACCTGCCTCAGCACTGACACTTGCAAACCCTTAATTTACTCCTCAATCATCTTACGTTATTCAGTATTTTTTCCCCTCTGGTTTTCATTAAGACACTGTCAGACTTTTCATGGCTTTTTTTTATTTTTATTTTTTCGTTCTTTTAGCTTTTTTTTTCTGAAGAGAATAATGACTGGACTGTGAAAATGGGTCCTCTACTGTTGACTTTAGCTTTCCAACAACCAGCTTAGGAGTCTGAATGATTTTCAGGTGTGTGTCTTTGGAAAGCTTAGGGAGCATATTTCATTATTTCTTCAGCCCTTGCTTATTGCTCCACAAACACTGTACTCCAGGGAGTGGTTTTTTTCAGCAGGGTAAAATTCAGTACAGGGCAAAGCTTCAGTGCTTCAACAGGGAACTCAACCCCACACCAACCCCCACTGTGGACACAGGATTTAGTCATTGTGCTGCCCAGTGTGTAAATTCTGTGCATTGATTAATCCATGAAGCATCTTGTAAATTAAAAGAAATAAAGATACCACCTCAAAGCCTTTTCAGGTGCTGATGGAGATGGACCAGCTGGGCTCAACACTAATGGGGTCTGAGGTGTCCCTTTTGACCCACAGCCTGCTCATACTTCCCTTTCCCAGCCCCCTTCTCAGGATGATGCTCAGGGCTGCAAATCCATCCCTTGCTCTTTTTACTTTTAGGAGAATCTTTGATCTGGAAAGCATTTTGTTTAATTCATAACTTAAGAATATTAGCCTGAATGTTTAAAGAGGCACCAACATAAAAACAAATATAGCTGCAATTTTCGACAAAAATAATACACTACAAAAATTGTGCCATTAAAACTCTCACCTGTGCACAGGCTGCCACTGCTTGCAGCCTGTGAGAGATGGGTGCAGGGCTCCATCCATCTCTCTTAGATTGCAGGGAGCTTTGATTAAATAAAAATTGGCTTTCACTGCAGAGATAACTCAAGGAGACAGAGATTCTACCTTGTATTTCTAAGCCCTTGTTGGAAGTTATCACAATATGCTTTAATAAATCCTGAATCTCCTTCCCATTGCCATTCCTGATATCTATATTTCTTTGCTGTCTTTCTTGCTGCTCTTGCTGGGCCTCTTGGTCTCTCCTGTGAAATGGGGGCAGCATGAGGGAGGGGCTCTCACTGGGTTTGGTGATCTGGTTATTTTTTCTTCTTTTTGCTTGATTGTGACTCCTCTCCTGGTCCTACAGAGTTGCATCAAGGCTGTCTTATTTTATGTTATTTTTAAGACACTGAACTCATTCCAAACCCCCTCCATTATTCCTTGCAGGCTCAGAAAGTCTCTTAGCATTTACCCTTAAGATGTGTACAATTGTCAGACCTGTGCCGTGTGTTTCCTTTTGCCGTCTTTTCTTTGGATCCAGTGGTAGTGAATGTACCATGCTGCTCTGCAGGCACCAACATGAGGAAATAGAAGGGTTTTATTTCTGAACCTGACTGTTGGGAATTTAGAGAATGAGTCCCTGGTGCAGTAGATGAACTTCCTGTGGTTCAGTGAGAAATCTGAGTTGTGACCCAAAGCTTGCCCACGTGTCGGCACTTTCAGAGGGCGTCTTTTCTCTTTCTGTGAAGACAAGATGGTATTGTGTGTGTGCGTGTGTGCTACTGCCTGGTGCTTAGTGAAATATTTTATAATTTCATTTTTTCCTTTATTTTTTCTCCAAGTCTACATTCTATCACAACGGGAATCTTCGCAGTGGAAATAATTTGTCATTTTCCATTTCACTTTTTTTTTAAATAAATCCATTCAGTACAATAAAAGCCAACTAAAACTCTGTGTTTAAATAAAACAAGTTCCTTCAGTGCAAACTACTTTTTAACCTAATAATATTCTTGATACATTTTGTAAATCCAGCTGCGTCATGGGTTTAATTGCTCACTGGTTTGCCACTGTCCTCCAGATACTCAAACCTGCAAAGCAGTTAATTCCCTTATTATAGGAGAAGGAAGAAGCTGAAGGAGACAGTAATGGAATTGTCCCACTCTTGTGAATTCCAATTTCCCGTGCCCACGCAGCCCCAGCTCGAAGTCACCTCAGGGAAAGTGGCAATTTCTCTCTTGACAGGGCTATATTAGGAGGCAGATGCTCCTCGTAGATATTTTGGAGCTGCATGCTCAGCTTGATTCCCCCCAAAAAATGCAGTTAATGGGAAGAAAGTGGCCCCAGTCCCACTCCCTGCTGTGGTGGCAGAAACCAGCCGAGCCCTGGGAGATTCTGGGAGTGGCACTGCCCAGCAAAAACAGGGGTGCCCCAGTGCTGCTCTGCTGGGCACTGGTGATGTTTCACAGGTGACGTTCCACCACCATCAGAAAAATGGACTACAGGGTTTAGTGCCCCAAACCCAGTCTGGGATCACTGAGCCCCAAGGGCACCTGGCCTGGGAAAAGTTAGACAGGGATTAGGAATGGGAAATATTTATCCTGCAACAGCAATGGTCATTTCCTTTCCAGCCAAACAGGAGGGAACAGTGGTGAGTTCCCAGACCATGTCAAGGGGATCAATAATAATCCTAGAGCTTGGTGCCAAGAGTTGAGTACTGAAGCTTGCGATACAACCTAAGTTGAGAGCCCATAGAAGTGATGAGCTAAAACCAAGTGCACCCCACTCCAGGCACTGCTTCCCATGCCAGCACAGTCAGGACCACCATCACCCCCAGGAGGAAGGGGCAGGTGGGACTTGCTCAGACCACCTCCCAGCTGGCTGCAACATCCCCTTCCTACCTGGGTTGGGAGGAGATCTCTCAGGATCCACGGTCTGAGCCAAGTTCATCCTGTGGAATGATCTCCAGATTTGACCCACTTCTCCCTCTGCCTTGGCCCCCAGCCCTGGTGAAGCAGCTTGATTTACACCTTGTTTACCAACAGTCTGATGTCTCGTAGTGGGCTTTTGCTGTATTTCCTCATCTTTTCTCACTCTGCCAATTCCTCTTTGTTGGTTTGCTCTCTGCCTTTCTTTAACGCCATATGTGCCTGGAAGCCACATTAACCTTTCCAGTAATAACCAAGACTAACCCAGAGCTCTTGTTGTTCTTGACACAGTGTATTGTAACGGTACAGTAATGTGGTCTTGTGTTAGTTGTGAAGTTCACCACCTGGAGTTTAACAGATGTCTGTATTTCCCAAGATGTTGGTATTGTTAAGCTCTTTATTGCAATAATTACAAATGTCACTGTGTCATAGGAGGCAGGGGCTTTGCAGAGGGGGAATTATACCAGATCTATCCCAAATTCTCTGCAGAACTCTGCAGGGTCAAGTTAAAGAAATGGTATTTTCACAATGGTAAAAACTGGTTTATCTGTTCAGAAAGTTCCCTGCTTACCTAGACGCAGTGGGGATTTATCCCTAGCCCTCAGGCAGCATGTTAGCCTGTGTGTGGGAGCATCTGTATGGCACCAAGATGCATGGCTGACATGGGGACACTGGAGTTGCGAGTGGTGACATAATTTGTAAGCATGGGTTGCCAAATCCTCTCTTAACAAAGTTAATGGAGAAGGATGGAACATTTATCACTGGGAATTTTCCAAGGCTACAAGGGCATCTGTGAGACCAGCATCTAGAGAGGGTTGTCTGTGGACACGTGGGTGCTGGGCAAGGTGAACAGGAGGTATGGTGGGAGAGGGGGTGGAAAGGGGAAAAGCCTTTGCAGATATCTGAACAATTATCAACCCTGCTTATAAGGTCATGCACTGGCTAATCCAGGTGCAGGAGCCCTGCACAGGGAACATTTACAACCTCTCTCTAAATCCTCTCTCTGCTCTAACAGCATTGGTGCTATTCTGTAGGATTTGGAATTATCTGTCAGTCAAAGCTGAGAAAAAAAATTAAATTCCAGTGTCATTATTCGTAAGCAAATCCATTGCAGGAAAAGGTAGAAACGTTGACATTTTTCTTTTTGAAAGTGAATTATACATAAATGTAAAAGAAGTAAGTGATCCAATTACGATCGTGTTTCTTTCCAAGATGATAAGTTGGTTCATAAAAATAGGTCCTATTCCTAACCTAATTGTATTCAAACATTTTAGTTAATTTGCTAGTCATAATTTAGCATAATGTGATCGAGATATCTTGACTTTATGGAGATTTATGCAGATTCTGAGATATCTGACAAAGTCTTATGAGTGAGTCAGCAGTTACTAGTCTGCTTTTTTTCATAAGCACTCAATAGATTCAGCATGAAAATTAATTTCATAGACCTTTTCATCAATACTGTGCTTTAGCACTTAGGTGCAGATCACCTAAAGCCCACTGCAGATCAGAAAGTGAATATTAATACTGCCTTTCATTTGATGACACTGAAACAGAATTTTGGGCCTTCCAAACCCCTACAGAATAAAACTGCTGAGTGTTTTTTCCCTTTGGTCCCTGGGCTGGTAGGGAAAGGTCTGTCTCTATGGAAAAAAACAAAACTGATTTTTCAGGATCCTGCTATGAAGCAGGGAGCACATGCAACCTTTAAATCTATGGATTTGATTGCATTGTCATTGGCTATTGACAAAGTGAGCTCTATTTCCAGGCAAAATATAATCTTCTAAAATTAGTATTCCCCTAGGGCAACCCAAACCTGTGCTTCCTGGCATCATTTTTGCTAAAGTTTTTTTCTTGGACTATCGAACTGTACATTTGCTCTGGAGCACTAAATATCAACTGTGCAATTCTTACAGCTCAATAATTTTCATAACCAGTTGATCATCTAATTATGAGGGTAATATTATACTCTGACATTTTCAAGACAGCCCTTTCCACATCAATCTGCACTATAATGCCTCCTTGAAAATTATACTGAATTATATACTCAGCCTTGGCATTTCCTCATTAGATATTAGGTGAGTAAATGAGTTTATCTCTAGGAACATTTGGGGTCTAAAGTCCATGTGTCATCCCTGAGGCAGCCAAACATGGGATGCAGTTGGACAGTGCAATCTGCGTTTTGATAATCTTGTCTAAATGGAGGATTGTTATTTTCTGATCACTAAGGCTCATTGATCAGTTTTCCTTGGTATATTTATGGACCATTTTTCTGACAGCCAAGGTGTTGAATTCTGTTGTCTCTACAGTTTATTGCAAAGAACATCATATGTTTGCACTCTCTCATTCAAAGACCACCACATACTCAATGGCCTGTGTTTTTAGGCAATTGTTAGTAAAATCTGTCCCCAGCAAATGACCATTAATTGGGTTTTCTAATGCTTTGGGGACTTTTAAGATCAACAGAAAAAAAAAATTGTTATTTTAATTTAAATTTAACTTAAATTTCCCTACAGAGAAAAATTCTTTTTAGCAGCACACTAGTCTCAGCTCACCTCATCCCTGATCCCTGATACAAGGCTGAGTATAGAGCATGTCCCACTGAAAATGTTTCATGGATATAAGATGACGGGAGCTCATCTTTATTACCATTAAAAATGGTAACATGCCAGCAAGGAAAAAAGGAAATAAAAAGGACAGTATTTTGCTGTGATTGGTCTAGAATTCATTATCTCTGGAGTTGGAGAGTGAGGGGGCATTGACTTGAGAAAGATGAAGAGAAATCCCTTGATTTGCCTCTCACTCTCCTCCCTGCTGCAGAAGCTCAGTGTAAGCCCTACTACTCGGATTACTCCCGTTTCCGCCTCCTGATTCACCAGATGTGCACCAGCCACTACCTGGATCTGTTCATCACCGGCGTCATTGGCCTCAATGTCATCACCATGGCCATGGAGCACTACCAGCAGCCAAAGGTACTGGGACAGCCCAGGGGGACAGATGGGGGGGACATGCAGAGCTGTGCTGGGATGTGCTGTTGGGCAGGGTTAAGGCCAGGTTTGCTGTCAGATGTCCACCTTTGCCAGTGGAGTGTAGCCATCCTACAGCTGGCCCCCAGCTCAATCCAGGGCTTTTGATACAAGGATCCCATTGCACCTCTCCCTTCTAGTTAAGTGCAAACTGATCACTTTGAAAATGGGACTGGGAGTGGGTTTGCTTACTTTGCTAGATTTGATCATCATTGATATCTTCCATTTTACTTAGGTTTTACACCCACCCTCTCCCTCCGCCACCCCCCACCTCCCCCCCCCCCCTTCCAAAAAAAGAAGAAAGAAAAAGGAAAAAGAATAGAAGAATTTGGGAAATGGGGGTTTTTTTGCAAAGTTTCTTCTAGATCCCCAATGTCCCATAGAACCTAGTTTTCACAGGAATTGGATTCCATGCTGGGCTTTAACATGCATTTTAATATGTTAGTGTGCTTAATTCCTGGGTCTTTGTCATACTGTGAAAATAAAAACAGCCTGTCCTGAGATGTCTTTTCTGCATAAGAATGAAAGGGAAATATCTGCCTTTGCCACATAACTTGTACTTAATTTTATTAGTGACATTCAGAATGAATAAATATAATGCACGATAGGAGGAAACATTCTTTAAAATTAGACAGGATGTGAATACTTAATATAAAAAAAAACCCAAACAACTAAAACATGCAAATGACAGGGGCAAGGGAAAATATTCTCCACCCTATCACAAGCCAAAAGTTAAAGGGAGCAAGGCCAATTTTTTTTGTCTGTCCAGGTCACCTTTAAATACTCTGGAAGGCTCATTGCATGGTTCAGTCATTAGATGATGAAGCAGGTTGTTGGCGAAGGAGCCTGGGCTGGAGTCATTCTAGAGCATGTGTCTTACCGCAGTTGCTTTGCAGCTATATTTTCCCTTGTATTATAGAAATGTTGGGCAGGCTTTTGTTTTTCTTTTTCTTTAGAAAAATAACATTTTGTCTCTAAGCCTCTGGTATGCAACATCTGGCTAGTAAATCCAAGCTTGGGTTGTGCTGGGATGACAGCATGCTCAGAGTCATATACATGCTTGAGTCCTGCTGAATTGAGGCATGGAAATCCCTCTGGTCTGGATGATGGATGGCTGGGATCCCGAAGATATTTGATGGCCAAATGTACCAAAGAGATTTATATCCAAACTAGTGATTTCTTGGTGCTGAAAGGGGTTGGTTTTTGGATATAGCAGGATGCCCTGGGGATGAGACCCCAGATGGAAATGCTGCAGCTCCTGGAGAGGAGGGAATGCTGCAGTGTGCAGAGAGGTGGCTTGAGTAAAGGGCTGCTGAGCAAAATCTGCTTCTGCCAGCTAAATGTGCTCATTTGCTGCAGAGTCCAAGTGCCCTGCAGTGTGGCAGGGAGGCTTGCTCAGAGCCACAGCTTCCTTTGGTAGCTGGGCTTGTGCTTCTTGGTCACATGAGGTGATTTTTGTCCATGGATGCTTGAAGCTAAACTGTAGCACAGAGGCAGAGTACATGACTTAAACTCCTTCTGCTATGATTTCTCCTACTCAGGGATCGGTAAATGTTGGGTTTGGTCTGTGAGCACATCTCCCCTGTTCCCTAACACTGGCCTGGACATTGTTATTACCATCCTGTTTGCCAGCCAGGAGAAATTCAATGCACATTACTTAAGAGGCTGTGAAGGATGCTGCTACCACAGTGTTCCTTCATGAGTGAGGCTTTTGGGGATGAAATCACTTCTGGTGTATCTTAATGCCGGACTGTGCAAGAGTTGTCCCAGCCAGGATGCACTTGGATTAAACACCAGACTGACTTCTTGCAGAGGGAAGGGGGGCAGAGGAAAATGCAAGGCACTTGCTTCCCCTGGCATGTCATCCCTCTGTTGCGCTCCTTGCCAAAAGCTCAAGGTGAGAAGTAATGGCAGGCTGTCACCAAGGAGCCATTTGGCCAGCACTTGCACAAATGGACAAGTGGGATGAAATTCAGCTCTCTGACAAAAGCACAAGAGGTCTTGTGCTGCTGAGACCAGCAAATGCAGCAGCTCTTTCTGCACACGCCAGCGATCCCAGACGGGGCTGTGCTGCTGCTAGGGGGGTGAGTTGTGCGTTGGGCCTATGTCAGCCCCTCCTGAGATTCTATCACCAGGCAGCAAGTGTACTCCATGAATCCCTGGGACTTTTCCCTGGGACATTTTTCAACAGAGAGAGCCCATGTTTGAAGACTTTTAACTGTAATGGGTAACTGATGACACAAGAGTCAGTTTTGGAGGCAGCAAAGCACCTCTGCAGAACTAACATCTAACCCCAGTCCTGTGTCCATATCCCAGGTTCTTGACGAAGCCCTGAAGATTTGCAATTACATCTTCACCGTTATCTTTGTCATGGAATCTGTTTTCAAGCTTATTGCCTTTGGATTTCGCCGCTTCTTCCAAGACAGGTAACAAAAGATCCATTGTGATCACGAGGTGAGCAGCAGGCTCTGCGAAGAGCTGCCCACATTCCATGTCCTGAATTCCCATGCTCTGGGCCATACTGTGAGTCTGATATGTATGAAGGCTTTTTGGAGTGACTGGTTGAAGGCTGGGTAGGAGGAGACATGGGATGTAAGCTAGAGGATGAATTGTGCAGGCCAAAGAGTGGGATTGCACCATTTTGGCCCTTGGGAGCAGATGAAGGAGGGACAGATGTCCACCAAGCAGCCAGTTCTCATGCCAGTTGCATGTCCATATAATCAAGTGAACCTGCTGAAGTGACAAAATTTATGTAAGAGGAAGAATCTATCCCTGAGTGAACATGAAAGAAAGAAAAGACCTCTTTTTAATGCAGATGAGAAGTAATGGATGACATCGTGTCTTCATCTAGATTTTCACTCTCTTACTTCACAAACACAAATCTTATGTCCTTGGTGGATCTTTCTCCCATTTTTGTCTTCTTCAAAGTTAATACCAAAACCAGGGCACTAAGCAGGCCTTCACATGAGCCCTTCAGCAAGCAGTGGATGGTTCCATCCCTATCCCCACATTTTGTGTGTCCATACTGGAATTAACAGTTTCTCCAGCCTGGCACAAATCCTTGGGGCCTTTCTTTCACCAACACAACTTTTTTTCCAAGGACTGGACATAGGGTCCTGTTCTCTCTGGGGCAGATCTCACATCGAGGTCCACAAGTGTCATGTCTAGAAGTGGCTAGACAGACAACACAGTGTCTCTCCTGAGGTTTGGAGTCTCTGGGTAAAAACCTTCGCAGCTTTTGTTCCTCTTTCCCCTCAGTCAAGGATATGTTTGGAATTGGCTGGTTTTCTAATGAGATGTATTAGTTGTAATGATTTCATAACATCCCTGCTTTTGTATAATACCCTCAGAAAAATACTGCAGATTCATTTGCGTTCTCAAACCATTGAAATGACTGGAATCCATGTGAAACAGACTGCCTCCCATTGCCAGCTTCTTAGTAGATGTTAAACTTCACTTTTTGCTGTCTCCAGATGGAACCAATTAGATCTGGCAATTGTGCTGCTGTCTATCATGGGCATCACTTTGGAAGAGATCGAGGTGAATGCTTCACTACCAATTAACCCCACAATTATCCGGATCATGAGAGTTCTCAGAATCGCCCGAGGTGAGAGGGATAAAGCAGAATTTACTTGTGTTTGAGGTATGTGGTTGGCACCAGGAGAGAGTTAAGCATTGAGAAACAGTCCTGGGGCACATCCCCATCACGATATGCATAGTTCTGGCATCACAGGCTGTAAACAAATGAAAGAACAATGGGGGAAAATACTTGCAAGGAGCCAAAAAGCTGAGCCAACTGACCATGTGTTTCTGCCTTAAGAGATCTTGAAGGCTGAGAGCTTAGAAATTAAGGAGAAGTAGCTGTGGCAGTAACTCCCAGAGATGTACCTGGGAAAATTGCTCCAGTCAAATCAAAGTCATCTCTAACAGGGATTAGAGAATACAAGCTTGAGTACATTGGCTTTAAAAGCTGAGCATCTAATAAATTTAAATTCCCATGAGGCTTTACATCACACCACTTGGTGACAAAGCGTGCCTTGTCACACTGTATCCATCTGTCCCTTCAGACACATTCCCAAGTCAGGGAGCCAACTTCTTCACCAATTGAAGAAGTTGATTTTTCAAAACAGGGAGGTGTCAAGGCCAAATATTGAAGATGTAAAATGTGAGTGCTCAGGCCCTTAATGAAGTACTTCCAGGCCCTCCTGAAGGGTATTGTGCTCTGAGGAAGAATTGTTTTGATTACAGCCCTCATCTAAGCAGAGAAGGAGCTGGAGGAGAAATTAAATGCTGCTGTCTCAAGAGGGGGGAAAAGTGGGTTTTCTGTGCATTGGATCCCTTTCAGAATTAAAAATACATCCAGCTTCCAATTGGAAACGCAGCCTTCTGGAAGAGATGTGTAAATCATTCCTCAGTGAATCATGTACGAAAGTGGGTAGCTTATGGAAGTGGGAAAGTAGCCCCAGGGCTGGGAAAGGAACTGCTCATGATTACCAGAGGAAGGAGATGAGTCCAACACAGATAAAGTGGGGAAGGAAGAGCCAGGCAGAGTGATAACGCTTTCTCTAAGTCTCAGAGTAGGTGATGCTGCTATTCATGGGATTTTGATAGTATCCAGGCAACAACGAATGATGTAAAAAGGCCAAGGACTGTAGCAGCTAATGGAGAACACTTGACAAGATTTCATGTTTCTCTTCCTATAATCTGTGGCTCCTGGGAGAAGGACTGAGTTTGTGCGTCTGTGCTAATGCTGCCGTTACCATACTGCAAATGTGTTTTCCACAGTGCTGAAGTTGCTGAAGATGGCTGTGGGGATGAGGGCCCTCCTGGACACCGTGATGCAAGCGCTACCACAGGTAACCCACTGCCATATCAAGCCAGAGCTCCTCTGGCCCACAGCTCATTTCCTATTGCAGAGGAATGCTAATAATTTTATCTTTACTGTCATTAGAGAATCACATTTCCCTCTCGAAGCACTGAGATACAGTCCCCACATTTTTGCCCTGAACCAATTTAAGTTTTGGAATAAAGAATACAGCAAGAAACAGGTCTGGAACAAAAAAAAAATCAATGAATGTTCTCTTTTTTTTGTGTTTTTTCCCCCCATTTCTTTTTCTCTTTTCAGGTGGGAAATCTGGGCCTTCTCTTCATGTTGTTGTTTTTCATATTTGCAGCTCTTGGAGTGGAGCTGTTTGGAGACCTTGGTGAGTCTTCCTGTGCCAGTGGGAGGGGTGGGAATGGTGTTGGAGTGGGGGGTCTCACAGCTGTGCTTGGTCTTACAGAGTGTGATGACACACACCCCTGCGAGGGGCTGGGACGGCATGCCACATTCAGGAACTTTGGGATGGCCTTCCTGACCCTATTCCGAGTATCCACAGGAGACAACTGGAATGGGATAATGAAGGTAAGTGTTAAGTTTTTGTCAGCAAGTCTATTGCTGTTCTAGATGTGAAATTTGCCAAATCTTCTCAGTTTTCTTCATGAAAGGACAACCCATTGCAGACTGTGGTTCATGCTGCAATCTCTTCACATCCCTCCATCTCTTAGTGTCATTGTTTAGTTGATAAGTTGGTGTTAGGTGATAGGTTGTACTTGACAATCTCCAAGGTCTTATCCAGCCTGGTTGATTCTATGATCTTTCCTTCACTGTTTCCAGGACACACTGCGTGACTGTGACCAGGAGTCCACCTGTTACAATACCGTCATTTCCCCCATCTACTTCGTCTCCTTTGTGCTGACAGCCCAGTTTGTCCTGGTGAATGTGGTGATTGCGGTGCTCATGAAGCACTTGGAGGAGAGCAACAAGGAGGCAAAGGAGGAGGCAGAGCTTGAAGCAGAACTGGAGATGGAGATGAAGACCATCAGCACTGGCCAGCACAGCCCCTCAAACATCTTTGCGTGGACAGGCACCACCAGTGGAGAGAGACCAGAGAACCCCAGCGGATTTACCAATCCCATGCAAATCAAGGTGGATTCTCAGCTCTCAATAGCTTATCATATGGTGAGAATCTCTGTTGGAGGGTGAGGAGAGCTTGACCTGCATTTTTGTTGGGGAAGACCTTGCATGAGTTCGTAGTCAAAGAGGTGTGTACCAGATGTTCTGGGTTTGTGTTCCCTGCTGTCTGCTGCTGACTCTTTTGTGGTTTGGGAGCCAATGCTGCAGGGAAGAGACAACTGGCAATCTCCAGTCCACCTTGATGCATCTGTTTGGAGGAAGAGAGTTTTGCAATTTACTCTGGAGGTCAGCTCAAGCTACAGAGTTCAGAGCTAGCTCCAAATTTACTCTAATTCACAGTTTTGACTGGTCCTTTGTGATAGCAAAATCATGAGCATAATGTGTTTGCTTTTCTAATACAGACCATGAACCCCAACATAAAAGAGGAATAAAACTTGCTAATCTTTACTTCAGTATTAAATTTGTTTTATGTAACCTCAATTTAATATCCATCCCCACAGTCAGGCTTGTAAGAAAAGATTCTCTTAACAATAGAATAATCCAGATGAGACTCAAACTTGAGCTTACCAGAGCTGGTGGCAGAACTCCCACTCGCAGAAGCATGGGTGTAATGTGGGAGCTGCTATGAGCTGCACCATGTCTCCCTAAAGCACAGTTTTTGGATGAAGACTCAGTTTGAGGAATGAGAGGTGACATCAAGCCCCAGACAAGTTATTTGGGAGGTCACTGAGCTGAAATTACTCAGGAAATACAGTCCAGCCTTTTTTTAGTCTTAGCTGATTGCAGATTGGGTTAAATTCTCTGCAGACCTCATTAACTTTTATTACATCATGATTTCACAACAGCATGTCTTGGCTGCAGCCTGGGGTAGACTAATGCATATTCTAATGCATGAAAAACTAATTTATGATTTTTAGTCCAAGGGTGAAAGAGAGTAAATCCCCAGTTAATCTTTGTTTCAGTTCCTAAGCTACTGGAAATTTCTGGTGCCATTAGAATCTCTGATGTTTGAGATAGAGTCCAAAGCTGCTCTTTGGCTCAGGAAAAAGGAGTTCAGGGCCCTATGGGGAAATCCAGATTTATTACGTCCTCTAGGAAGAAACAACACATCCCAACTGGTGCTGTATGTGTTGAGCAGAGTACAGGCAAACTGTCTTCAGCCCTGTTGTCCTGCACCAGCACTGAAACTGGCAAAAAAGAGAAATTGCAAAATTGTGAGACAAATCAGTCAGAATGATACCGTCACTCTGCAGTCTGTTAAACGTGCCCTCTCTGAAGGCGGCCTGGGAAGGGGTTTATTCCAGTAATAACCTTCGAAGTGTGTTTCTTGCTCTTTCCCTCAAACAGAAGCCTCAAAAACCTCCAGGAGATCTTATTCCGACTATTTATTTTCCCAACCAAAATCTTCAGGACAAATCTGATGCTTGAGCTTGACAGCAGAGGAATACAATTCCCAGGACACAACCCTGCAATGACAGCATGCTCTTTTGGTTGCCTCATTCCTGGGATTTTTGCGCTGTGTGGTGTTTGACTGTAGCAGTGGTCCTCATCTCATTGTATGCGTTGGGCATTCCCTACATGGAAGGTGCTCCCTGAAATCACTCCCCTGCTGCCTGCAAAAGCCAGACCCTGCTCTGTACAACCCTAGTGCTGTGGCCGGCTGGTTTAACATTGGCCAGAGCACTGGGGGCACCTCAGCCCATGTCTGGCACATGAATTAGTGACCTGACATGTGTCCATCATGCTCAGTTGCAGCATCCATGGATAGGACACTCAGCTTCTCTTCAGTCAGGTTATTTTGATTTCTGTGCCTTCTGGATATGGATTTAGGTGTCAAGTATTAGGTCCTGGAGCTCAAAAGCATGGACCATGTGTGTAGAAGTCTTGCAGCAAGTAGTCCTGTTGAAGTTGACAGCACCAATGGAAAAATGCTGCTCAGCCTCCAGAAATGACTGGCCATGTTTGATGAGAGGGAGATTGTCCCCAAGAAGGGTTCTGGGTGGGAGCAGCCATGGTCTTGGGGCAGTTGCCGTCGCCCCATCTCTTGTAATGTCTGGGAAAGCTGTCTCTGCTCACCGTGATATTACTGCACTGTTCTCTCTCCTTTTCTCCTGTCCCATTGTTCCTGTTACTGCTGTTCTCCTTGAATGTTTCTACCTTTTTTCCCCCTTCTATTTTTTTTCCCTCATTTTGGTTGTTGGGTTTGATATGCTGTCCTTTTTTTCTCTCTGTCTCTATCCCTCGCCTTTTTCCTCTCTTTTTGGCTTGCTCTCTCTCTCTCTGCATGCTATACACCACCCTTCCTAGGAAAGGCACTTGTTTGATACCATATCACTGCTGATCCAGGAGTCTCTGGAAGGAGAGCTGAAGCTGATGGACAACCTGTCAGGCTCTGTGTGCCATCATTATGCCCTCCCAGCTCCTGAATATTACAACTCTGAGAACCAGGTTAATATTCCTAATTTCCTGCAAAGTCTCCATCCAAACTCAATTTGACCGAGACCTTTAATAGCAAGTTAAAGTTCTTTATGTAATGCAGTCACAGGTATTGGGAAGCATAAGTCACTTTGGCTTTTTCTGTGGGAGTATATGATGTTGTATATCAATGCAAGAGGAAGAGAACATGCTCAGACTTTTCCTTTCCCCTTTCAACACAGTAAGAATTTTTTCATTGGGATTTATAGTTCATGGGTGTTAGATGGGAAATGTGCAAAATTCCATCTCCATCCTTCAGTGGGGTTCTTACATTTGGCTTCCTGCTCCTAAGCAGGGCTCCACAGCAATGTCAGGGAATGTCTGCAGAGCCTGCAGTGTGAGGTTTTCTCAGAGCAGAGCCTGAGTTGATTGGTTTCATCAAATGATCTCTGTGTTCTGTGCCTACTTGTACTGCATGAAAATCCAGTTTTGAAAGGTTTTCCTAAACACCCTTCTTGCAAATGGGTCACTGTAAACTAGATCCTCATCTCTGATCCAATGAATTTGGGAGGGGAGGCAGCCCTTAATGATGCACAGAAGTAACTGTGTGCTCCAGTGCTTTCTCAAGCAGACAGTGCTTGTTTAAAATTAGTCCACTTATTTCCTAGACTAAAATACCTACTTTTTAAACTGCATTGTTCTTTAGAGCAAATATTTTCCCTAAAAGACAGCAGTGACCATGATAACAATTCAAGCACACCTATTTTTTGCTGCAGTTGGAATTGAGCAAATTCCATATTTCTTGATCTATTCCCCCTTCTCCCCCCCATCACCGTCTAAAAATAGCAGAAGTCTTCTTGTTAAATCAGTGTGCTTGTTTATGAGCTCACTGACACTCTAAATTACCCAACTTTTGATGGTTCATTAGAGGAAAGGAACAAGCTTAGGTAAAATGAAATCCTACTGCAGATCTTTATATAGCAGGATTACATGTCTCCCTCTGATTGCTCCATATTGCATCCCAGGGTCTATTAAGCTATAGGAAGTGGTTGTCTCTAATAATTGCCAGAGGAATAGAGATAGTAGCTTTAGCAGGGAAGACAGAGGGTCAGTAGGAAACTCAGTGAGAGCTGGTTGAAAATTTTTTGTCACAACATTTTTCACCAGAAAGTGCTGCTGCAGCAAAAAAAATGGGTTTGTTCTGACATTTCTGTAATGAAAAAATATAGCATTCCAGTTTGCAATGGCTTTTTCTTTTAAAATTTAAGCTTTTTCCCCCCCCGTCTATAATTAAAACTGGCCTAAATCAGTTAGGTGTTTCCAACAAAATGTTTTGACGGCTTCAAACTCAGTTTTGGATTTGGGAAGGCTGAAGTGGGGTGATGTTTTGTTTACATTTTGGCTTGTCTGTTCACACCATTTGTCATGTTCTAAGGCAACTCAGGAATTTAGAGCAGTGCTGGGACTTGCTGAAAGCAACCTGATTAATAGCAGCTCTCAGCAGGGCAGTTCCAGCAGGCAGGAGCTGCTGGAGTCCACCATGCTGCTGCACAGCTTTTTCCTGGCTCTGGTTGGTGGGTCCCACTTAGGGATTCCTGTCCTTAGGCTGGCAGCCTTCACAGCGATGCCTTTTAGGGGAGCCTCATATTAAATCAGGGGCTCCAAATCATCTCTCTTATCCATTGCCAGCAGATAAGTGTGCTAGAAGAGGTATCAGAGCCGAGGTTAGATGAGAGGAGTCCGTCCCTCTTACTTATCTCAGCTGAATTTTGAGCCTCTCCAGGCTCACTCATCGTTGGGTTTGTTCCATCCTGTGGCTGCCATTTCTAAGAGTGAGAAAACCCAGTCCTTTGACAACTTCAATGCAAGAGATCTGGGCCTCTCTGTTTTTTCTCGGAAGATTTATTACTGCTGAAAGACTTTTCAAGCACAGAAGATGGCAAAAAAAATGCACAGTGAGAAATGAAAAGGAAGCACCTGGGACTTACCTAGAGCAGGCAGCCCCTGTGAGCATGAGCTGGGTTTAGAGGTTACCTGGTGAAATGCCATTCCTGGTGTCATAAGCACTGTATCCAGGGAGGGGATCTGGGGAGAACTGAGCCTGCTGCAGGGCAGACACCCCCTCTTACAGTGCCTGGCAGCAGAACTGCTGCTCTGGGGGAGATGCCGCTTGTCCTCTTTTCCCCCTCTTTTTCCTCCAAAATCTGAAGTGACATTTTCACATTTCTTATAAAAAGACCTCTGTGTGTAGGGAGAGAGCTTCATCAATGATTTGATAAGGCCATTCATAGATTGAATGTCTTCAGTGGGGATCCATTTGCGCAAGATGCATGAAAACAGGAGCGTGGCTGTGTAGAGCTGATTCCCAAGTCAGGATTTCTCAGCACCAGAGGAGACAGCTGGGACCAGGTCTGAGGGGCATTTAGGGGCTGAAAAAAGCATTTGGCTGTTTTAGTAGGTCAGTCATTGATGTCACTGGAGGCTCTATAGCCAGCCAAAATGAGCTGAAAGCACCAGGAAGGTGTTTGCTGACCAAAATAAAATTTTAAGTTTCTCCCTGTGCCCTTTTATCTGTGAGGAAGTGAATTATGGTCCCACCTGCCTCTTGGGGGGGAAGGGGGAGTGGGGGAGGAAGTGGTCCCTGCAGCCTCCCTGGGGCACAGGGAAAGGCACACTCCATACCTCACCCAAAAATATGGTTTTGTTGTTGGGGAATCTTTGGAGACTGAACAAGTTTATCTTAGAAACCAGAATGGTTATTGGGAGGAACAACTTCAGAGAAATCAGATCTTGAAACCTCTTGTATTTGATCACAGCCAAGACGATTAATCTCTCTGTTATGAGAGCAGCGTTACTTTTGCTTATTCATGTAGACAGGAGAACCGCAAAATACAATGCTAGCATTAGTGTATGGTTTTAAACCCTCTCCCGGATCCTTGGTAAGCACTAAAGTATGAATGTCCCACTCCTTTTTTAATTTCTTCATTATATTTAATTTCTTCAATGTTCTGTCCCTGGTAACAATGTGTATGATGTAGCTCTCCCACTGCAGGGATATTGCTTTAGTGTCTAGAAGTATTTAGATTATGATACTTTCTTTTTCTTTTTTTAATTTTCTTTTCCAAAATATTTGTGTCCTGGTTTCTTATGTTTAATCATTTCTCCCTTTAGATCCCTCTAGCTGAGATGGAGGCTCTATCTCTGACGTCAGATATTCTCTCTGAAAAGTCCTGGTCCTTAGCTCTGACGGATGACTCTTTTCCTGATGACATTAACACACACTTACTTAATGCTCTGGAAAGCAATGTACATACACTGGTCACTGTGTAGTCTGATGTTTACAGGGTTCGAAATACTGCTCCCATCTCTCTGCACCTGCCTAATGGCATTTCCAGTTCCAACCCCTTCCCAAATAGCACCAACCTCTTCCCTGAACAGGATGCTGTCCTTAATGCCATTAGGTCCTGGGTTTTGTCACTCTTGTCCACAATCTTGGCTCCTTGTGAGGAATGAATGGTTATTTCAATTTTTCTTTTGGTGTCTTATAAACAATTTACTTTCTACAAGTAAAATAAGTAGTAAAAAAAAGAGGCTTTGGAAAAGCAGCAAGGTTGAAATTTCCTCCCCATGTGAAACAAATCAGTGATGAGCTAATGACCCATGTCCTCTGCTGAAGGGTCAGCCCCAACACTTCGATTTGGAGTGGATTTTTGTCATTATGAACACAGGCACCACAAGGCTTTTTGCATGATTGGTGCCAGACCGCTTCTTTTACAAATATCAAATGGGGATCTCTCCAAGATGATACATGTTTCGCAAATTCTTTCTAGCAGCCACTATGCTGAAAAAATTTTAAAATTGACTATTCAGTGTTTTTTTTACTGACATAACCAGTATTTTGAACCCTGCCTTCACCATCTCCTCTTTGAAACATTAGACATTTTTAGCTGTGTAACAGTCAAGTGCTTTTTTTCTGCTGTACAACAGACATAACTCCTTTCTCAAAATTTTAGATCATTCTTGTTTTCTTTGTTGTTGTTCATGTACCTACCTTTGGATGTTTGTGTTGTTCATAAATTTTCTGCCATATTAGTTGACTGTCATCCTAATTAGCACTTATTTGAGAAAAATTTCTTAAACCGTGACAATATTTCCCATCATGCTTCATGGCATCCTGTGCAAAAGATTTTGTAGACTCCGTTTTACTTCTTGTATGAGGCTTTTTGTTTCAAAATTAGTATGGAGAGTTGGACAGAGGAGAAACCCTCCTAGAACTGAATCATATTAGACAACCTTGTTTGACAGCACTGCAAAGTCTCAAAGATACAGCCAGGAGAGATGTTTTTCCTCCCCTCTCCAAAAAAAGGGCAAAACTATGTTGAACAAAGGGTTTTGTGAATTTTTATCCATACCAAAATGTTCTTGGTCGCAACAGTTGCCCAAACCCCTGAAAGACTGCAAGCTTGCATTGAAATGTCTTCTAAATATATTTTTACACTTCATTTAGATGTGGCTTTAGTTGAAAAATATTTGGATTGGGGTTTTTTTGTTTGGTTGGTTGGTTGGTTTGGTTTTTGGTTTTGTATTGTTTTTGGGTTTGTTTTTTGGTCTTTTTTTGTTTTTTTGTTTTGTTTTGTTTTGTTTTGTTTTGTTTTTTTGGTTCAAGGAAAACTTGGGTTTTATTTTCAGTCAAGCCAAAACAACATGTTTTTCAAAAGTACCACTGAACCAAAAAGTCATGTGCTCCCACTGCTCTGTAGCCTGACCTGGGAAGATCATTTTGCAGCCATTTTCAATGGTTTTCATGAATTTCAGTCATGAGATGTGCCCCAAGATTATCCAAAAGTGGAAATAACCCATACTGGATCCAGACGAACCCAACGGTTCACTGGAGGTTGGATTTGGATGGGGTCTCAAATCCAAGTTGTCATGTTCAGATTCAGATGAGTCTTGAGTTTGAGATCTCAGGTTTCAGGTCACCTTTTCTGCTGTAAGCTCAGCAGTATGACAGCAAAGCAGCATGAAGTGGGTAGAAGGGGAAGGCAGGGAGGGACAGAGAGGTTCCCAAATCCAGACTCTCAGCTTTACCAGCACAGGTTTTGCTCTCCTTCTCCAAGCTGTATCAGGAGATTGCAGTCTCCCTTATCTAGTCTGTGTCCAAGCTCTATCCAAATAAGCAGTTTCTCAAGGACTGAAATAAATGCTGTGTGGCAGTGCAGACCTGTTTTGTTCATTAAATTTGAAACAGTGATCTCCTTTATTCTTTTTGCAAATTCCTTTTAATCTCATCCTGTTTCTTGTGCAAATAAATGCCATCATGAAATTTTGTTTTTATGACTGAAGGATAAAATTGGGATCAAAAAAATCTGTGTTGATTCTAGAAAACCTATAATGCACTGAGTGAAGGGAAAAATTTTCAGAAAATAAGATCTAAAGTTTTCCAAAAATGATCAGCTAAATACTGTACTAGACTACAGTGGCACAAACTTATTCCTGTGTTTTTCACTTGAGACATTTTAATAATTAAATAATTGTTTCATTAGAAATACACTGGGAAGATGACTTTGCTTCCATTTTTGCTAATACTCTCCAAGACAATAACACCCAAGAACATTTCTGGGATGGAGATATTTTCTTATTAAATGAGAGCTGAATCCCCTCAATATTGCCTCTGGGGCTGCCCATTCCAAGAGTCTCTTTGGCTGTAAAAATTCCACAGTCAACATATATACAATAACCCTTGCTTGCATTAGATCCCTTCTAATTAGAGAATGGCTTTCACCCTGAAGCAGTAGGTTTAGATACCCTTTTCAATAAAATAGGTTTAGTTATTCATTATGTGAGAAGAAAATCCAATAAAATTGTGCTGTGAGCCAGAACAGAAAATATTTTTACAAACTAGTTTTTGCATTTGGATTGGGGTTCTTTTGTTTGTTTTTCTTTCTTTTATTGTTAAAAGAGGAAACTACTCACGTTTGCAAAAGCCTGTCTTGCTGAGAGGGTCAAAGTTCTGCCAAGCATGTGACCTTTGCTGACCTTGAGGCATGATGCCTTCTTTGCATATCTCTGAAATAGTCATGGTTTATTCCTACGTTGTGGCTTCCTGTTTCTGTGGTCCATTGTGTGAGAGTTTATTGACAACCCCGACAAAGGGGGATGGCTCCCTGATAGATCCATTTGTGCACCCTGTGCATGCCCATCGTGCCATCCTGGTTGCAATGGCTGTCAATCGCGTTTCTGGGTACTTCTCCTTTTTCCCACCCTTCCATACCTGCCTTCCTCACATTTTTCTTCCCCTCAGGCTGGTCTCCGCTCCAAGGACGACACGCTGACCCTGTCCCCCAGCAAGGACCTGCTGAGTGTGAGGAAGCCCTCGGTGGGACGCACCCACTCCTTGCCAAATGACAGCTACATGTTCCAGCCGCCCTACTCCAGCCCCTGCCCTGCCTCCCTGGGCAACAGGAAACCAGCACATCACAAGTCCCAATCAGGTACACCTCTCTCAGCTGGGACAATAGTAGGATTTGCCAATAGGGCAAGAGTTGTGGTTTCCCACGCTCCTCAGCAGGAAGGAGAAAATTGCCACTGGTTTCCAGTCGTGCGTTTAGACCTGTGGAATGGCTGTCAAAAGACTCTCCACAACTTCCAAAGACCCTCCACAATTTACAAAGCCCTGTTTAAGGTAACTCCTTTCCTCAGGATTTTTTGACAATGCGACAGTGGCCTGGCTCAACACTTATTGTCTCCTGCCTGGTTGCCTAAGGTTACAGTCCCTACAGCCTGGGCTCCATCTGTCCCACCAGGCCCCAGAGGAGAAATCCCAGTAAAGAAATATTTCCTCCTGTCTGTTTTTTGCAGCAGTACCTGTTCAGAAGCTCTGTCTGGGAACATCTGTGAAAGACGGGAAGAAGGTGTCTCTAAATGCCTGTAAAATGGATATAAATGTGCTGAATTGAGAGACATGTTGGTGTGAGATGAATGGGAAAATGAGAGAGTGTGGAATTGTTCTTCCCAGTGTGCATGGTTGGGATATACATCTTGGAGCTAAATTCAGAGATATTCTTAGGTACAGGGAGGGCTCTCCCTGCCTGCACCTCTGTCCCTGTGCTTGCAGTTGTCTCCCAGAGCTTGTCCCTGTGCCCCCAGTTCTTCTGCCTGCCAGGGGTTACCTGGGGCTGGGAAGTGAATGGAGGCACCTTTAATTTGTCTGTACATGCCATCAATTTAGAAATTTGTCACCAATAAGACAGTGACATTTTTACAAGCATTGCCATTTGAAAGCCTCTAAGCAAAACATAATTTCAGCAATGTTCAGAATGGTAGGAGATTTGAACAGATTAGAAATAAGATGTTGAAATTTGCATAGTAATAAGAATTTGGATGAATAGCTACTGTTGAACAGAAGCAAAAAAATATGCGGGCACAAGGAAGGAAGATGAATCTGGTGTTGTGAGAAATCTCTGCCACAATACACAATTTTCAAGGTCAAGAGTAATGTTTTGAAGAACCTGTTCACACATAATGCTAATGGTGCAGCTAAAATCCCATTGAAAGCAATAGCAAATCTCCCATTACCTTCAGTTGAGCTAGAATTTATGGGTCTCTGTAACAGTCAAGAAATTCCTGGCCATATGAAAGAATCATGTTTGCTGCAGAGGGAATTTCCAGTGTTTCATTGTTGATCTTTAATTGGGATGTATTTGCACTGTCTTAAACAAAAACTTCATCAGCAAGGGACTGGATAATTTATGAATCCCTTGTTTTTCAAAATTTCACTTCCCAGTTTCAGTTTGGAGAACCTGAATAGCCCTATCTGACAGCCGTGGCTTTTTGGGGACAGGCATTGCACCCTTGTAAATCCACAGGAACAACTGTTCCACTGAGGTGTATCAGAAATACTTTGGAGAGGTAAAGCTGATGTCTTATAACCACAATAAGCAATTAAACCTATTGTGTTTTTCTCCTGCTGGTGAAATTCCAATCGTCTTAAGCAGGCCATAGTGCTGGGAGGTGTGTAAGGTCCCCACATTCTGACATATCACTGTCCTCTTCCACCTACAATGTCACTGCTTTTCAGGGTGGGGGAAGTCACCACCACTTGTTTACAGTTTGTAATATTATAGAGTGCAGTGAAGACAGCAAAAGGTGCCAGGCACCTCTAATAAATCACCACAACCAAGCCACAATATTTCAAGCTGAGAAGGTTTTGTTGTCAGAAACACTGGCACTTGCAGGAGGCATTTGTTTGAATACTCCTTGGTAATGGGACTGTTGCTCTGGGAAAGATTCCAGGACAAATGAGATTCTCTGGGATGTGGTCCAGATTAAATGAATTGTTTTGAAAAACATTGAGCCTGTGTGTGAGGGGAGCACACAGAGTTTCAAACCTTTTAGAAGTAGTAGCCAGCAACCATGAAGGGTCAGGAAGAGGTTGGAGAGTATGTGTTTCCTTCTTCTGGGAGGCTTTGTAAAACCAGCCTTGAGAGCTGCCAGGTGCCGTTCCCTTTCACTTCATTTCCAGCGTGTGCATGCTGATTTGGAGATCCCAGCCGTTGGTCTCCATGTGGGTTCAGGCATGGGGACACCTTCAGCCTTTCAAAGTCAGATGTTTGCAGTGCTCAGAAGTGAGGCTGCCTGCGTAGTTATTAGCCCAAAAGCAGAGATGCAGGAATTGCCAGTTCAGATGAACTTGTAGTTCCTTGTCTTCTGTTCTCAAAAGGAGCTAGTCCCAGTTGTATCAGGGGAAAATGCCAAGAAAAATGAAATAATAGACAATGCTGGAGTAATTTATTAGTCGATGGGAGATTTTTTCCCAGTTCTGGAGAGCCAAATGCTGAATTCAGTGGTCTCGCTGTGCTTGTCCAATCCAAGGTGCAGCAGAGCAGTTTTCCCTGGGAGGTCACTGAGGTTGGGACACAACCCTTGGATGAACACGTCCCATTTCTGCCTCTTCTCCCCCTTGCAAGGTTCAAAGGCATCGGTGCAGTCGCAGCCGGCAGACACCAGCTCCCTTCTGCAAATCCCAAAGGACCATTTCCACCATGTAAGAGCTCACAACCATTTGGTGGGGGAGAGCAAGCCCCAGGTCTCCCAGCAGCCACACTCCCCTTCTGCTGAGAGGCTGCTCCGCAGACAGGTAAGCGGAGTTATCATCATAAACCTGCTGGGCTTTTATATTGATGCATTTCCTGGTTAACCATGCTTTAAATTCAAGGAGGGATTCACAGAGAAACCTCCAGAGAACTGTAATTCTCCTACAGAAATAACAAAATGGTTGGTGGTTTTTGATCTGAAAGCCATCCAGGAGTCTCCAAAGAATGTGCATGATGAGTATCATGTCCTTTGGCAACATGCCTAAATGTTCTCCACATTGTTAGCGCTTTATTTTTTTTAATCCTCTTCATAAATGCAGCCAAATGCTCCTCAGGGGCTTGTTGGGGTTGAGGAACTCATTCTTAACTGCTGTGATTTTTTTGGTGCTGGAAAGGACACAAGGATTGCAGACTCCATCCCAGGCCAGCCCTCCTCTGACTCCTCTGGTTTTCCGAAAGAGAAGTGTTTCATGGAAATTGGTTATCTAGTATGTAAAACCATCATGAGATGCATACTAGTTTTACAGTGAGAACTGAAAATTAAAATATTTTTTCATCAACTGTGAGCTTTTAAAAAGTTTGACTTTATGCACAGCAGAACATGTTTTATTTTGCAGCCAGTTTTATCTCTGGTTTTTGCCTGGCATTGATTTAAATCCTGATTCAATCAAAGATCTAAGGGATCTAATCAAAGATTCCAGTCTGGTTGATTGGAAGCATAAGTTTAGACTTATCTTTTTTTAGTAAAATACTTAAACTTGTGCTTCACTCTCACATTTTTAAGCATATTTCAATGATTGTGCAGCTGGACCAGGACCAGAAGCACATCTGATTCAAAAACTCTGCTTTATTCAGTATTTCCATGCCTGATTTTATATACACAAAGGGGATCAGTTCTATTTTTTCAAAAGCAATTTCTTTCCTGTATAAAAATATTCCCATTTCTTTCATCTTTTAATCAACATTGACAAATTAGACAGTTGATTCATTAAGCTCTAAAAATGGATGTGAAGTACCAAGGTTAACAATTACATTAGTCTGTAATACTAAATTGACATAAGAAATTCCTTGCATGTATTCATTTGCATGGGGTTGGCCAGCTATCCCAATCACCACTAATAGGCAAACTAATTGATGTCATGATTCCAGTTCATAACCACTCTCTCTTGCTTTCTAATGAATCACAGACCCATCATTTTGAAGCGATCTAGCCAGAATTAATTACCATGTTAGCCATCTTCTCCAGTCTAATTTTGTTCACCTCTTTGATGGCTTCCTTTTGTAGACCTTTTCATAAGTTTAAGTCAATTTATTGTCCTCCTTTTCTCCCTCTCCCTGCTCCTGCAGTGACATGAACATGCTCGTGGAGTGACAGGTCAGAGAGTAAAGAGTTTTGTGGCAGTGAGCAGATACAGTCCATTGGCAAACCCATGAGGGGTTGCCTTGGGCAGGCTCCTGAGCAGCAAGGAGCTCCCAGTCTGGCTAATCAGAGCAGTGAGGTTTTTCTGGTGATATTGCTGTTACTGTTAATTGCAATCTAGATGGCCAGACACTGGGAAACTTGGTCCTTTAAAATGCAAAATTCCCTTTACAGCCGCAGCACTTCTGCTTGCTCAAGTGCTGTCTACTTGACTCCTTTTTATTGCTACCACTAGTATCTCACTAGCACATCAAATAGCCCAAACTGGCAAAGCAGTTTAGTTTTCAGTACCCATTTATCCTTATCTTTACATATACTGCATGCAATTCTGATTTGGCTTTTTTTTTTTCCTTTTCCTTTTCCTTTTCCTTTTCCTTTTCCTTTTCCTTTTCCTTTTCCTTCCTTTTCCTTTTCCTCTTCCTCTTCCTCTTCCTCTTCCTCTTCCTCTTCCTTCTTTCGACTCATGTCCTCTCCTCTCCTGAATCCATAATAGATAAACCTTGTCCATCACATACCTGGTCCTTGCACTTTCCCTGAACATTAAAACCTGTGTGTTTAACCTCCCTTTCCCTCCAGAGTGCTGGAGAGCAAGCACAGCCCCCACAGTAACGTCCAGTTTAGACTCCGGAATGTTTGACAATTAGCGATGCACTTGCAGAGGAAGATGAGTGGATCGGATGCTTTGGGAAAACATTCGCGCTGAGGATTGTGCTCCTCGGCAGTGCATGGCACAAAGGCTTTTCTCCAGAGGAATTCTACCTGAAATTAAACCTATATTGGTTTTGTAGTTCCAGGACTCTGTATCAAAGGTGTAGCCCACGCCAAGCTGTGGCTGCTACAGGTGTACACCCCTCTGAGATGGCAGAGGGTCCTTTTATTTTTCAAACAAACCACTAAAACCAGTAAAACATTTGTACTGTTACTACTAACAACAACCACAGATGCCTGTATCATAGAGAAAGAAAGAGCTGGTGGTGACTAATACTGTCGTGGTGTGCAACACAGGTTGGTGTGCAAGCAAAAGTAATGACAACAATTACTTTTTGCTTCTGTATTCAACTTCCGTGTGGTCTGTGTCTCTTTTCAGGATATGAACATGATTTCTTCTCCCAAATACTCATTAAAACTACTGGTGCTGAGGAGACCAGAATAACTTCACTCCTGACTGATTAGTTGCCAGCATTATGCTGTGAAATTTTAACTAGAAAGGATTCACCAGCACTGGATGAAATTGTTTGCCATATTAAATATTCACTGAGCTATCCCCATTGACAAAGGGAGCACAATGTGCAGATGCTGCAATAGACTATGGTGTTTCTGTGCACACATGGACGCACTGCAGCTGATGACGGCTTTGCTGGATAGAGATCATTTGGCTCAAATGATCCTTGTGGGACAATATTTATATAAAGTGTATGATCATTTTGGGGTGATTTGTCACAAAAGTATTCCTTAGCATGAGGAATCTCATCATTTCATCTCCTTACAGTTTTCTAAAGGACTGGGACCAAGTGTATGCATTTCTTTCAAATTTCCCTGCGAAATTTTTATCTTTAAGATAATTTAAAAGTCTTCTCAAACGGATACTCTGCCTTTAAGGGCCAGTTAATGTGGTTGATCTTTAAAGCTGTTTGACAAGGCCTTTTCACAAGTGAAAAGGCAAAGACTTCAAAACATGCCCAAGGTTCCCTCTGTCAGCAGGCACTGATGCTTCATAAGGCTCCAGACAGCCAAGGCAAAATGTGCCTTAAGAAGCCTGAACTTAAGCATCAGAATGAATTGAAATAATTATGGATTATTATTAGTCCAGCTTTGGATTCCAGTGTTTCCAGCTTCTGCCATCAGATGGTGCAGAGCTGTGGCTCCAGCCTAGGGACCAAAGCCAGGGACAGGCTGTTGCCTTGATGCTGGCACACAGCAAAGTTGCTCTGGTGTTGCTGGCTCTGGGGATCCTATTCCAGGCCCTCAGCATCACCTGAGCTAGAGAAGGGAATACACAGGCTCACTTGCACATCTTTCTCTCCTGCTTGCACCTGTGCTGCTGAAATTATTGAGGGCATTGCTGTAGACCTTCATCCTTTGCATAACAAGAACATGAGTAAGTTTGGGTGGGGGCATTCTGGTTTTGCAGCCCTCCATCCTTAGAGGAGAAAGCTAAAGGTCAGCCATTTAGGAAGAGTGAAGGGCTGTCACACAGGGACAAACCCACAGATCCCTGACAATGAGAACTGGCAGAACACACAACACAGGTTGTTATAGGAGTCAATGTGTCTGTGCTGAGGGATCTCGGCAGAGCTGAGTGCCCTGTAAATGCTGTGCCTTGCCTGTACTAACCTTTGTTTGGTCTGTCTCTCTCACCTGGCAACTCCTCTCCTCCCCAACCCCTCTGCGCTCTGATACAGATGGCTATAAGGAATGACTCTCTGGATAGCAAGGAGAATCTCCACACCGAGGTGAGTGAACTCTCTGACCCAAATGTTCCCACTGTACCCAAGGAGGAGTCACCAGTGGCTCTGATGCCCTCAGAAGTGAATGAGTTGGCTGCCTGGAGTCGGGCGAGCGTCCATACACAGCAGCATTCCCACAATCAGTGTAATATTTCAAAGCAGGCACCAGCATCCTGTGCTTGTGCAGACTTGAATCAGGAGACCCCTGAAGATTCAGTGGACCAAGAAGTATCTGAAATAAACAGCTCCTCAGAGCCTTTCACTTCAGAAACTTGCACAGCCTCGAGTGCCTGTTCGGAGGGTCAGCCTCTCACGCCTAAGAGGAACATGGGCAATACTGGCAACGTGATACGGAAGGACCTGAAGAAATATCACAGTGTAGACACCCAGGGTCTGCTAAAAAAACCGCCCTCTTGGTTAGATGATCAAAGGAGACATTCAATAGAGATTTGTTCCATAGAAAACAGCCCTCAGCACCATTCCACATCCAGCTCTTCTGGCTTTATAAGTCAGGTGGTCAGTGAAATAGAATGCTTGCAAGGTACACGGCAGAAGAAGAAACTGAGCCCTCCTTGTATATCTATAGAGCCACCTGATGGGCAGAGTTTGGTACCTAGGGGACCCCACAGCATCTCACCTGCCAGTGGAGACGTTTGCTTGAGGAGGCGTGCTCCGTCCTGTGAGTCCAAGGATTCAGTGGATATAGGGGATTCACTGCTTCCAGACAGTATGTCAACATCTCCTACCCCAAAGAAAGACTTGTTGACACTTCCTAGCTTTTCCTTTGATCAAACGGAAATGGACCCCTGAGTTGCTTTTCTGTTGGTGCCAAATGTCTTCTTCCTTTCATGTAATAGAAAAAAAATCTTAAAAACTCTGTACTCCAAAATGGCACTGGGTAAAAAATTTCCAAAGAAAGATTAAAGAACCAGCTGGTTAAAAGAGTGGTTAACCTATATCACGCTTACTTAAGCATATGTTCTGCTTAGGTAAAAGCAATACAATGTGCAGAATCTATATGTATATTATATTTTATTAAATTAATTGAATCTAGTATCATGGGATGTAGTACATTTTGTGACTAAAGACTCATTTAATTTTCTTCTATTTTATGTATCTCGGAATATTTCTGAGATAAAGTTGGTTTTTATGAATATTTTAACCTAAAAAGTATATATTTATTCCCTTCTTTTTTTGTTTTGTTTTGTTTGGGTTTCATTTTGTTTTGCAAAGCACAAAATGTAGCCAATTAGTGCATTACAGAGGAAATGTATCCCACAGTCAGCAGTAAATAAGGATTATTTCATGTAATATATTTTTCCCCTTGAACTTCAATGATATTCTGGGAAAACAATTGTTTGTGTAGTACAGAAAAGCAGTTGCAATTTTTTAACAAAATATTCCAATCTTGCATAAAATTGACATTCAGAGTATGAAAGCAAGTGCTCAGACCCAGGAAGGTCCAATATGCTGATGTCTGAAGATGGTGAAGGCAGAGCCATTTAACAGTACAAGATACTGAATTATGAAAGGATCATAGTGGATGTTATGGATCATCCACTGGCAACTCACAAAATCATGTCAATGGTTAATTTTCATGCATTCCTAGGAAACAGACAACAGAGGCCTGTGGTCACTTCCGAGATGTTTTTGCAAAGTCTCCAGGATGGACTTTTTATTTTGCTGAGTTTTACACCTCCCTCATCTCTCTGTTTTCAGTGGAGCTCCTCCTCTCTACACTCTGTGGAAAAGAGAGTGAGATCAAGTTTAAGACTTGCAGTAGGTGAAAGCAGGGCAAACATGGCACAAAAATAGGCTTAAGCACATGCCCAAAGTTAAGCTCTTGCCTAGAATGCCTGGAGGTTGATCACATTAAAGTAATTCCTGAAAATTAAAATCATATGCTCATGTTCTACTGAATCAAGGCACTTCAGCAAGTTATTTTACAGAAAGTCTGCAGGTACTGAAATGATTGCTGGTTTTCAGTAAAATACCCAGGTATTTTTCTATCACTGCTAGAGTTAATTTACATTACCCCAACTGCAATTTTATTTCCAATCTATCAATAGCCTTAAGCAGCAACATGATGATACAAAGTGGATAAACCCAGAATTCATGTCCTTACTTTATAACATCAATCATCTCAAAAATTGCCTGTTTACTCCTGTGCTAATGTCCTCTGCCAAAAGCAATCTGTAAAACTGGACAGCACAGCCTGAAAACCACTCAAGGTTGGCCCCATTCGACACCTCATGACTGATGGAAGCCAGACATTAACTCCACTCCACTTCCATGAAATCACATTAAGATGTAAGCTAAATTACACTGCAGGCATGCTTTGAAGTGTGCCAATAGTCACAGGCTTGAAACCAAGTCCACAGATCATGCCAGCACAGGCAAGAGGAGGATTTGTGCTAATTCTGTCGGTTGGGAGTTTGTAAATTTTGACAACTACCAATCTTTGCAAATCACTACAACATGCTGATGTACAGCCTTCTATCCATTCAGAAATTAGGCTGTTTCCACCACGTGTATCTACATTAGCTTGGAGTGTACACACAAGGACAAGATGCTTGTTCATACCCCACAGCCTATTTGAGGCCCTAGGCCCCTTTATTTTCACTTGAGGATGTTTACTCCATAAACAATCCCTACTGATTTACATGTCCACGAGAAATGTAAGGGCTTTCAGCAGGAAGTCAGGCAATCAGTGTATTTGAAGTAGGAGGATTAACATTCTGTACTATTTAGTGCAGTTAGATTAATTCTTGGCTGGGACATTTTTCCCCTCTTCACCACAGGCCCATACAGAGCCCGCTCTCTTTGATATGCCAGCCCAAATCCAGAGTTAAGCCTGTCTAAAGCAATGATTTCAAACAAGCCTTTCATCAGTTCTTCCCCCAGATCATATTTAAGGAAATAATAAAATTACAGTGCATTAAGCCTGAGAAATATTCTTAAGCCCTTTTTGGTTTTACACCCATAATGACCCCTAGCTTTTTCTTTTACATGTGCTAAATAGTTTGGGAAACTAGCTAGGCCACTAAAATTGCCATCCTTGGTACCTCAGTGATTAGGATTGTGTTCACATAGCTGGAATGATACTACTTTTCAGATCCTTCCTTACAAAAAACCCACTGAACATTTTAGCTTGAAATCATGGCACAAAACAGTGATGTGACATCAATCCAAATGTTCAACTCCAAATGTAACAGAAAGCCTAAAAGTTCTTCTATTTAATGCTTGGGGTTTTGCCTACTGACAAGGTTTGTGGAAGTAAGAAAAAAGTTTACATCATACATTAATATTCAGTAAAGACTAGCGAATAAAAGATACTCTATGATGATGCTTTCAGGAAAAGAATTACATGTAAAATAGATTGTTTTCTAAACCAGATAAGTTTTTTCTAGATGCCCTTTTGAAAGACAAATACAAATGTACTGCAGCACATGCAATAATACTCAAATCATTTTAAATACCTTTGGGAGGGTTTTATAGAATTTGACTTTTTTAAACAAAATGTACAAAATCCACAGGAATTCTGTAGAATGGTTATGTTGATAGAATTTTTTATATTTTTGTAGAAATCTATAGAGAAATTGTTAAAAGTCTGCGCTGCATCTTGGCAACAGAAGCAGCTCTTATCTTCGAGTTTCTTTTCATAAACCTGGAGCCAGGCCTGCTCTGTTACAACACATGGAGTGTAGTTTCATAGCCTGCATCCAGGGTGTGTTTGGGAGTCAGCAGTTAAGCTGAAGTTCCATGATACTGCAGTGCTATTACTGTCCAAGAACTGTACCCACATAAAGCACACCCCTCCCCTCCCCCCAAAGCTCAGCCCCTGTCCATGGTGAAGTAGTTGCATGGCTCTCCAGCTCATTCAAGCACACCAGCACTTTACTACTGTGGATTTACTGTATGCAGATGGGAGGAAGTTATTTTGTTATTGCCAATCTGACACAATGGGGGAAAAGAGACTGCAGACGTGTCTGGAAAAACATAAATTCTGTTCTTGCAGCCCCTAGCACATAGAAGTGATTTTTCAAAACTTGGTTAGAGGTTTGTACTGTAGATATTTTGGAGGAGGACAAAGAAAACTGTTTTTGACTTCTGTGGATTGCACTCAGCACTAGGTGTATTCAAGGAGAAAATAAAAAACAGGAAAAAAAAAAACCACCAAAAGCATTACCACTGTAAATTAGGCTATGCCCAGTCTCCCCTTTTCTGCCCCTTTGGCTATAATAACCCATGTACACTATTACACAAGGTGAGTAGAGTAGGTGCAGTACCATAGCAATGTCCATAACAACCTAGTATATATGACAGAACTTTGTATTTAATAGTTAATATATTGTTATACTGTATCAGGTATATAGGCCAAAACAAAGTCTTTTGGTCAGGGCAACAAAAGGTGGTACTCATGGGGAAAATTGGATTTGGATTTGAAAATTGGAAAAAGGATAGGATCTTTTTTTTTTAAGAAAAAAGAAAAAAACAAGTGTAAATCTTTACAACTGACAAAAACAAATGTGTCCTATTAAAAGCTTTTGAAAATAAAAACAACGGTGCATTTCCCTTTTTTTGTTGTTGTTGCTGATGATGAGCTGTATCACTCCAGGCAGTCAAGTCTTTGGTCATGTTTTAATTGTGAACAGTTGGAGAAGTTATCAGATAGCAGCGGCAGCCAGGAGGCTGGAAGGAAGATTGGGAAATGATGGCCCTTTGTGGAGCAGTTTAATGTGTCTGCAAGCAAATCTGGCCCTGGACACTGCCCAGGGTGTGCAGAGTGACCAGCAAGATGATCGGCTGTGCCCTTGTGGATCCCCCTGCCCTGGCAGGAACAGCCCTGTGCAAGGCTTGAGGATGTCAGGACTGCAGCAGAGAGAGCAGCAGTCAATGGGGAGAAAGGACTGAGGAGAAGGGACAGATCTGGTTTGTCTGTGAAGAGGAAGATGCTGGATTTTTCCACTCATTCACATCTTTGGGATTTCCAGCCTGAAATCCATCAGCGTCTCCTGCTGTCATTTAAGTCTTTGCAAAGGAGGAGTTGGTGGGCATGGCACTGCCTGGAGGCTGAAGGGCAGCAGAGGCTCAGAGCTCAGGTACTGCTTAGGAACCAGAACATTTCATAGAATGGTTTGAGTTGGGAGGGACCTTAAAGTTCATCCAGTCCCACCCCCTGGCATGGGCACTGACATCTTCCACTCTCCCAGGCTGCTCCAAGCCCTGTCCAACCTGGCCTTGGACACCTCCAGGGATGGGGCAGCCGCAGCTTCTCTGGGTAACCTGTGCCAGGTCCTCCCCACCCTCACAGGGAAGAATTTCTCCCTACTGTCTAACCTAAACCTGCCTTCCTTCTGTTTGAAGCCATTCCCCCTTTTGTCCTGTTGCTACAGGGCCTTGTTAAAAGGCTCTTCAGGGGTTTTTAGTGAATGACCTGTGTAGCTCCTGACATGAAATCTCCTCTCCCCTGGGGAGCAGCCACTGGAGGGAGGAACCAGACACTGGGCACTCTGCAGCCCTGCTCCTCACTGCCTGGAATGATCTGATTTCTCTGCAGCAGGAGAGACCCTAAATTGACACCCAGACCAGTTTTGCTGTCTAGAGGATGTTTTGATAATCTCTCAGTAGAAAACAGCAGGAAGGATACTAGTCCTTAAACAAAGGGGAAATGTGGATCTGTTCAAAATCCAGTGCAAATCCACTCCAGGTGAGCTCTGTGATATGTCTGTGTTGTCCATGCTGCGGGGCCAACTGCACCAGGCTGGAACCACTGGAATGCCTTCCCAGCCCTCCGGTCCTGGAGGATTCAAGGGCATTAAGGTAAGCTGGGCTGAGCCAAGGAAGCAGAGCCTCCTACAGGCTCAAGCACTTCACACCTCTCTGCTCTCAGGTGAGTTCACTTCCTTATGGGCAACAACAAATCACTCCCTTTCCAACACTGGGGTCCAGAGGAGCTTGTGAGAGGGCTTGTTTCTCTTCTCTATTTCATGAGTGTTCCTGTATGAGGCTCTCCTGCTGAGTTTTGCTATGGTTTTTCAAAGGCTCCAACCCAGGCTGGCTGCTTATGGGTGTGCTCTCAATTTCCTGAGCTTGGGCATGGCACTTTGTTATTCCATTTCTTGAGTAATTGGGATGACACATGGAACCAGGTTGCCTTCTATGTAATGGTAACCATGCCTAGGGAAGCAGCACTTTGAACTTAATTTATTTCTTGGTTCAGACAGGTGACCATGTCCTGCTTCAGCAGAGCAGTGTCCCACTGTGTGCACACCACCTCCCTCAGCCGTAGCTCTGCTAAGCCCTTCAAGATGGGAAATAGGAAAGGCTTGTTTGTACCTTCTGTATTTCAGGCATTCCAGAGATACAAACTGAGACACAGAAACACGTCTAAAATGTGACCTGCACTAGAATCCCCCCCAGATAAAGTAGGAAAAAACAATTTAAAAAGATGGCTCCTCTTATCACCACCAGTACTGTGTAAGGGACCCGATGTGACCAGTTGACAGAAGTGAGGGTCCTGCAGATCAAAGGGTTAAGGCCAGGGAAGTTTTGGGGGGGCCAAGCCCCACTGCCCGGAGGTGGGCGAGCGTCCGACGCCGGAGATGTCCCACAGGCACGGCGGCAGCGCCGGGCGCGCTCCAAGTGCGGCGCTTTGCTCCCACCTAGTGGGCGTGGGGCGAGGGGTCGGGCGAGCTGCCCTCCTTACCGGGGCTGGGACCGCTTGTTACCAGGGAGAAGGCTCAGCAGGACCTTCTGTCCTTCTGCCGCCCGTCAGGTGCTGTGTTCCTGGCTGGATGCTGCAGAAACAGCGCTGGATCGGTATTTTTTATCAAAAATATATCGATGTTTGGCATCACAGAACCATTCAGGCTGGAAAAGCCCTCTAACATCACTGACTTAACCTGACACTGTCAATGCCACCACTAAACCATTTCCCCAGGTGCCACATCTGCTTTGTCTTTCAGACGACTCCAGGGATGGTGACTCCACCACTTCTCCTGTTTCAGTGCCTTAGCACCCCTTCAGTGACAATATCTTACCTAAGATCTAATCTAAACCTCCCTGGCACAAGTTGAGGCCATTTCCTTGTTATTTTGCTTGTTACCAGGAGAAGGGACTGACTCCCACCAGGCTGCACCCTCCTGTCAGGGAGTTGTAGAGAGTGACCCCAGAATTTGAGGTGTGGCCTCCCCAGCACTCAGTACTGTGAGTTTGGTCACTGCTGTGATTCTGCTGGCCAATCTATTGCTCATACAATAGATAGGCTCAGATTTTACCTTCTTGGCCAAATAGTTTCTAATTCTGAGGACATTTTCAGTCACGGAATTTATAAAAATACCAATTATGGGAGGAGGAGAGGAAGGATTTCTCTCACTGTGGCAAAGCCCTGTGTGCTTGGCACTGTGCAAGCTGCTCAAAGCCACCATGCCCCTCACATCCATCAGCACTGCCGCTCCCTGGCTTCTGCAAAATCCAGAGAGACAACGACCCATCCTGGGGCTCTCTGGCATCTCAGAGGTTGTGGCAGCACCCAAGAGGTATGCTTGTCTCTTCACATCCTTTTAAACACATGTACAACACAGTGCAGGGTCCCCTGCGGGGCTGTGCACTCACAGCAGCTCTAATCCATCCACAGCCTGGGAGCTCTAGAGGGCTGTTTAACCTCTGCTCGGCCCAGTGTGGGAGGAGGGGGAGGATCAATCCAGCCCTGTGCCATCGCACAGGGTTTGGGGTTTGGCCGGACTCAGACTGAGTGTCTGTCACTAGATGGCAATGCCACGAAGTGGGAAGTGCCGCCGTGAGCACAAACTCACATGAGGTCTCTGAAACCTGCAGTTCCTGTTTGCTTTGGTGTGGTCATCAGCGAAAGCCTCACTGGCATTTTCGCAACTGAGGGTGATTGGATCTTAAGTTGGTTTTCACATGTTGTATTCAATGCTTTAGTTACATTTAAAACACATATTATAATCCTACAGCATCCTCTGGTGTTTTCCATTACTGCTTGAGTCCCTGGATGCCATAATTGGCAGGTTTTCAGAGGTCATGAACAGATTATTTTCCATATCTATTAAATACTTTAAATAATGCAGCCAGAGACCCTGACGGCTCCAGCTGGGAACTGGAAAGGATGGTTAAACCACTTAATTGCTTACTGTGCTACCAGTTATTTTGTGGAAACAGAAAGCAGAATACAGCTGTTTTGGGGAAAACCAGGAAGAAGTGAGCATAGGAGTCATTCTACAAAGAACATACACTGAAGTGGACAGCATGTGCCATGCTGGCATCTAAAAAGGCAGCACAGAACTGCACTGCCACATGCCACCAGCTCAGTGTGGCTAAGGGCTGGTGATAACTGCATGTTTGTTCAAACAAAGCAGGACCAGGTGTTTGTATTTATGCAACCACTGTGTGCCCATTTTTTGGTGAAATCCTGAACAGCTTCAGTCCATTCAAAGTAGGAGGAGTTTGTGGGATGGCCAAGTTGGCAGGGGAGAGGATAAGCTGTGACAATTGTCACGGGCTAAAGTAGGATAGTTTGGGCCTTAGCTCCAGAAGGCCCAAGTTCTGTGTGTCTGTGGCTGTTTGTCCATCACTCTGAGCTCCACCTGCAGCCAAGCCACTCACAAGCCAGAGCTTCTGCCAACCTCTATAGGCACCTGAAAGCATGTCTGTGGGATCATCTAGCAGGTGAGAGAGATGCCCAGTGCATTTACAGTTCAGCTACTCACAGGATCACTTAGGGGTGATCTCGGCAGTACTCAGCCTGTCTAAATTCTCCTGCTCATTGCTCTCAGTATGAAGTGCAGGAGCACTCATGGAATGGGGCAGGCTGGTATTACACACAGTGTCCTGGAGGAGTCATACAAACACCATTTTCTCCTTTCACAAAGACTTGATGAATTATGTGGACCCCACCTCACCCTGCAGTATGAATGGCCTTACAGTGCAGCTACAGGCCAAATGGAGTATGGACCAAGTGCCCTGTGCTGGCTTCCCAGGGAACTGCCACCTCTGTACTTCCAGTCAGTGAATCTTACCTTCCACTCCTACAAAGCCATGTAGCTGATATGTGCCCAAAAACAGTGGAGTAAGAACTGGGGCTGCAAATTCCCAGCCCACTCCCTCATCTGTTTTATCATGGGACTTCTAAACTGCTCATTGCATGTTCCAGAAATGAGGAAATTAAATCCTTTCGTGCAAGAAGGGAGATGCACATATTTGCAACAGCATTGAGAAGAAGAAAGCCCAAATCTGCTGCTACTCATTCAATGTCAACTTCAAGCAGAGTTTGTTACAAGTTCCCATCTTATGTGTGTTAAAACAAGGTGTCTCCCCCTTTTTTATCAATTAAATGTATAGGGCCTTGCTGTAAATGCACCCTCTTTGGCAGGCATTTTTTCCTTACCATCTGTAAAATGGGATACCTCTGTGGGTCTTGGAAGGGAAGCTGAGCCTCTGCTGTTCCAAGCAGAGAAAGAAGGTGATATTTATAGTCAACTAACCCTAAAACTGTGACTTTCAGAGCTGCACATGCTCAAGACATCCCCAGCCCTCAGCTCTGAATGTACTTCTTTATACAGATCTCTTCAGGAGTTGACCACACTTCATCCTGCTGTTAATGCTTTGAGAATTGGCATGAGGTGTGACATGGAAAGCAGCCTGCCTCATATCTGGCACTGTGCTTCCACAAACAGCTTCTCCCTCACGTTACCTCCTGTCCTGCCCCAGTCAATCTCTCCAGCTGATATCTAGGTGCTCCTGCATGGCCTGGGTGTGCCTGGAGGCACTTCCTGATTGCTCTGGCTTGACCCAGGTGTTAGCAGGTGAAAAGTTCCTTACTGTTACTGTGCAGCTGACATGAAAAAGAATATTCAAATGCATTATGCTGAATGGATCCAGATCAGATCTTGCCATTCCCTGGAATAGAGAATAAATATCCGGTGAGAGGAGGTGAGTTCATGACTCCCTGACATTTGCACCAAAGGTGCCATTTCATTTTCCTGCAGAGCCAGCCTGCATTTGAGGGAACATCACAGGAGTAATGACATGTTCTAGGTACCTCCATCTCCATTCCCACTATTAAAAGGAAGCAGGACCAAAGTGAGCTGCCCATGATAGTGCTCCAGGCTCTGCTTTGCACCAGTGTCAGCAGAATCCTTTACCATGGCCCTTCCCAGGAGCTTTTAAGCTTCTCCCTCCATCTTGTCTGTCTGAGAAGTTAATACTTAATTTCTGCCTTTGATTTTTCCCTCTCTGCTCGTCTGCCTTGCAAGACAGCACATGGAAGTCAGTGCAAAGCCAGTGCAAGTCACAGTGTCTACCGTGAGGTCCAGGCTGCACGATGGCTGCCCTCAAGCTCAGGAGGAATGCAGGGGGAGCCAGCACCCCAGCTGGCACCACTCATCACTACCATCCCTCTTTAATGGCATTAACTGCTACTGAAAGCAGAAGCTGCCCACCATTAATTAGGAACATGAAACAAGTGGCAGAATTATTTAGGGCTCCTTATTTAGAGTCTTATGAGATCAAGGGAAATACCCTAATTCTGGACCCTCCTCTATGGATACGGTAGAAAAAATATGAGGTTCAACAGGACCACCAAAGTCAATGATTTAATCAGGAATTAATTCACATGTCAATTGGACTGTGCTGCTCATTGATAGAGTAAACCTCTCCCTTCCTGTACACACAGCCTACAGTAGCTGTTTGTGAGGTGCCTCTGTACCTGTGACATCTCATAATATCAGAGGTGGTCTTAATTTTGAGCACATTCTCAAACTGCACCCAATCCTGCTCCTTGGTGCAAGAAACCCAGTGGAGCATGTCCATGTGTCAGGAGACATGAAATTCTCAGCACTTCTCAGAACAGCTTCTCTCAGAGATTGTTGCAGGAGAGGAGATTTAAAGAGCCATAAAGGAGTAACTCCCAGCTATTTCTGAGTTTTCTTACAACTTTTATTTCAGTGCAATTCCACTGAACAAAAGTTTTGCAGTAAGACTTGCAAGGCCAACCCACTGTGTCCTCAAAAGATCTCATTCACCCAGCTGGCGAGGGCTTCTCTAGTGTTTCCTCCAGAGGCTTGCAATGTGACTGTGTTGATTAGCCTGACTCAGTCTCACATTTCAGATCTTGTAGGCAATCACCTGAGAACCTTATCTTGGGCAAGAGCTTATCTTCCCACATTAATGAGAACAGCACACCTTTAGCCAGGTTATAGTAAATGCATAAAGCAAATTTTTAGCAGTGGTCATGGCTTTCTCTGATAGTACTTCAGGTGGGAAACAGTCCCAGTATCTCCATAAAAGATTAGAAGAATATTTTTTCTTTAGGGATGACATATTTTTGGGACACAGCAGCACTGCCCTTCTCTGAAGTACTGGAACAGGTTGCCCAGAGAAGCAGAAGATGGATGCCCCATCCCTGGAAGTGTTCAAGACCAGGGGCCCTGAGCAGCCTGATCATGTGGGTGACATCCCTGCCCACGGCAGGATGTTGGAACTACATGAGCTTTAAACTCCCTTCCAACTCAAACCATTCTGTGATTCTCTGATTCTCTGATTTATGATTCTATTCTACTCCTTTTTGTTCTGGTGAAAATTTTTGACCACATCCTTCTACCTGAGAGTTCCGCATGTTACAGAAAGGAAAGAAACTCAGATTCTTAAAATCTTGACGTAGATTTGTGGCAGCAGGGTTACTTTGTGGGAGATGATGTTAATTGAACCAGATGCTGCAGCAAGTGGGCAAACAAACAGCAAGTGTTGGAAGGTCAATAATACTGTAGAAGTCCTAATAAAGAGGAAAGCAAACAGTGCTTCTGCATCACGGGGAGGTGAAATCCAGATTGTGTCCAAGGTGCTACACTACAAAACCTATTAGTTACATATAATCATGAAAATATATTGACTAAAGGCTTTTGAAAATGGATCCATGCCACGGGTTTAATCACATGTCTACAGCAGAAGCAATCAGCATCAAGAAAGAGGCTGTAGATGGATGGAGAAGTGATGTGATGCTCACTTAAATCCTGCTGGGGAAATCACACTCCACAGCACTCCAAATGGGAGACAAGAAGTCTCTCCATGATGTTACCATTAGCCTGAGTGGTCTGGATGGATGGATATAGTCAGCCCAAAGCCAGCAAGTGGCCCAGCTTTGCACACTCCTCAGCACACACTTCGCTTGAATCGTAGAATGATGTGGGTTGGAAAGGGCCTTAAAATCATGTCGTTCCAACCCTCTGCCACGAGCAGAGATCCCACTCACTAGATCAGGTTGCTCAGGGCCCCATTCAATCTGGCCTCGAACAGTTCCAGACAAGGGAGTTTCCACAGCTTCTTCTTGACACGTGGGTACCACCAAAGCCCCCCCTCCATGATCAGAGATGTAGCTGTCCCAGTAAGTCACACTGAGCTGGGGGCGCTGGGATGTCACCCATGGTGTGAGATGCCCGGGCTCAGGAGCAGAGCAACTACAGCCCCTCATCGGAGCCAGCCCCGCCACCGCCCAGAGCAGACCTTGGCCCGCCTGCCGGACTCCTCCCGCCGCCTGCGGGGAGGGTGGGAGGATGCGGCGCGCCGGCCCCACCGCCCCCGCCCCCGGCCCGCCCAACAGGGAAGAAACCGGCTCCTACCTCCGCCCGGTGCCTGGTGTGCGCCGGTAGCAGCTCTGCGCCCTTGCCGCGGCCATGGAGGCTTTCTGCGGGTCCCGCTTCTGGGTAAGCTTCTCCCTCCCCTTCCCGCCGGGACAGCGCCGCGCCCGCTCCGCCCGGGGCTTCCCGTGTGTCCCCCGGGCCGGAGCGGGCCCGGGCAGCCCGGTCCTGCGGCTGCTGAGGGGCTGGGCGGCACCGTCCCTCGGTCGTGGGGCCGTCCCAGAGCCGGCGGTGCGGTGCCTCCGCTCGGGCAGGAGCAGTAGAAGGGCCACTCCGTTCTGTTCGTCCTTCAGCATCTTCACACCAGAGTCAAGACCCCATCAGAAAGCATCCCACCAGGGATGCAGCTCTCCCAGCATAGTCTGCCTCTGGACCTCACACTGATGAACCCGGGGCTCTTCCTTTCTGTTTTAGCGCGTGTTCTGCTCTTCGGAGTCACTTCCATGGCTGGCAAACTGCTCCCCGTTCAGCGCTTTGTTACTATTAGAAGAGGGATGGGTTCGTGGCTGCCGACGGCGGTCACCAGCCCTGGAGTATTATTGTGACTTCTGTCAGTACTCGGAGCCTTTAGCCCTTTGGAAAGGCTGATTGCAGCGGGTACTGGGCTTGTAAGCACAAAAGTTTGGAAATTGCTGCCGTGGTCTGCTCTGATGATGAGAGTGCATAAGTCCTGTTACTAGGTTTCCCCGAGGTACAGCATGATGTTTGCCCCTCTCCTGTAGGAGAGGCAGACGTTCAGACCATGAGAAGCCATGGGGATTTGAGCACATATGCTGAATCTGGAACTGCCCCCCAGTGAATGAGTTTTTGTGTGTCCCTTTTTCTTGTACTACTTCAGCTCAAGGGAGATTTTTTTTCTAGTGAGGAACCGGAATGGAAAGGAATGTCTGAAGTTGCATCACTGCTGGAAAGCTACTACAGGACTGCACAAGCAGTTGGTTCTGACCACTATATGCTGAGTTCTATCCTCAGATAACTAATTACCTTTCAATACCTGTCCTACTATTACTGTTTAAAAGAGGAGTTTGCCTCCTAAGGCCCTTGGTTACCTTTCTTTCTTTGTATTTCATTTCCAAGTGCTCTGCACTCTCTCTGCCATAACAGCTGGCAGATAAGCTTGCTCAAACAAGTCTTTTTGTGTATTATTTCTACCATCAACACTTCTAGAACAGGAACAAGCACAAACAGACTGACCCTGCTCACTGATCTATTGGCTGCCTCCAGAAGCAGGTCTTAGCTTCTCAAGGAAGGCTGGTAGAGCAACAGCTCTTGTAGCAGTTTATTGATATGTTAATGTAAATAGCCAGAGAGATTTCCTGGTCTGAAGTATGAAGTAATTGTATCATTCTGTACTTTATGCTGTAGTGTTACACTCCAGCACCGGCATGGTGCCCTCTGTGCTGCTCTCTAGGGTCTGTGCTCTCTGTGGACCTGTTTTCCTTTTTCTTCCACAGGTGCTTGGGGTAAGAACAACTTTTCATCTGTTTAATTGCTTTAAACAACTCAACAACTCTGAGAAACTTAACACTGTGATTCCATGACCTGCAGGTTGAACTCAGTGGTTACCCTAGTTATGGCAGTACTTTCTGTTAGCAGGAGAGTACAAAGTGCACTGATTTTATAGGATATTTTAAGTGATGACCAGGTAGATGACAGTCACCTTGAAATTATTTGCTGTGCAAATATGTTGTTCTATAAGAAAATGAGGGAAAGGCTTCTATCTAAAACCTGCCCACAAAAGCTGGTGTTTCTGCACACTGAACTAATGAATGGTGTCTAGCTTTGCAGTTCAAAACAAGAACTTGATCAAATGTGAACCAGTATTAATGTTCACTTTTTCATTAGCTGATGAACTTAGACTCTCTATTTTTTATCAAAGAAAATCAAGACATTTTTGGAAGCTGAATGTCGTATTCGTGTCAGTTTTAAAATTGTTTAGAGTGAAAGGAAACATGCTGCTCCAGTTTCAGCAGTTATTTGTTTTGGAGTTTAAATCAACTACAATACTTTTCTGTTAAAAGGGGATGAGAATAAAACCAAAATAGTTCCAAATTAGCTCATGAAAATGTTTAAATATATCAACTTAAACAGATTATTGATTTATGTTGGATTTTTTTGGCTTACTGGAAGTTTTAAGGTTTCAATTCCTCACCCTGACTCACGGTGGGGAATTTTGCTGGAAATCTTGCAGATTGCATTTTTGTTTTTTTTTTTCTTTTGCAGAGGCAAAATAATTTCCTGTTCAACCCATTTCAGAAATAAGAAATGAAAGGGAACGCTGTAGATCACATTAGAAATCTCTAAAAACTTTTTGGCTTCCAGCTACTACTTTACCTGCTGAACATGGAATCAGCAAATTGCTAATACAAATATAGGCTATTTATATATAAAAGAGGAACAACTGGAATTTTATGTTTTTATAATGCATTATGAACACACTCTTCATCTGAACACTTGGAATCATAATGTCTACTTCAGCTGTTAATATCTCCTAGGAGTGTTCCCATGCTAAATGCCTTTGGGGAGGAGATGAATGTGATAGCACATACCCACACAAGGCAGGCCTTAGGTGTGTTCTTTACCAGTGACCATAATTACCTCCTATTTATTGTGTCACGTATTTGCTGTGTGATAGTAAGAGTGCTAAATTGGTGTTCCAATTAATGTGACCCGCAATGCCCATTTTGAGAAGCAGATACTGGTGAATTAGCGCTTTATTATTGCTCATGTTCTCCACTGTAGTAAAATGAGAGTGGCTTCTTTGAGTGGAGAGCAAAGTGATCTCCTGGGGAGTGTTTGCTACACAAGTGTTTTGGCCTACTGATTAAAGAGCACTTGGAAAAACTTGGAAAAAAGGGAATTCTGTTCCAGTGGAGAGAAATCTTGTCTTTCTGCAGCTCAACTTGTCTGGGTACAAAATGGCATCAGTGGCTGCTGTGAGATTAAAATATTGAGTGTTTGGCGCTGGTGTTGACAAATGCTGGGATGAGGGGCAAATAAACACCTTGGTCTGCAGACAGGCAAAGTCTTTAACGAGCAGCTTATATTTTGGGTGGTGTGTTCTTTTTAACAGCATAAATGGGAAATGAAAGAACACATGATAGAGCATTTCAAAGGGGAGGCCACAATTTCTCAGTTCCTTTTGGTACTGCTCAGCTGACAGCTCAGTTTCCTTATTCTCCCTGTGTCTTGGTATCCTGACAGATGTCTTGTTTTTCCCCAGCCCATGTGGAGTGCTGGCTCCTTCTTCATCCAGAGGCTCTTGAGTAATCCAGCAGGAAATTAGCGCAACTCTCAAGAGTAAACAATACCTCAGTCTTGGCTTTGTGATAGTCCCATACAAAGCACCCCTTTAACCTTTAGGTTTGTGGGTATTCCTTCACCTTGAGTCATTCTGTCAACTTTTGGTAGATTTGGGCTAAAACTCGTGCTGCTTTCTGAACCAGCAGAGCAGGAAAATGCATTTCCAAAGTGCCACAAGTTTCCCTTCTGCATAACTTCCTCTTTTGCTGCATCATGTTTAATTTATTTGCAGTTGAAGATGACTCAGGATAGCTGGAGTAAGGCAGAAATATTTCTTTCAAGGAACATGATAGATAGTGTATACTTGTAGCATGTGTACTATTTAACCCCCCACCCAACTTATGTGGTTTGGCCCTAAGTTAATAATAAAACATTTAATTTTAACAGTTCCATTATATTTTGAGCTAAAAATCAGTTCCAGCAGAGGATGAGCGAAGCAGAAGGTGATAGGAGATCACTGCCAAGAAAGGATCCTGCAGTTGGGCAGTATGATCCAGACTGGCTATTGTTTATATTTTAGCTTCCCATTTCTGCCACCCTGTGCTAAACACAAAATGTTCCTTGCTTATAGATATTTAAACATGATATTGATCTCTGTATAATCTTCATTAGCTGCATCCAACTTCAGCTGAATCCCACTCCTATAAATCTCTTCACAAATAACTGCATGAGGTACCTGTGTTCTTTCTCATGTTAGGTGGGAGATCAAACTAGTTGACTTTAACAGTCCCTTCAGACATCAAATCTGTGAAGTTTATGCTCTCTCAAAAGGGTAGCTAGGTTGGCAAGATCCTGAACTCCAAATCAGTTAAGTACTCAAGCTCCAATTCTCCAAGATTTTCAGATTTTTGACACGAGTTGAATGGAAGCTGCTGCTAATTGATTTGGGCCAGAGAATCTCAATGTCAGGCGTAGGATAAATATAAATATTTAGCACTGGATTTGGAGTATTAACCAGTACCTGATACCATTCATCTGTGTGTAAATGGCAAGACTGTATAGTCAAATAGCCTGGATTTGACACTCTTTGGGAAAGACAAAGTATGGATCTGAGAGCTGTGAGCAAAATTTGATACCACTGAAAGCTGCCAGTATCAAGTGAGTCCTTTGGTGACATTGTCAATTAATGAAACTCATCAGTTTTCAACACAACTGTTCCTCCCTGGGCAATTTTAGCTTATGTGGCAGACTGGTAGCTGTGATGTTTGGGACTTTGGAAAGCTATACAGTTTGCCTCCTGAAAAGAAACTATACTGGAACTAAATACGAGTTGCCTGAGGAGCCCCTTAAAATGTAGCTAAAAGTTAATTGCTGTACTTGGGAATATAAAGCATTTTGAGATGGACCTCACCTACCTGGTAGGCAAATTGCTGTGTCATGGCAGAGATAATCCTTTCCTTTCAATGTGTGCAAATTTGTAATGTATTAAAATAAGGAGACTATTAGTGTTTAAATTTAATTTTTTTAATTTAAAAAAATATTTGAAAAACATATTAAATGAGGTCTTTGATTTTTCCCAGTAAGCTCATGCTTGATTTGTCTCTTGATCCCCCGTTGATTGTGACGGGCCATTATCCACTTGCAAATTCCTTGGCTGAGCTTGTGGAGAACAGGGTGGCCATGAGACAGAGATCTTCCTGGGAGTGTGCCCAGGCTTTTGAGGAAGCAACAGCCCTGATTCCATGCTGGGCCTATGTGAGCTGGCATGTTGTCCCCGTGCTAATCTTTTGGTAGCGCAAGAGGTGAAGTCAATGCAATAAAATTGAGGTAATTTACAGTAATGTCACATGCCAGTGTCATAAAGCCCTGAATTAGAACAGAATGAAGGAGATGGAGAAGAGAAACTGTTTCATAGGAGCTGTTCCAAAAATCAAGTTTCAGAAAGAATAATTTCTTTTTTCTCTCTGAAACTTAGAATGCATTTGACATTTTTACAAGAAAAATTCTCTCCTCTTCCCTCCAGTTAAATGATTTCTATTCTAGAATATCTTTCAACTGCTCTCAGGGCAGCACTGATGGCACTTTTTCTGTGACAATCCTTTTTATTAGTAGTATACACCAGCCCAACTGGATGGCCTAGCTTAAAATGGCATTACAGTGGGGCTGTGTCATTCACAGCTGTTTGTGCTTTTCCTATCTCTTCAACTGAGCTACATTTATGATGATCCTTAAATTAACTGAATTCCTCTAACTGAAAGGAGATGGCTTAAATCAAGGATATTCCCTCCCAGTTATTATCACACTGGTCTGCAACAGGGCACCCCACTTCTTTACTGGTGCTTGCACAAGGCCATAGGAGAAAACATCAGTGATTCTGGTAACAGGAAGTTTTCTCTCCAACAGTATATAGCTGTGGTCAGTTTTAAAAGACAGTTGGAAACTTCCTTGTGTAGGAACAATCCTGTTTCATCTTCTTCTCAATCCTGCTTTTGATTCTAGAGCATTTTTACCTGTATGATTGCGCTGTGCCCTCCCCTCCACAAGTAAAAAATGTCCCTCTGTCCAAGCAGGAGGACTGAGTGTTACTGAAACAGCTGAAATAGATGGATTTTACTTTTACTTTAGGTGTATGTTGTCACACTAAATATATGGATAAATATAAATATATATTTATATATTTAGTGTGATCTCTTTCACTATCTCCCTGAGGCTACAAGTGCTTTTCTGAAAAGAAAAAAAAAATATTACTTGGCTCCCATGGCTGTGAGGAATATGAACCTGCCTTTTTTCATCCTGTCTTATTTTGTACCTGACAGCAAAGAAGCTCTGAACTTCTAATCCTAAAACTCAAAAACTGATATGAGAGTAAAAAAAGGAAATTACTGTCAAGTACCGCTGTCTAATCCTCAAGTACATGGTGTGGTTAGTAGCATTTGTATTATAAAACTTCAACTTGAGCAAAAACCTGTGACAAGTTACTCCACAATCATAAACTAATTCCTACAGGCTCTGGCCTTCTGCCAGGCCTATTTGATCCCTTAAAATAAGCCACTAAAGATCCTTTTATTGCTAGAAAAGAAAGTTCAGGTTCTTGCCCAGTGTCCTTCACTTATGTAGAGAACTGGTGCAGTGTGCTTTGTAAAACAGAAGGATACCATTTCTGCTTGTTAACTGTGTGGTTTATGCAGAATTGTAAGTGCTTATGTCCCTCAATCCCGCCTTCTTTCTGAGCAGTGTTGCTGCAGTGAAGAATGTTGTTACCTCTTGCCCTTACCAGATGGGGGAAAGGTTGTTCTGTAATCATGAGAAAAAATTGAGTTGTGCAGCCGCCACTCAGGATTAATGAAGCATCCAACTCCTTGTGCAAGGGCGAAGCTGTTCCTTTGGAAATGTAAATGGGTGATGGTGCTCTGAAAAGCTCATTTGAAACTGGCACTCTTCTGGAGGCCTGGAGCTGTACTTGCTAGCATTTATGCTCTAAAATGACTATTAGAGTTGGTCCCAAAGAGTTTATTAACAAGAACCTAGCAGAGGAGATGGACAACAGGTAGAAATGGGAGGTGAGACATGGAGAGGCTGAGATGAAGCTTGTACTGTACCTAAGACTGAGCCCTGGTAGTTCTTGGTGTTGCAGCTCAGATCTACTCTCATTCCTGGGAGGAGGCAATGTGGTAGAGCCAAGAGAAAGACATCCTTTTTATTTCTTTCCTTTCCTTTTGATTTTTTTTCCTTTTATTTATTTTTTGTCCCCAGGCTGTGCAAGTGAAAGTGTGTGGCAGGGTATTGACCAGACCTAAGGGCAGAAGAAGGGCAGGAAGAGTCTGCTTTGCATTTTAATTCCCTGTAACGATTTGTTCTACATTAGAAACCATTCCCGTGTTAATGTACTACAGGGAGGCATTGTTACTTTCAGTTATTCACTTCCCTATCTTCCACACTAGATGTGTACCTTCCTGGCCAGCTTTCCACTTTCATTATTAATCTTCCATAAAATACAAACTAGTGATGACTGACATGGAATCACTGATAGGGTTTTTATTAGCCTTGGGTAAGGTGTGTATGACTTCAGCCCGATGGCCTTCACCTTCCAGCAGATATAGGTTGGGTTTGTGTTTCCTGTGCTTTTCACTGTTCTTTTGGAGCTGTAGAAATTTAGAGAGAATAATGTATTAATGTATCCATTTAAAGGAGAGAACTGCTTGACACTGCAGACATGCTGTAAGTCTTCCCTAGGGTTTGGATGCTCTCTATTACTGTTGAGGAACATTACTGCAGCATCAGTGATGCTTCAAGATTTTAGCTTTTATATTTTTCAGATCCTGTACTGCATTAGTATATAACTCTGAACTCCGTATAGGTTGTGAATAAACTCTCTTCACATTTTGATCAGACAAAACAATCCTTCCAGGCCTGAGATCCAAGGACAACCCCTGAAAAGTATAAACAAAAGTGAATGGGGGGAAAAGGGGCGGGGGATGGGGCAGCAGAGCAAACTGGGGGAATATGCCTTCATTACCTGAAGCTGTTATTGGAGGATTAACCCCTGATACACAGACAAGCCAAACTTTTGATTGTCTGAAGGACTCATGACCCTCGTCCATCTTGAGTGTGGCCTCTGCAAGGCTCCTGCACTGTCCAAGGTGTACCCACTGAAGGCCTTTAATGAATACCTACTTTATTCTCTTAACTCTATCTAGCCTCTGTTCTAGGTAGCCACTCCATGGCATCATCAATAATTATTTTTACTGCTGGGTAAAGCCAGTGTGAGGCAGCCTCATTTTGAGCTTCAGTAATGGAGTAGGAGTTGATTTAGACTTAAACTCAAGACCAGAACTCCAGCTGGTCTTTTTCAGCAGGCTTCTTGAATCATGTCAGGATTTTGGGAAAGGCACAGATAGGAATTTCCCTGTCTCTGTTTTGCAGCTGAGTTCTAGGCTTTCTGTTTGTTCTTTAAATGCTGTAATGGATGATGTGCAGGAAGCCCAAGATACGTGGCACTGAACTTTTATTTCTTTTAAAGGCATTATCAGTTTCAAGGATGGCTTTTTCAGTAGCAATGTTCTTTTCCAGAGGGGAGAACGTAATAGAAAGTATGAAGTATTAGAGCAGATTTAGTGCTGCTCAGAACCTCCCCTGTTGAATACCTTCCTGTGATTAAAGATCATGTATTTAAAACTAGTCATTTGTGACGGTTGTCACAAGGGGTCTTGGGTGAAGGAAGAGAAGAGATGGTTGACTCCATTATCAGAAGGCTTGATTTATTATTTTATGATATATACATCTATTAAAACTATACTAAAAGAAAAAGCAGGAGAGCTTTTCAGAAGCTTGCTAAGCTAAGAATAGAAAGGTAAAGAATGAATAACAAACTCTGCTCTCTCGGACGGTGTCCGAGCAAGCTCAGTTCTGGATTGGCCATTATTTCTAAACATCTAAGCTGGGCCAATCCAGATGGACCTGTTGCATTCCACAGCAGCAGATAACCTATTGTTTACGTCTTGTTGCTGAACTTCTCAGCTTCAGCAGGAAAAATCCTGAGAGAGGATTTTTCATAAAAGAAATGTCTGTGACAATCATTTAAATGCAAGTCCTACTGCCCAGATTGCCCTTAATACAAGTATTGTGTTTATGTACAGACAGACTGGAGTGAAGGATGTGAGTGAAAGCTGTGGCAAGGGCCCCTGTCAATGATATCCTTAACTGATCAGGAGAAAGCCCCACTAATTTGTAAGTTTTAAATTCCAAGAGACCCCTTTTCTTCTGTGAAGCTGAAGAACAAGCATCTCTGATCTTTTCCCATGGGTCTTCCCATTGTATTTTAGTACTAGAGGATTGAATAAATTGTGTGCCCAGGGAGTTCAGTATAGTGGTCTGGTGATTTCTGCAGTACTGTATCTCACCAGCACAGCCTCCAGCATCCAAGCATCCTGCATCCAAGGGAGTGCTGCTGCATTTGGCAGTCAGGAGAAGCCACAGAGCATGGTAAGTCTGGATTAGTAATAGGTCGCAGGTTGTTGTCCTCAGCACTTGCTTGTGGGTCAGGGGGATGACAGCAGTGCTGACTGGGATGGATATGCTGGCTCTTGTGGTTTCCCTGGAAAGAGTTTTGTGGAGAAAATTGTGTTTCCCAACATTTGCTGTTGAGTACTTCCCCTTGTGAGGGGAAAGTGCCTCTTGCTGGGTCACCACAGCCCTGCCGTTTCTTGCCTGTAGAGTCTTTTCTGAGGGCTGTCACTGAAGGGCAGAACTTTCCCTTATCCAGGGAAAGGTGAGCAGCTCTCAGGAGAGCTCAGAGCCATGAGCCAAGGAACACGGGAGCTCCCCAACATCAGTGTGTTAGACCTCTTTCAGCAACAAATCCAAAGAAAACTCTCACACCCAGACAGTCGAAGGTGGGTATTTTCACCCTCAACGAGAACAGGACACAAGGAACATTACAACTTGATCTGTTTCCCAGGACAGAGTTCAGAAAAACAAAGCCAGATTGAGGCAGGAGCCTTAAGGACAGGAGGCCGAGAGCTGGTGTCTCCCTTCTTGTGTTTGTTCTCCAGGGTGGAGTTCAGTAACTTTACTGCTGCATTGAATATGTAACAAAGTTGGTTGGCTCAGGAGAGATTGTATTGAGCCTTTGTGTCATATTCTGACTCAAAATGAGTTGTTTAGGGTTGGAGTGGATGTTGGAATACACACTGTCAGTGTGGTAATTTATAAAGCCATTAAGTGGATCTTCCAGCTCCATGAAGACAGATCCTGCTTGATAAAAAACACAACTTGAAGGCTCCTTGATTTAAAAGTAATAATAATAATAATTCATTGTAGAGTCCCTGTTACATGAAACATACATGGTTTAACCCCAGCCAGCAGCTGCTCACTAACCCCTCCCACTTCCCTGCTGGGATGGGAGAAGACTTAGGGAAAAAGTAAATCCCATGGGTTGAGAAAAGAACAGTTTAATAATTCAAATAAAATATAATAATAATAACAAAACCGTAATGCAAAGAGAGACAACCAAAAAAGAGAGAAACAGAATGATGTGTCAGCTACCAGGGAGACAATAAATAAAAGTATATTGAAAAAACTAAACCCTTAAGAACTCTATCCCAGGACACATAGCAGCATTAGTCCACTCCAGTCTGGTCTCAGGGAGAGCAAGTTACTTGTATAGAATTCAACTACTTAAGTGCTTTAGGCACTATGTCATCTAATAGGGACCCTTCTCCTATTCAGGATGGGAACAGTCTGCTCTCAGAGCAGAAGCAGATCCTTACAGAAACAGATCTTTACCAGAAAAGATTATTTTTCTGATCCAGGATAGAATTGGAGCTGGAAAAACATCACCAAGAAGCCAGTAGTCAGTCCTGTTATCTTTGCCATAGGTCTCTCCTTCAGCCCACGTCCCTGTTCCCATGTGCTGTGAAGTAGTAGGTTCTTAGGTTCTTGTTGGCCATCATGTGGATACTGCTTCCGGTAGTTTCACATAATTTTGGAAAGGTTCCACTTTTATCACTTTTATTCTCAGGGATAGTTAGATTTTGAGATTAGGTAGAAATTTAATTTTTTCTTTTTTTTTTTTCTTTTCAGAATTTTTGTTTTCTGGCCAGACTCATTTTTACATTCAGAAGTGCAAACCCTTTGCCTTGTTTAAATAAGAGTAAATGAAAACCTTCCAATGCCTTGGCAGCCCTGCAGTCTGTATCTTGGATACAATAGGCAGCTTGTGTTCAGTTCAGATGTTAATGGACATCTGGGGCAGTTTCTAAGTTGCTGTCAGACAGAAAGCTGTTTGTGACATTTTGGTCCTATAGAAAATGTTTAAATTAAAAAGCGGGGGGAGGGTCCTGTGAATATCTTTTCCCTTAAACAGAGTGTTTGTTTTATTCTGAGCTTCAGTTATTGCTATTCTTCCTCTGCTTTCCTTTTCTAGGACTTTTTCCAATAAGCAAAAGGAACATAGTTGCAAACATGCTCAAGACATTGTTAAACATGTAATTTAAAGAGGAAATTAGTATTTTGTTGAATAAATGAGAGTACATAAGCTCCTACTTGGGAACTAAAGAGCTCCAAGCTTCTACAGGGCATGTCCTGCCCCAGGCAGGGTAGCTGCTAGAGGAGCTTATTGCATTAGAGATGCTGAAATGTTTTGATGATGAGCCAAAAGATGGGTGCTCTTTAAATGTTTTCATCCGTTCTGGTGCCAGAGACCTGTTTGCTGAAGGTAGACACAAAAATAGTTTGAATGTGGGGCTGGAGTTTTGTTTTGTTTTGATCTTGTGTTTGAATTGCTGTGTAATTGGCCCTGTGTTGTTGATTTGTGGCTGAAGGTTTCCTGAGGTCTGGACAAGCCTGTTGAGGAAATTTGGGCTGTTTTTATTCTGCTGTCCCATGCTGGATGTCTGACTGCCTCCAAAAAAAGCCATTTCTTGGCTGAAGAAGCACCAGCTGTGCAAAAGGTGCAGTTCAGATGTAGAGCTGGTGGATTTGTGCCAGCCTTCACCACTGCCAAAGCTGAAGCACTGAATGACAAATGTGTCGCAGTTCAGCCAAACTGTCCTGCACGCAGCCAAGGCTTTGTAGTCTCATTACACTTAACAAGCTCATTCATGTGTTTGTGGACAGGTTCAGAGATGCACCTGCCTTCTGACAGATCATCAATGAAATGGAAAGATTCTCTGCAGATTGTGGCTCTGCAATTCCCCTAAAATCAACCACTGCATTCAGGATTCAATCTCTTTTTTGTTGGTAAACAAAAGCAGGACTGGAAATACTTTGAGAAATTGATTTTCAGAGCAGTCTGTCACAAGGGATGAGAATTGGCTCCATGTAACTGACACACTTGAGAGAGCTCACACCCAAAAATTATTGAATAAATTGTTGTAGTGCAGAGATAAGGTATATTTGAACCAGGGATATCTTAGTTTTATCATCATCTTGTTAATGTCAGTACAACAAAGTCATTTTACATTCCCTGCAAGTAGGTATTTATCTACCATGTGTAAGATGTCACATCAGGTGCCAAAGTCCAAGTTTCCTTTGTGAATTTCCAGGAGGTTTGATTAAAACCAAATTCGCCTTCACCATACTGAAAGTTCTGTTTTAGTCTGAACTTGTGTAACAGTGTTTGCATGCAGTGCATTCAAATCTTTAGGTTCAAGTGCATATGTGGCTTGTGGTGTCCAGGATCACAACTGAAAAGCATTACTTGAAATGTTTCCAAGAAAACCTGATTCCTACCTGCTTGTTCAGTACATTCCTTTTGCCTTTGTTTAGAATAGGGAAGTAATTAAAGTTGGAAGCATATGAGTAAGAAGGACGAAGTGTTAGTCATAAATGGAGGGGATTTTCCCAGGACAGCATAGGATTGGTCTAAATCTGATTATTTTGTCCAGTCCTTGACAAGTCATTCTTGCTGTTGTCAGATGGAGAATTTTTCCTCAAGAGCTTTATTTAGCAGAGGCACTCCAGGCTGGGAATGCCTGAGGAACATGGTGTTGTCAGCACCTGCAACTGAGCCTCAGCAAAGATAGAAGCAAAAAGGGATTGTCTGCTACAAAATGTTTGTCCAGCTCTGAAATACAGTAGGGCAGAAATCTTTCTCTTTTGCCCTCTTTATAGCTGTAAATACTTAGTCCTTTCACTAGAGCAGATTAACCAAAGGTGCTTGGGGTAAGTATCTTGGGAAAGCTCTTGTTCAGGCCATGTGCTAGCTCCATCAGGATCTGAATACAACTTCAATCAAGCAGATATTCCATTTGGCAGCACTTCTGCCTCTCTGTTAAGAAATGTGTCTCATCCTTCTTCCAGGATTCCAACCTTACAATACACACGGATAACCCAGACCTAACACCATGTTTCCAGAACACCATCCTGGCTTGGATCCCCAGCATTTACCTGTGGAGTGCTTTACCTTTTTACCTTCTCTACCTGAAGCACAACAAACGAGGGTACATCGTGCTGTCCATGCTGAGCAGGTTCAAGACGGTGAGAGCTCTTTGCAGTGCCCCACATACCACGTAGACTTCAGTTTTATTAGTTCAGCATCCAAGGAAGTGCTGCAGTAGGGTTTAAACTAATTTCCCTCTATCATATTGAAGAGCTTGCTCATAGGAATGAACAGTTTGCATACAGATCTCTGAGGAAGGAAATCCATCCTAGGAGTCCACCTTTCTCAGTAGAGGGAAGAACTGATTGCTCTACCTTGAGTGGTCCCCCTTTGTGAGCCAAAACTGTGCTGCTTCACCCTTAAGTAATGTTTAAACCACTGAAAGCTGCAGAGCAAAGATGTTAAGGTAGGTCTAGTGGGAATTGTATCTCTTTGTGCAATTACTTTCATGAGAAGGGTTTTTTCAAGCCACTCTCCCCACGAAATAGCAACGTGATTTTGTCTGCACCTTGTGCTTAAAGGTTTTCTGGTGTCGGCAGCCCCTCAGTCTGTGAGTGGTTGGATCTAATAAAAGCAAGAAAGTTGCTTTCCATAGGCCATTAAATAACTCAGGTTATTTCTGGAGAAAAACGCCAGGCTTCTGCTTCAGGGCATGTCTACCTTTACTCTGGATGCTGCCTGTGTTTCCAGTCAAAACTAAATAGGGGGAGAAATCCAGGCAAATACAATAATCTTTCTGCTGGTTGTGATTGAAAATCCCTCAGAAAACAGTTGAGATGAGATCCTTGGATTGAGTGCAGTGGGACAGTTCATCAGATTGCAGCTGATCAGTGCTATGATTGTATTTACACAGGTTTGTTTTGCTGGGAATCTGTGAATCAGAATGGGGGGTTGTTTAGCTCTCTGACCGCTCCTGTAGAGGAGTTTACCAAATGTCATTTCTGTTTGCCTCCTCTCAGCTGTTTGGTGTCCTGCTGTGGTGTGTGAGCTGGGCAGATCTCTTCTACTCCTTCCATGAGCTCCTGCAAAACAGAACTCCTCCACCAGTCTATTTTGTAACTCCACTAGTCGTTGGCATCACTATGGTTTGTAGCTGTTTCTGTTCACTATGACCAGTATGAATAACTTTTTCTTAGACAGATGAAGGCTGAAGAGTCCCTTTGCCTTCATTGCCTTATCTGGACCTCTTTTAGCTGCATTATTAGTATTTGTATCAGTGAATCAAATTTTGCTACTGAAAAGGCTGGAGTCACAAATCTCTCTCTCTCTCAAGAAGATTCAGCTTCATAAATTAAAATATTTGTAATGGAGAGATTGTTCTGCCTTCCAGCCTGCTTTCACCTGTTTATCCAGGCTCATGATCCAGGTCTGGAGAGAATTTGAGTAGGACTTTGCCTAAATAGAGAGATACAATAGAACATGGTTTGTGCATTGTTTAGTATAGTATTGGACTTTGTAAAGCTGTGTCTGTTATCTGGTGGTTGTTCCTCCATTAAGCAAAACAAGTTGGCTTTGGCTAGGATGACAAACAGGCTTGTGGCTGTTGTATGAAAAATAAAGCAGTAAGATTTGCCAATTAAGTTTATTCCCTTGGTTAATTTCTTTTAAAAACATCATTTTCTAGACAAGTCAGGATGGTCTGTCTGGATTGGAAAAATGGCAGCTCCTATATTTGTGTAAAACGTTTGTAACTAATATTTCATTGTTCCCAGCCCTATGTGCAAAGGTTTAAAAATTGAATTCTGAAGTTGAGGCTCTGAAAACATCAAATTATTTCAGTGTTATTTGCTCCTCTGCTTACATGATGGAGGTTTTGTCATTGACTTCTGTGAAGTCATGATGGGGCTCATTTCAGAGAGGTCCTGCTGTTCTGCTGTCCTCCTAGTCGATGGTGGCTGTAAGAACTGCCAACTGAGAGTGCAGAGGGTAGCACTGGGATGGGGTTGTGTTCATGTGTTCCTGTATTTACTTTTACAGCTTTTAGCCACACTGCTTATCCAGTACGAAAGGCTGAGAGGAATTCAGTCCTCTGGAGTGCTCATTATCTTCTGGTTTTTGTCTGTGTTTTGTGCCGTGGGGCCCTTGCGGTCAAAGATCATGACTACAACAGCACAGGTAACAAGCTATCCTTGTTAGCACTTGGAGAATAGGAAATGTAGCATCCACATCTATGTGCAAAGCATGAATCACCTGAGTTTGGAGTCAGATCTGAGCCCAGGTTTTGGCAGAGAGAGAGAGAGAGAGAAAGGAGTTTGGTTCTGTTGTTTTCACTCAGACTTGTGTAACTAGAGGGGAACTCGATGTCTCAGGCAATGCAGATTTTGCTTAGCCCAGGACTATACTGGTAACCTGATAGACATAAGAGAGCAATACCAACACTGTGTGTATGTGAACAGACTCCTGTCTTTTTTTGTCTCTTTCCCTTTTGCAGCCTTTTGCTTAAATGGAGATGGGTAGTAATCAGAGAGGACACATTTTAATATGTTAAGTTCCTTTTTTACTTAGGCAGCTTGGCCACATTAGACAGCTTCATGGGCTTCCTCGTGTCAGTGCCTGATGTGCTGAGTGACAGCATTTTGACTCCACTGGGGCTGGAAACAGAGAGAAAGTTGGAGGGAAAGAAATCTGGGCTGTTAAGATTCCTGTTTGAAAACATAGCGGGTTCTCCCAAAGTAAGCAACTTGTTGAGTTTTTCACAGAAACATATTTCACTAAGCAGGGCAAGGCAGGTTGCTCCAGTGATTAAATCATCAAGGCCTGGGAGTGTTGAATCTGTTTGGTAATTTCTTGTTTTTATTCTTGCTTCTTTGTAGTATTAGCAGCATTATCCTGTTAGCAAGGATTTTCTTGTAGCAGGCTGTTGTAAATATTCCATCAGAGATTGAATTAAACCTTAACTGAGAGCCTGGGTAGAACTTTGTCAGATAATAGCTGCAATCTGGTGCGACCGTTTCAAACACCACTTAGAGGCAGCTTTATGAAGTGAAAATATTGGACTATCAATGTTGACTCCATAATCATCTTGAAATTGTGGGTGCAGAGCCTTAGAACAAGTCTGGGTAACATTTCTCCTACTCTGACTGCCCAGAACCAAATATTCCTTCTTTTGCACTTAGGTTTAAACATTTTAAGTGAACAATGGGACTGTTTAGAATGGCATTAGGGCATGAAAGAGCTGTATAAAGGACATACCCTCACAGCCGGAAGTTTTAGGTAAACTGCAGACTCATAATTAAGAAATTTCTCTAGAGCAGATGGAACTCTTATTATGCAATGCAGTGGTTTTTCTGCAGCTTCTTCTGAAAGTATTTGGCACTCACTGCTTTGTCAGTGACAAGATATTAAAATAAAAGGATGTTCTCTGATCTGAGTTGACAATTCCTGTGCTTAAGACATGATCATGCGAGAACCCCCAGAGGTAATTTAAAAGGATATTACATAGACCTGATTCCAGAGGGTGTCTGCATGCAGTGAAGATGTATAAGCACTTTGAACTTGACATGATTTAATGAAAAGCTTGGAGATAAGCATGTTCTTAGGCACTTGTCAGAGTACAAGCATACTTTTGTGAGATAATTCCTGCTGGGAGCTGCTTTACAGTATTCAACTGTAAAGGAAGAAAAGAATTGCCAAAAGAAGCAGTGAAAAAGTGGGGAGAGAGAGAGTATGGGGAACTAGCAAGTGCAATAAAACAATCATTTACAGTGTTTCTTTTTCCTCTAGGGCCATGTAAATGAAAGGTTCAGGTTTACCACATTTTACATCTATTTTGCTTTGATAATCATTGAGTTGATACTTTCATGTTTTAAAGAGAAGCCTCCATTTTTTTCTCCTGTTAATATAGATGCTGTAAGTATTTTTTCACTTTGCATTATTTGGATTTTACAGACTATATGGTGTTTTGAGAATTCCACTGAGAGTACTTGTCATTGAAAGCAGCTTTGGATTGTTATAGAGATGGCAGTATTTAGTGGCCCTCTTAAAAAACACTGGGTATGAAGAGTAGTATTGGGGTTTGGAGTCTTTTTCCATTATCTGTGTCATCAGAAATGGCTTGAAGCTGTGTAGTGAAAGCAGTTCTCCTGCTTGCTGCTTCACAGCAGTGTAAATTATATTTATGAGCACTGAAGTGTAATAATAATTATTTCAAGAGGGTTTTTTGAGGATATGGTGCACTACTTGCTTAACATTCATCTCAAATTAGCAAAAGTCTATGAGGTTTGTCTTAATAAATGAGTTCTATATGTGTTGAGAATAGATATGGAAAAACATTAATAACAAAAGATGGTTAGTGTCCCAGGTTAAATTTCTTCTCCAATTCAAAAATAATCCCTATAATTGGATTTATGTTTGAACCAAGCTGAGAGAGAAGTTGAGCTCATGTCCTAAAATGAACATCTCTGAAACTGTAGAATGACATTTCACTTTATAGGTGTGATTTAAAGGCAGTGTAGGAAGCAATTTTTAGTTATAAAAGGAGTTCAGTGTGGGAAATGGGAAATGAAAGAAATCAATTTTATGTCTCATTAGGACATAGGTACGTACATGTAATATACCACATAATATGCCAAAAATTATCAAAATAGACTCTTGTCATGTTAAAAGTAAATGTCTTGCTTTATTTTTTTTCATTTTTTCCCCCATAAATTCATTATAGAATCCGTGTCCAGAGTTAAATTCAGGCTTCCTGTCACGATTGACATTTTGGTGGTTTACCAGGTGAGTTTTTTCTTCAACCTGTTGGACAGCTTGTGATCTGTTATTGCAGTGAGCAGTACAGAGATTTTCCTTCTGTGAGTAGTTGATGTTGGATGCTCTTTTATCCGCAGTAGTGTCAGCACTTTGAGCGTTTGCCTTTTTAGAAACGCAGAGCCTAAACTTTTTCTCTGCAAGGTATGGCAGCAACAGTATCATGACAAATAGGATGTGCAGCCTGGCTGTGCTCAACGCATGCTGGAATATAACCTAAACCAAGATGTAGCTCTCTGCTCTACAAGATAAATTGTGGCAGCCTTTCACCCAGCTGAGGGTACATTTTTTTTCTGTTGAGGTTCATGGGTGAATGCTTTTTTGTAAGGACATTTCTGTGCAAAAGAGAAGGTAAACTGGGTTATGTATATAAATTATTGCTGCCAACTGAGGTCACAGTATCAAAGATGCAAATTTGAGATTGGGCCTGCTACTCCATGATAAAGAAGTGGAACAGCTGTCAAAGGTCGTGTTAAGGCCCTATTTTTCCACAGCGGTTGAGATCTTCATTCTTCCACCCATGTAATTTTATTGTCCTGGTAACAGCCCTGTAAAGTTCTTTTTAGTGAGAGGATGAGAATGTTCAGCTTCCCCAGTGAGATTCCTGGCAAATAGGATGTTTGTATCCCTTGACAAAATTCCCTTTACAGCTGAGGAACTGCAGTTTTCAGAAAAATCTGATTTTCCTTTTACTCCACTGAGCTCCACTTTCGCATTTTGTTCACCTCTGACAGTTATTCCAGATCAACTTTATTATTTTCACTTCTAAAGCTTCACTGTTTCCATTTAACAGCACAATTTCATCCAAATGCTTCTGTTAGTTGTTTTTTCTTCTGCAGTAGTGGGGTTTTTTTCTGAAGTAGTGTTTTCAATAAAATACATGTAATTAGAAATACATCATGTCCTTTCCTTAATTACAAACATCAATAAAAGGAACAAAGGGTGATAATTATTCTCCAATCTCCCTTTCTGTGGAGTGTCTTCTTGCTTTTGTTACCTTAATAGTCCTAGAGTTACCGGCAATGCTTTAAAACTGAAAATTCAGTTTTCCGAACTTAATTGCACTGTTTTTCTCCATATGTGCAGCATGGCAATTCATGGGTACAAAAGGCCTCTGGAAGAGAAAGATTTGTGGTCGCTGAACGAAGATGACACTTCAAAAACTATCGTGCAACAACTGAGTAAAGAGTGGGACAGAGAAAAAGCAGAGTGCAAACAGTAAGTAGATGAACAAGTCTGCAAAGTTGAGAGATTGGTCTGAATCCTTCCAACACTCATAAGTTGCTCATCCATGAAAATGAGCCAACTAAAAATGCACCCGCCACTTCAGCCTTTCTATTCTTCAGTCATTAATAGTTTACCTTTCTTTTTTTAATATGTCTAGGCACAGGCAAACAGGAGCCCTGTGGGGCTTGTGTGCCACCAACACACTTTTTAGGTGCTTAAAATCTCCAGGGGCAGGTGGTGCAACTTCCCATGTGGAGAAGGGCTGAAGATGTGTGAGAAGAAGCTGTTGAGTTGGTTGGGTTGTAGAAAATGAACAATTTTTCACCACTGAGCTGGTAGTTGTCTAACTGCATAACTGCATCCCTCCCAGGAGTGTTGGAGCACAGCTTCTGGGCACATAAACCAAAGAGAATTTCTCATCATCTTCATCATGATTTTTTTGGCCAGGCAGTATTTTTAGCCTTAAGGCTCTCAGCAGTGAGCAAGTCTTCACTTCCCAGGAGTAAAGATAAGAAACTCAGAACACGTGAAAGGCAGGAGGGGAAGAGACATCTCACTTTATTGCTGAGATCCTACTGCTGTTGCCTAGAAAACTAGCAGCAAAATTGTTCTAGGTATCTGACGGAAATGGGATAAGGGTCAGAACTTGCATATAGTTATACCCCTGCTTGAGAGGATTTCCTTCTCATTGCATGTTCTGTCCTAATCCAATATTTAAAAATTATCTATTGTGCAACTCTATTTTCTTCTCTCACTGTTTGGTGTCCAAAATGTTTCCGAGCAAATAGATATGATAATAGTGTGTTTCAAATGAAAAATGTCAATGAGAAGGGGGGCTGTGCTTCCATTTGCTTTCATTGTGGAGATTTCTTCGTCATGTGGAAGCTTTCTTCTGTTCTCTTTTGTGCACGTCCTTGCCAAATTGTAAAGATGCTATTATTTGATGATATTAGGAGAGAATTGTCATTTTCTTGGCAAGGCTAAATATGATGTGGAGAGTTCCATTTTGCAGCTAAAATTTGAAATATTTCCAACAGTTCACCAGCAGCTGTTCACTAATGCTCTGTGTGGATGTGTTATAGTTCTACTTCAGGGTTTATTTTCCGGGTTTTTTTCATTGTCTTAATGTGTCTATTTTTATGGTGTCGAATAATGTTCATGGTCTGGGTTCTGGTCTTTTTGCACAGACATAAATCTTACTCCCTCAGGCTGTTTTATGGTAAGAGCACAGCCATCGTGCAGGAGTGCATGGGGTCCAGGAAAACTTTTACTAGGAAAACAGAAACCATGCCTGGAGTTTTCTCATGGGATTCATTGCATTTTGGAAACTGTTCATATAAACTGGGGCCAATTGGCAGTGAATTTAGCTCTAAATTATGAGTCATATTTAGCTCAGGTAAAATTTTGTGGCAACTGTATTAATGATTCTAAGATGGGGAAAAGAGCAAAAACAAAGAAAATTACTGTACTCCAAATTGCTGTGCTCCATGGAACTCTGAAAGCTCTACTTATTCTTCAGTTATAAGTAGATACTCTCTATTACTTCCTGTCAAATAACATTAGTGGTAGTTGCTTGAGAGACATTGTAAATACTTTTTTTTCTTTCAACTCTCATTAAATCTGCTCTGAGCAAGCTTTTATGACATTAAAAAAGCTGTGTCAATTTGTACACATGTTGAAAGTGTGATGAAAAGTATTTGTAGTGTACATAGTAGTAATTTATTTCTAAAAACTTAATCAGTTGCAGCTCTGACATAGCTAACGCTTTAAACTTTTCTGGTAATGATTATCACATTTCTGTTGTTCCCAAACATTTTTTGTATCGCTGCTATCTTCTGAGTTACTGTTAAATAATTGCTAAGGATTCATTTGTTTCTTGTGAATTACAGGAGAAACCAGCATGGATTTAAAATGTTACTATAGATAATAAAGCACATAAAGAGTATTTTTCCTTTCTTTTGCTCTCTTTGCTTACATGGCTGAAGTTTCTACTTGCTCACTTTACTGATAAGTGCAGTTTCTTCTGAGAAAGTTAGAGCTATGCTGGATGGAGAAGAGAGAGCTGGAATGCATTTTCCCTCATTTTTAGTTAGCTTCTGATTTTAGAGACTATCCTTATGAAGACATATTGAAGATGCAGGGCCGTATCAGCACCAAAACATATGTGTGTTTTCCCATAAGATAAATCAGTACCTATTATCTGCCCTGCTATAAATAATGGCAACCAGACACATGCTCTTTGCTTTGATTAAAAGCTAGGTGTGAACAGTCCCACACACTGCTGAAAACCTGACCTCACCTAACTACAGGTAGTAAACACTAAAAGTGCATTTTCTCCCTTTGGGACTCTTAGCTGCAAGAGAACCATTGCTTTGCTATTAGCTCAGTGTAATAAACATTTTTAATAGCACAAAGTCAGGGGCAAGTAGTCTTGTTTCTTCAAATTTTTCAATGAGTTTAACAGTCTGGTTGCCAGAAAAACAAGGCTTTTCTCATAAACTCTCCGGGTTTGATCTGGAAGACAAAGACAACACTGTTTGTTCTTGTCTGGGGGGAAAAGAATAAATTGACTGGTTTAGGTTCTCCCCCTGCCCTCTAGCTTTATTGCAAAGATGTTGGGATTTGCAAATGGCTTTTTCTGAAAGGATGTGGACAAGTTTATACACGTGGACTGTTAGCCTCAGTGATCACAGTGAATGCTCACAGGCTGTTGGAATTACTGCACTCTGCAGCTAGCCAGCTCCAAAAAATCTGCACAGTCTTTTATAAAAAAATCATAAATTCAACCTCACTTGGTAGTACTTACAAGTTATTTTTCAAATGCCTTGTGGTAAATATTCACTGTTTCTAGGATGTGTTTTCCATCTGTTTTTTCTTGTAGAGTTTATGTGCCCCAGATTAATTTCATTCTCCCTGTTCCACCTGGACTTAACTTTCCTGTCTGACATTCAGGAAATTTTTCACTAGTCCCATAACCCCCAGGAAACAACATCAATTTGATATTTTCTGGTAGAAGAGTTGCCAGGCTGATGTTTGAGAGCAATTCATGGAGGAAATAATTTCCCAGAGCGTACCCTTTTTTGATGGGCAACAGAAGTCAGGCACCTAAACCCCAAAGGGGCTTCTACAAAACCTGCCTGGAGCCCTCAAGAGAAGTTTGGGCATGTTGGGCCCATTTTTCATCAGTCAGTCTAAAAGAATGCTCGTTGAAGAATCACTTTTGTTAGCTTATTTGGCAGTGGGAGAGCGGCAAAAAGTACAAAAGGAATCCTAGAATCCTGGAATCATTAAGGTTGGAAAAAACCTCTATGATTATTGTGTCCAGTGGTTAACAAAATGGTTGCAGATAAACAGGGTTTAAATGCCTCAATTGTCAACTGAGTAAAATTAAGGTACCTAAACCCAAGGTTTCTCTCCTGGAAGAATCTGAACAGCTGTAGTCCAGATCTTGGGGATGGCCCAGTTTTGAAGGTGCTGTGGTTTCTACTCAATTTCAAGTTTCCAGAAATGCAAAACTTTCTATTTTGAGAGCACCGTGCCTGCTGCAATGGCTATCGCCCCAGGGGGATTCATTCTGCTTCTCTGGAAGCAGCTGTGTGATCGATAAGGGTACAGGTTTAGCACAACTACTGATTGAACAAGAACACAGGCTCAGAAGGAGTAGGTGAGGGTGCCTTGTGTGGGATGTCCATAGCACTTCTTTGAGGATTCCTATGCAAGAAATTGGAGATCCAAAGTCAATTCTGTCCTCTAAGAAAGTCCAGCCTTCCTCTCCTCCTCTGGGCCTCATTCTCATCTCATGGTGGTTGATTTTGTGGCCTATGGATTGCACCCCCTAAGTACTGCAGAAAAAAAAGGAAATAAAACAAGACTCAATTGCACAAGAGGAGCTGATCCTGAGCACACCTTGATGGTGTTGGAAGTCTTGCTGTTGGTCAGTAGCAGAGCAGAGGAGGGTGCAGAATTTGGGGTGTTCCCACAGTGCTGTTCACACAGGACAGTGCCATTCTCATTGTCAGTTGTCTCCTGTAATTTGTTTTGTTTCCCTAGGAAGGAGGATGTGTCGTACATGAGGAAGTCAACCCATGTACAGAATCATGCTGGTGGCAGCCCAGAGGAAGCAGAAGTCTTGATCAGAGACAAAAAGCACAATAGGAAACCTTCCTTTCTCAAGGCTTTGTTGAGGACCTTTGGGCCATACTTCTTAATTGGCTCCTTCTTCAAGTTGATACAAGACCTACTCTCTTTCGTCAACCCTCAGCTATTAAGGTTGGTTTACTCTGTGAGTAGTTTCTATGTGTGATCCCTGTGGTTGCTTGGCTTTGGCACAGGGCTATTGTTTTTGAAATAAAGAGTTAGTTTCCCTCACAGTGCCACATGTGTATGCTTCCTCACCTTCCCCCTGCAATGCCGGGAGACATGAGTTCTCTGTTGCGGACTCAGCTGTAAATTGGACAAGCTTCACTGAAATGCTCCATTTGTAAATCTCCCATTGCCATGGGCAGCTTTGACTTACAAATTACATGTTGCTCTGTGATTCAGTCCAAAGCAATTTCTCCCCATTTCTAAAGGATTAGCTGTGAAATCAAAGTGAAGCATTGCTGGCTGGATCCAGTGGTCTCTGAATATCTGATATCCTCATATGAGGATGGTGGTTGCAGTTGTGGTGTTACTTGATGTGCAGATGTTGTCTGATGCTCCAATATGTGGTGCTCTGGCCAGACTGCTGTCATCTGGGAAAGGTTTTGGGTCGTTTAGATGAGTTCATGTGCTCTTAGTTGTGTTCAGCAATGAGAATGTGAGAGGCACAGTTGCAATGGATTTCCATGTGAAAGAAAATTATAGTTCTATTAAAAAAAAAAGCCAAACAGAGGAAGAGGTTATGAGAGAAGTGGTCTGTTCTCAAATTCTCTTTGTATGAGTAACACCTCTACCTTCCATCTCCAGGGGGACCAGTTGCTCAGCCTGATCCATAAAGGAATTTGCACAATCCCTGCATTTTTTTCTTTATTAGTATTTTTCTTAAAGTGAGGAATTCAGCAGAAAATCATTAGCTAGGAAGAAAGCAGTAGTGGAATTACCAGCATTTCTACCTAACAATTATTAATAGAAAAGCACAAAGTTCTATTAATGCATGAGGGAGGAATGGAACTTGGGTGGAGGTCACAGGTGGATGTAGAGAAAGGGAGAAGAGAAGGCTCTGCTCTTATTTGAGTATCTCAAAAATAACCTGTGTTCTGAGATCGTGTTGTTCTGTGCATGGTTTGTGATATACCCAGAAATTTGCTAAAAAGAGGGTCTGACCAAGTATGGTGACATTTAATAGCTGACAGTCTGTCTTCTCCCAGAGCCCCTGCTGAAGATGAGGCTGCTGGCTGCCTCCTGACAACATATTAAGTGTAACCTATTCTGGGAATTTCTCAAATTTGCATGAATTCCTGAATACGTTTCAGTGATATCTCAAGGCATATTATGGTGAATTCCTTCTCAAGTCTAAATTCCTGCAGTCTGGGAAAATGCCCTTCTGATAGTAAGGGAAGATGAAAAAGCCATGGCTGTCTGGCAGACTGCATGTAAGATAGTTTTATGTTTCTAAAAAGATTGGTGAATCCCTGGGACTACCCAGAAGAGGTTTTCCCTGAAGCTGTTCCCTTTTGCAGAATGAATGAATGGAGCAGTGCAGAAATAAGATTTCTCTGGACTGAAAAAAGAAAGATGTAGCAACCTCATGCTTCTACAAGCTTTGGTTGCCTGATTTGTAGTTTCCAGGTCCGTTTTTCTCTTGCTGATTGTTTGACCCATGGAGCAAAATCTCTTTTTCTCCTATATTTTGACAGTTCGGTGTTCTGATCAGCAGACTGAAATCACAAACGTGATTTTTGAGAGCACTGGACATTGCCATGTGTCACTCTGCTTGTTTGCTGTGTGTCAGTGTGCAGCTCCGGCAATGAGAGAAGCTGGGAGGAGTAAAAAAGGACTTACCAATAAAAGCTGCTATAGCCATCTTAATGGTACCATTTTACAAAAAAAAGTAGGAGTGAAGGACTCTTTATGCATCCATCCAGGAGGATGTCTTTTAATTTAGCACTTTTTTTTTTTGTGGGAAAACACCCCAGGCAGAAACACTCAGGCTGCTTGAAGAAGATTTGGGTAAGAAGCTGGTTTTGCCTGCCCTGCTGCACTGCCTTATTCTGTCCTATCATTCACCTCTTGCCCTGGGGGCCTCCCTAACAGAGCTCAAACAGTGCACTGTGTGTTTAAACCCTGAATCTCAGGGGAAACCAAGAGTTTCTCTTCATAGTTCATTTTCAGGCTCATTTACAAATGGACTTTGTCACTGGCAGAGCTGCAGGTTTTGCTGTTGGATCTTTGCAATGTTGTTTGACTGAAATCATAACTCAGCCTATGTCCTGGAGAGCTGTTGGCTTTTTGTGGTTAGGGAGAGGATGTGGCAGGATGCTGTAGTTGGGAGAAGCTGTGTTATGTCCCATTAAATTTGATGCATGGTTTTTAAATTTTTGTTTCTTTTTCCTTTTCCTTCCCTACTCTGCTGACAAACAGTGTATTAATCGGCTTCATTAAGAACAAAGATGCCCCAGCCTGGTGGGGATTTTTGATTGCAGCTCTGATGTTTATCTGTGCTGTGCTGCAGACACTCGTCCTTCACCAGCACTTCCAGTACTGCATTGTTACTGGGATGAGGCTAAGGACTGGGATCACTGGGGTGATCTACCGAAAGGTAAGGCTGGAAGCATTTTCTGGGCTAGAATACCAGCTAGGCAAGTGTGCTTAGTTCTCACATATTTAGGGAAGGCTAGGCATGTTGGAGAGGAGTAGCCTCCTGGAATATAAAAGACTGGGGGTTTGGTGAGTTTTTAGGAGTACCTCTTTAATACTTTACAGAATTTTCCAGTGAGCAGTAGTGTAATATGGATGTTATGGTAGGTTACTAGACATACCAATACTGGTTCACTTTAAACGCAGGAAGAAGAGAGGCTTAGATTAGATGTAAGGAAGAAATTCTTCCATGTGAGGGTGGGGGGGATCTGGCACAGGGTGCCCAGAGGAGCTATGGCTACCTCATTCCTGTAAGTGTCTAAGGCCAGGTTGGATGAGGCTTGGAGCAACCTGGGATAGTGGAAATTGTCCCTGCCCATTGAAGAGGGGTTGGAACTTTAAATTTCCTTTCCACCCAAACTATTCCACAGTTTGGAAGAGGGATCTAGGAGAAGAACATGTTTATGCTATGAGTTGATCAGACCCAATGAGGTTTTCTTCAGATTGCTATGCACTGCTTGAGCTGGAGATGCTCATAAGCCAAACCATTTCATGGGCTCTTGTTCCTTGGAGATCGGGAATGGATATAGGTGAATTATTTTATTCTTTTTGGAGAAGCACATTATTCTTGGATAGTGTCATTTTGCTAATAATTGAGGATTTGTTCTCCGTGTGTATCAGGATTGTGAATGCATTGACACTCTCTCCCTTGTCAGTCCTTAGTGATCACAAACTCAGCAAAGCGCTCATCTACTGTTGGAGAAATTGTCAACCTAATGTCAGTGGATGCCCAACGTTTCATGGACCTGATGACTTTCCTGAACATGTTGTGGTCTGCACCACTCCAGATATTTCTTGCTTTGTATTTCCTCTGGCAGGTACAGATATTGTCACAATTCATCTAAATAATAATGTGCAGGCTTTTTCTTTTTCTTTTTTTTTTTTTGGTCACTTTGACCTGCCACTGTGTTTTTTACCAATTTAAAGTGTTCTGTCCTGTAGTAAAAGGGTGCTGTACAGCCTCGCTGAATGTCTTAATTTTGTTCCGCTGATAGGCCAGATGGGCATTTGAAACAGAATGTTTCCTTTGTCTTTCCCCTGTCCTTACTTGAGTTTGATGGGCTCAGTCTTGGACTCTTGTTCGCAGTAGTTGATACAAATGAGAGCTTGAGGGTAGTGGTTTAGAGACCAAACCAAACAAAAACCTGGACATAGGAAATATCATGTGTAGAGATATATCCTGCTACGTAAAGAAGTTCTGTGCAAGTCAATGTGAGACAAATCTCACCTGGAAAAAACATAATTTTTCATTTGCTAAATTGTGACATTGTTTCAGGTTTATTCCAGGTTCAGTTTGAGCACTGGCTTTCAGACTTGTTTCTGTGCAATTAATGCCTTTTACTGCGTAAAACAGTAGCGCAAACTTAACCATATTGATTTCAACTCAAAAGCCATTAAATTGCAGCAGCTCTGAGTTACTGCTCTGCTGGAAGCTGAGCTCTGGTCACTAGCAGTTTGTATGCTTGTAGTCACGCTGAGGTACTGGGTTAATTCCATAATTCCAGTTCCCTTGGTCAAAGAAAAGTTCCTATCACAGATACAATAACAACAATAATAATAGTTATTATTGTTATTTTTATTGTTATTATTATCATTATTATTCAAAGTGGTCCCTTATTTTTCTGTCTCTTCTTCACAGTTGCTCTGTAGAATCACAACACTTCACTGAGATAAGTTCAACTTGTCAACATTGATTTCTGTTTCTATCACTTATTGTTGTTTTAGTGCTGACTGTAGGGAACACTTGGGTACAACAACTTACTCTTTCTTTTTAAATCAAGACTTTAGGGCCTTCTGTTCTGGCTGGAGTTGCTGTGATGGTCTTACTTATCCCATTTAACTCTGCAATAGCAATAAAAACCAGAGCATTCCAGGTAAGGTAGCAGCAGAGAAGGTAATGTTACATGAGTTGGCTGATATGCTATGAGAAATGAAGACATCTGGGGTTGTTAATAAGGTGCCATTTGCAACAATTTGCTTATGAGTAAGAATGTACTGATATATTAATAACTGTATCATCTTAGATAATTTTTCCATAGTGAATTGAATGCAATTTAAGGGAAAAAAATCTTCTGTCACTGAGCCAGTGGCTTCTTCATACCTCTGGAGCAAGCAGCTTTTGGGATTAGCAAGAGGTTTCTTTGTCTCCATATCCCTTCACCCGGTATCTTCCTCTAGGAGTATCTAGAGAAACGCAAATAAATCCTGTTCTTTAAGCTGCAAATGAATGTTTTCAGAGGTGGCAGCTAAAACCTGACAGTTTGAGTTTTATGCTAAGAACCAGTGTTGATGTTCACTGCTACTTAGCTGGGCCAAATTTCATTATTATCTTAAGGGAAAATGATCCTTTATTCCTTTCTTTGTAGTCTAGTTCTCTCTAGTCATGGAAAGCTGAAAAAATACCAATATAACAGTGCCCTCTGGCTTTGTGCTAGAAAAAAATCTAATAATTGGCTTCTGCTATGCAGCCTATCTGACTGTTTGGAAGATTAAAAAAGAAATTAAAAGTCAATCTGTTGGTGTAAAAAAAGGTAAGAGTTGGATATAAATTAGGACTTTTAAGCACAGCCTTAGTAACAGAGTGATATTATTATATGCCTTAAAAAGACATACAGGTATCTCTTGGATGCTGACATGTTAGTAGTAACATTCCTTTTCTCCCTTGCCCATTGTAAGATGCATTACTTGCTGTGCATATGTGTGTGAATTTTGTCTATAAATTTGAGCAGGGATGTTTTTATTTTAATAACTGAATGAAAGACTGTATTTTAATACATAGGAAAAAAACCCCCTAGAAGTAGCCACAATTTTCAAGGGATAAGAAATAAAATGTGCAAACAAGGAAGAAAAAAATCTGAAGGAATCAAAGGAAATGATAGGGTAGTATTTTTGCGAAGCGGATGAATCTTTCTTTAGGATGGTTTAAAAATGTAGGTCTTAAGAGTTAAAATGAGTGGAAGGCTTTTGTACTCTGCTTTCCAGGCATTTCCTTTGATTTCTTATGTCTCTGGAGGTAGACTAACTTGCACAATAAGCTCATAACAGTCTGGCTTTCTGTAATTACCTTTTGCATCCTCTTCAGAAATAGCCTGAGGGCCGCGACAGCTGTGAGACATATGTTGAAAACTCTCCTGTAGTCCTGACTGTGACTCTGTCTCCTGTGTTTACCAATAACCCAGGTGGAACAAATGCGATACAAAGACTCCCGCATTAAATTAATGAACGAGATCCTGGGTGGCATCAAGGTGCTGAAGCTCTATGCTTGGGAACCATCCTTTTCAGAAAAGGTCCTGGAGATACGGAAGAATGAGCTGAAAGTTTTGAAAAAATCTGCCTATCTCAACTCTTTGTCCACCTTTGCCTGGATCAGTGCACCCTTCCTGGTAAATTAGATTTTCATGGCTCTCTAAACTGTACAAGTATACCCTTGAAGGGTAAGCCTGAGCCTTTCTGCTTGCTAATGTACATAGAAATAAAATGTAAAGTTTTTGAAGAAATCATTCGCGTGCTTTGATACAGAGTTCTCTGTTCTCGAAAGCCCTTTTGTTAATCAGTATTAAAGTATTTTGTGATAAAGCCTGCCAGTGAAAGCTGGGAATAGCTGTCACAGGAGAATTTCCAACCACTTCAAAGTATTTCCCATAACAAATTAAAACTAGAATTTGAAACCTCAGAGAGATCCGTGAATAGCAAAATAGCAAAAGAAACTTTAATTGAGTCAGTCAGGACAACATCTGTCTTTAGCTCTCATTTCTACCTTCATGTTGCAGTGCTCTGCTTGTTTTAGTGAGAGAGGGAGTTGTTAAATTATTCTACAGCTCAAAAAAGATTTAATGTGAAAACTGAAGCCCAAATGATGTTACCAACTCTGAAATGCATTTTCCTCAATTTTGTCTTTTCCTCTATTTTCTACTTCAGTGGACTGTGATCCCTTTTGCAGAAATGGCTTTGGTGAATAAAACCATTCAGATAAGTCCATGGTCAAAACTACTCCCCACCAATTTTTCTTGAGATCTATGACCCAGTCCTGCAGGAATGATCTGATCAGCCTGGAGATTCTGCCCCTTTCATAGTTCCTTAAAGTCATTGCGCTTCCTTCAGTGCACATTCCTGTTCCTGCTCATTCTGAGTTTGCTGCACAGGATGATCCTTCCACAGTGGATGGTCCCTGTTATACAGCAAGCCAGCAAATAACTTGGATTTCACTTCCTTTTCTACTGATTAGTGAATCTCGTTTGCTTAGCCTGCAGTTTACAATGGGAAAATTTGCTTGGGTGGAGCTGGAAGAAACCACAACCCGATAGAAGCTTTTCCTTTTTATTTATCCGAGTCCTCTTCAAACTCTTAGTTCAACTGAATGTAGCCACTAGAAACCTGACAGGTCTTTTATTTTGTGTGCACTTTTTCTGTACCTACTTGTCCATAGAACTTGACATTTTTAAAGCATGTTGAAAAGGTCAGAAACAAGGAATTCTCCCAGTTTTGTGGTTGGTACTTTTATTTCCAAGATGCCTATCAGGATTGAGTACTTTTAAAATGTGAGAATATACCAGGCATCTTGCAGTAAACTCCTTTTCTGGCTTTCAGGTAGCACTGACAACATTTGCTGTGTATGTCTCTGTGGATGAGAAGAACATCCTGGATGCCGAAAAGGCTTTTGTCTCTCTGTCCTTGTTCAATATCTTGAAGTTTCCCCTCAATATGCTTCCACAAGTCATTAGCAACATTGCACAGGTAAGGAGGGTCTGGAGCACAGGTTGTTCTGAAAAATTTGAACTGAAAGAACATATCCTTGATTTCTGGAATGCAGAGATCCCTTGCATCTGCCTGTTTTAGCTGCTTTTCCTTTTAATATCCTTTCCTGCTCTCCTGCATTGGAAAGCCTGACATCTTCTGTGTGAGCCTGTGTGAATTTTGCTTTGCTCAGATAAACTCAGCTTGGTGTGAGAAATTTCACAAAAGCTTGAATCTCAGCATAAGACTCATTGCAGGGGAAGAATGACTCACTGTTCAGGAAGCCCATGGGGGGAAGCTCAAGGCACTGTGCATGCTTTCTTTTTCAGTAGTAAGAGCGTTAAGTCCTCATTAAAAGAATGATGAAATAATGCCACATTCTTTTCCTAGACAAGCGTTTCCCTAAAGAGAATTCAGCATTTCCTGAGTCATGATGAACTTAATCCAAATTGCGTGGAAAAAAAAGTGATAGCACCAGGTAAAGATGTTGCTATTTTTCTTAACTATGCAAATGCAGCAGACTTATCTCTCTTGGACTGGTTGAGCTAGGAAAAAAGCCAAAAAGAAAATAACAGTGTTAATCTTGAGTTTAAAAAAAGGGAAGAAGCTGCTACTCTGAAAGTGTTTGGTGTTCAGGCTGTGTGGAAATCAGAAAAGTTTCTGGCCATATTTCTGAGCTGGTTGGGCCTGAGTTTGCATCTGCAATGTACCGGATGCTAACAGCACTGAATATGGAATGCATCTGCTGACTGTGGACAGCAAGACTTGTTCAAACCTTTCACACTGCACAAATGCTCAAGAGCAAGTTGAGCATTGCTCACAGTTGAGCAAGCCAGGTGTGGCAAGCAATAAATTGCAGAGTGTCAAAGTTAATCTGATAAATCAAAGTAAACAGCATGCAGTGATCTCCTACTGATTTGAAAAGAGTTTCTGAAGTAAAGTTGTGGTGGTGCTGAACAGCAGATGTTGGGAGCAGACCCACCAGGGCAGGGTGAAGCAGGGCATCTTTTCAGCTCCCTAGGTCTGTCAGGTCACAGTCTATAGCTGAAGCAACAGTCAGTTATTTTCACTCTGAAGAAGCCCATGCTTCCCATGTGCATGAGCCTGTGCTTCCCATGCCAGCAGAAAAGGGAAGTGCAGTGTGTGTAAATAAAGATCCCTCTGTCAGTCTGTTCTCAGTTGTGCTGTTGTGAGTAACACATTTCCTGCCTCTCTTGTTGTGTTTTTGCCACACAGGCAATGCCATCAGTGTAAGAAATGCGACGTTCAGCTGGGGAAAGGAGCTTAAGCCAACGCTGAAAGAGTAAGATTTCTTTGTGCAGTTGCAGTACAATATCTGCCTGGTCTCTGACTCTTGGGAGGCCTGTTTGAAAGGTGTCTGGTAAAAACTATGCATCATATGTCAGCATCTCTTCGCCTTTAAAACATGGAGCGCGTGCCTCATGGTCTTTAAGCTTTATAGAGCAGGGCTTTAATGCTTTAACTTCACAGGAACCAGCATAAAATAGTTACCTATTGAAAGACAGGCTCCATAAATTCCTTAAATAGGCATTTTTTAACTGAAGCATTGTGTAAAATTAGATTGATCTGATGGATTTTGAGGGCAGTTAGAATGTCTGTGTTGGGATCTTGGTGTCCCAGCAGTGGCCTGTTACTTGAAGAGGCTTGTGGCAGATTCATCTCTGTGGCAGTGGAAAGGCCATCTTTAGACTGTGGGGATGAATGTTTTGCACATTTGCCTCCTTGAATGAACAGAAACAAAATTTGCCTGGAAGCATAAATACCTTCTGTTATCCATCAGGATATATGTAAATAGAAGTTTGGCTGGATTTCACTAGTGAAAAGCGCTTTGGCCACAAAGAGACTGTGTCTCTTTGTCAGTCATTTTTGTATCAGTTCACCTTCAGGGCCTAAAGTAGTACCTTTAAGAACACAGTGGGGAAAACAGTAAAGGATTTTAATTGGAGAGGTCCTGTTTTTCTTGTGTCATTTTGAATCCTATTTACCAGCACAGGAAATACAGTTCTGAAGTGGTTTGAACATTTTTAGATGGGACATATTCACTCACTACTTTTATACATTTGCTTTTGGTTTTAAAATCAAACCCCAAAATACTTCTGGAAGATTGTCTCTTTTCAAAATGCTTATTAACTTAATTTGACTTGCTGATGGATTGATACAGCACAGCAAAGAGTCTTGGAAGGCTTGTTAACAATCCTACTGCTTTAGCAACCAGCAAGATATATTATGCTGGGTTTTCATTTGCTCCTCAAGTTCTGGTTACAGCTGATTGTATGCAAGAAAGCGGGGAGAAAACCAGTGACCAAACTTTGCTTATTATATCCAGTCAGGCTGTGACTGTGTATTTCAGCCCTGGTTTAAAGACCGCTGATGTCTTTAGTAAACTAATGTTCAATTAATTTCAAGCTTATTTCCTCCACAGTATAAATATGTTGATCCCCAGTGGTTCTTTGGTTGCCATTGTTGGCCATGTTGGCTGTGGGAAGTCTTCTCTGGTGTCTGCTCTCCTGGGTGAGATGGAAAAGCTGGAAGGAGAAGTGGCTGTGAAGGTTGGTGGTTTTTTATGAAACCATTTAATGATGGTAGGGAAATGTGCTGCTTATGCCTGCCCTTGCCTAAAATGCACCTCTGGCTCCAGAGGGAATTCTAGTTGCTCCTCTGGCAGCTTGTCTGCATGTTTGAGTTTTGCCCAGTTTTATATGAAGTTAGTTTCCTGATTTGATCAATGATACGTGAGCAGTTAGCACACATATACATATAATGTGAATGTATAGGAACCATATACATGCTGAAGATCTTACTCAGAGTATGAATTCGTGCTTGTTATGAGTCAGAGATTTTCTTTCTCCTTTTTCTAGGGTTCTGTTGCTTATGTGCCTCAACAAGCCTGGATCCAGAATGCCACGCTGAAAGATAACATTTTGTTTGGCCAAGCTCCTAATGAGGAAAAATACCAAGATGCCCTGGAGGCCTGTGCTTTAAAAACTGATCTAGAAGTGCTGCCAGGAGGAGATCAAACTGAGATAGGAGAGAAGGTAATTTTTTTTAGGTAGATTCTTTTTATTTCAAGTCAGACCTGCCTGGTGATTCCTGCTCTAGCTAAGGAGAGAACACTGTAAAGTCAGCACTTTGTTTGATTTGATCTTCACAATGGCATCCCTGCTACAATCAACACCAAAACATGCAGGGCAGTTGTCCGGAAAGCGCTTGACTTGAACGTTTTCTTAATTTCAGGCTTGTGTGTGTATTGTGGTGCAGAATTACACATCCAGCCCTGGAAGACCAGAGTGCCCTCTATTTGTTATGAATTGTAAAGGTGCATCTGTCCAGAATCGCTGAAGGCCTTCCTTTTCCTGTAGGGATTGAAAGGGAGGGAACAGATGGTTTTGCTTCAAGTGAAAAGAAGTATAATCATCCCTTAACACATTTTAATGAGAAACACTTACATCTGTGTTTACCAACAAAGATATTATTTTTTTGTAGGCTACTGAGTCTGAGCTAGATTACATGAAATGGTGTGGAGATGGGGATTTGGGTATGAAAGGAAATATGTGGAAGATGTTCCAGGTGCCACAGCCCTGCTTTGAAATTTGCATTTTACATCCTGGTTGACAGTTTTGCTTTTTATAGTTTTGTGTTTTAACAGCTCCCTTTAGGAGCTTATTAAAAAGAGACTTACTGCATCTCCAGTTTGCTGGGTGAATGGAAAGTTTGGCAATTAGCAGGCAGATCTAGAGGCATTCTGTGCCTGTCTCTGGGTGGGTTGTTTTCTTCAGTGTTTCATGTTTCAGTTTAGCACCCAAGTGCTGGGCTGGGTGAGAACCATGAGAAGTCAGAGCTTTTGTGTGGCAGATTTGTTCTCTTCTGTCTCCCTCCAGGGCATCAACCTGTCAGGGGGGCAGCGGCAGCGTGTGAGCCTGGCCCGTGCCGTGTACAGCAGCTCAGATATTTTCCTGCTGGATGATCCCCTGTCTGCCGTGGACTCGCACGTGGCCAAGCACATCTTCGACAAAGTCATTGGCCCGGATGGGGTCCTGAAGAGAAAGGTAAACTGGGCTTTAGATCCTCTTAAAAACACACACAAATTCAGGAACACGGAAGCTGTTTCACCACCCAGGCCTGAGTGACAGCTCCTTCCTGAAATTCTGTGTGTAGCTGGCAACGCATGTACCTTTTCTCACAGCCCGGGCTGTGGCGAAATGCTGCTCACACATGTCCAGGAACACTGTGGTCTGGTCAGAATGTGTACAGGCAGAAACCTGCCCTGTCTTTTAAAATCCTTTCTCTATGAGATCTCCAAAAAACAAGGCATGTGCTGGAACGTGCACAGGCTGGTAGTGTTAATTGTTGTTTCTTGGGGGCAGCGCAGCCAGGAAGCTGCACCAAATGTGGATGTTACAGACGATTTTGGCAACAACAATCCAAACTGCAGTGGTTTTGCTGCACCGTCCACTCCTGCTGCCATCTTCTCAGATCATCTTGAAGCTCAAAAGGGAGGGGCTGCAAAGAAAATCATCATAAGGGAAGGAGGGAATGATAATTCAGTGTATTTAGTTTCCTCTCTGTTTTTGTCAGCAGTAGGAGCAAAGTGACTTCATGTACATCATGTCAAGTTAATTTGCCTAATGTGGACAGTGTTATTTCACTGTGCATTTCACCTTGACACAATAATTCATTCCCTGTCCCAAAAATGTATTTGGCTTGCTGAGTACTGTCAGTCCCCACAGTGCAAATGAAGGATATGTGTTTTTTTTCCTTTTCCCTATCCAGACCCGAATCCTGGTAACCCACAGCATTAGCTTCCTACCTCAGGTAGACCATATATTTGTCCTGGTAGATGGCAAAATCTCTGAAATGGGATCTTACCAAGAGCTTCTGAAACAAAACAAGGCCTTTGCAGAATTCCTCCGGAATTATGCACTGGATGAAGACATTGAAGAGGATGAACCAACAAGTACAGTATTAGTTTTTCTTAAAACATGTCTTCTTCTGTCAACAAGATTACAGATATTTTCTCTGTTAAGTGTCCCCTGGTTCTTCATGGCATTTGCCTTTCTGCAGTACCGTGAAAATTATTGTCTGTGGCCAGGTCTATACAACTGAGAAATCTTTTCACTAATTTCTTTCAAAATTTTGTGTGGTTTGTCCTAGAAGAAAGCAATTTTGTCTTAGAAATTATTTTAAACTTGGGAATTTATTTTGCAATTAGAAAGGTCAAGCTCAGGAAGAAGACACAATAGCCAAGAATAAACTGGGCTTGGTATGAAAGGGGCTACCCAGAGTCTGGTGTGTTTTTTCTTTATATGTGATTGTGGTATTTTTCATGTAGCAAAGTCCAAATGAAATTTTAATCTTGGGTTGCTTTTCAGCTTGGTTTGATTCTGACAAAATGATGCAAGATAAAAGCATTCTGGTGGATGTTTCCCCTGTGTGATAGTGTTCTCATGCCTCTGCGCTGCTGCTTTCAGCCTGGCAGGGGAGCATGTGTGGCACCTTCCAGCCACAGCAGAGGCTTGCAGGACTCCTGATGTGACTCCCCCAGCCCAGGCTCATGCCTACAATGTGCCAAATTAGTGAATTTAGCTAGAACCAACTCTTAACACAGGCAATAGCCTGGCATTCTGATTGGTTAAAGGGATGTGATATAAGTGCATTTGGCAGCCAACCTACATCACAAGATCTTCGCAATTTCATTAGAAGCGATGCACAGAAGGGATATACACAAACCTAGGGGGGAGCTTATGCATTATGATTTTCCTGGGGGGGCGTGGGTTTGTTTTCATGGCTCTTCCTTTTTATAGCCACCTTTCTCTGTGCTTTCCTATGACAGAAAATTGAGGTGTGATCTTGTCTTGCAGTGCTGGAGGAGGAAGAAGTGCTGCTGGCTGAAGACACCCTGAGCATCCACACAGACCTGGCTGATAATGAGCCCGTGACAAACGAGGTCCGCAAACAGTTTCTTAGGTAAACATGAGGTCCTTGCTATTCTAGTCTGTGTCTGGGGTAAAAAACATCTTTCAGATGTCAGTCACATTCTGCTTCTCCATCTGGGCTTCAGTTTCCTCAATTTCATCTCATAAATAAATTGGTTTAGCATCCTTTTAAAAATAAATGTGAACACTCAAGGTCAAACATCTATTCCTTCTGTATTCTTTTCAGTCTGGACTGAACTAATTTCTAAAAGCAGCTCTCTGGTTCTCAGATAACACCACTGTGTGTATTTACCCACACAATGGTGAACTGCTGCCAGATGTGTGAAAAATAAACTCCTTGCATTGCACCTGTCCGTTGGGAGCCTTGGAAATCTTTGAAGGTTTTTATAATCATACCCATAGGTGCTGTCCAGCTACTGCTGATAGGAAAACAGAGAAGCTCAGGGTTTAGTTTGAAATGTCTGCCTTGTCATGAAGGCCCTAAAGGCCTTTCCTAAAGAGCTCAGGCTCTGCCACAGCCTTTCTTAGATCCTGTATTTCTGGCATCCCTGAACATGCAGAGAGGTGGAAGAAGCATCCACAGCTATGAATGAGGCTGGCATGGCAACTTAGTGGAAGAGCTGGGAATAAATCCAATTCACTACATCCCAGCCTTGCCTTAGCACTGCCACAATATGCCCTTTTTCTCCTAATGACTCTTTTGTTTTAACTAGGCAACTTAGTGTAGTGTCTTCTGAGGGAGGAGAATGTCCCAACAAAATGTCAACGAAACGAAGAGTCTGTGAGAAGAAGCCAGCAGAGCCTCCTCTTCCAAGAAAAAGTGCTAACGAGAAACTTATTCAGGCCGAAACCACTGAAACAGGCACGGTATGGTTTGATTCCCCCCTCCCCTTTTCTGCCTTTTTTTTTCTGTTTGAAAAAAATCCCCTTTATTTTAACATTAGATCCAGTTCTGTTAAATATATGTATAAATCACAACTGCAGGCTTTAGGCATTAATCTGGTGACCACTGATCATTCAGATTAGGGATTTTGGCAGAGATTCTGGCACCTAGATAGACCTATATACTTAAGAGAACAAAAAAAAAGGAAAAAATAATCTCTTCCAGTTCCCTCCACAGTCACCCAATACTGCAGAGCCCTGCATTCCATCAGCCCTGCCTTTGTCTCGCAGGGCTTTCAGCACTGTTGGTTTTTAAACTGTTTGGCTGCTGCTGAGTCCAGCTGCAGCACTGGGTTACAAGAACCAGCTGCCTCTGGGTGCCAGTGAGGCTGTTCTGCCTAAATACCTGCCAACCGAAGTACAGAGCACTTTGTGCTTGTAGGTACAAAGGGGCTGTATTCCTCCTGAGTAGGGCCAGGGAGAGAAATGGGAGCAAGAAAAAAGAGAAGATGGGAACACAAAAGTCAAAGAAAGGAACAGAAAGGAGCAGCAGATGGAAGAGGAGCAGGGAGGTTTGATAAAGAAAAAGCCCCTTTCCTCCACTTCAGAAGGCTCAGTGTTTCCTGTTTAGTCTGATGTACATGGTCCATGGCACAGACCTGCTTTTTCTGTGGATTATTTTAGCCTTCAAAGTCACTAATCAACAGCACTTGCTCTTTTAATTATTCCTCCTTATGCTTTTTTCTAAGCACTGAACTTTGTCCTGAGTCTCTGTCTCTTTTTGCTTCTCTGCCTTTTTGCACTACCTTAGAGACAGCACCTTTACTTCTTGCTGTTTATGTTCATGTTGGATTGCATTAGCATTTGGTACCTCATTTAAGTTGCTGTGAAGACGCAGAGTGGAGGCATGTTCAACACTTTTCCTTAAATAGGCCATTTAAAGTTGTCTTGAGTACGATACTCCTGACAAGTTGCTTCTACTTCCTGAAAATCTTGGCTCCTATTCTTATTACCCATCTTTTGCTGCTATTTGATCTGGCTTCTTTCTTTCCTTTTTTTTTTCCCCTCTGTCATAGTCTTAAAAGCTAAAACCCCACAAAAGTAATGAAATACCAGTCCTCAACATGGAGAAGAGTATTTCAGAGAGGTTTCTGACTTGTTTTAAAAGCCATCATCCTGACATGGAGCTCAGGCAGATGGACCTTCCTCTGTGGTGTTTAGGAGTTCAGGCAATTTTGAGTTGGGGTGGTGTCAGAGTGTGTTAAAGTTTTGTCAGCAGTTCCTCTCACAAAGAATGTTTCTATCTCATAATTCTCTTTAAACTCCTTCTTGTGTGGGTTGTGCAAATCAGCCTTAGTGTGTGATTTTGCAGGTAAAGCTAGCAGTGTTCTGGCAGTACATGAAGGCTATCAGCCCTGTCATTTCTTTGGCGATCTGTTTCCTGTATTGCTGTCAAAATGCTGCTGCCATCGGGGCCAACGTGTGGCTCAGTGACTGGACCAATGAACCGGTAGTAAATGGGACTCAACAGAACACAGCCATGAGAATTGGGGTCTACGCTGCCCTGGGCCTCTTGCAAGGTGAGGGCAGGTAAAATCATCATACCCCAATGTTTTAGAATGAGTTATTAGGTCAGAAAGCTGTGGCACCAGTTGCCAGTGGTCCAAAATTATGGTAAGTTTAGATTACATATTAGGAAGAAATTATTTGTTGTGCTGGAGGTGAGGCCTGGGCACAGGATTCCCAGAGAAGCTGTGGCTGCCCCATCCCAAGGCCAGGTTGGATGGATCTCTGAGCAGCCTGGGATAGTGGTGGTGGGCTTTGAACTGGGTGATCTTATAGGCCTTTTCCAACCCAAACTATTCTGTGATTCTGTGATTCTATGAAAATTGCCCCAAGCTCCTCTCCTAAGCAAGAGAGCTCGTGTAACCTGGAGCTACACTGTCTGAGCTCAGCCCAACATTTTTTATTTTGTTGTGAAGCCCTTGAGGGGGCTGAACAGGTGACATGGAAGCTTGAGAGAGGCAAGTTGGAAAGAAAACATGAACTTTTCAGTGCAGAAGGGGATGAAAGGTTGGGGTGAAGTTGTAACATTAGGACATCATGAAGGATTGTGGAAAACAGCAGGAAGATGGTTATGTGTCTGTTTTCCATAGAGAGGATGGTGAATCCTGTGGATGTTCCTGTGCCTTAGGCAGCAGTGGGTGCAATGCTGATGTGCACAGGAAGAGAGGGTGGGCAGGAAATAAAGTGAAGTAAAACAAGCTTGGACCACAACTAGCACTGCCAAGGGTCAGGGAAACTGTGAATCATGGACATCATGGGATAACACATCTGCTCCTCACCTGCCAGGGCTCATAGTGCTGATCTGCTCCTTCACCCTGGCCATGGGGGGCATCAAGGCTGCCCGGACCCTCCATGCTGCACTGCTGGAGAACAAATTCCACACCCCACAGTCATTCTATGACACCACCCCAACTGGGCGCATCATCAACCGTTTCTCTAAGGACATCTACATCATCGATGAGGTCATCCCACCCACCATCCTCATGTTCCTGGGGACATTCTTCACCTCCTTGTCCACCATGATCGTTATCATAGCGAGCACTCCACTCTTTGCTGTGGTTATAGTTCCACTGGCAATTCTCTACTTCTTTGTTCAGGTAACTGGAAAAATGTGTGACAACTATTGCAATTATTCCATTCCTTTTGTTTTTTAGGGAAAACAACATTGATTTGTGGGTAAAATGGAAATATCTGAAGTAGCTATGTGTTTATATAAACAAAACATTACTTACTTTTTTCAGAAAAAGAAATGTCCTGCAAGATGTGGCCATAAAACAAATAGATAGCCATAAACTTCTTTAGCTTTTAAATAATAAAAAGTAAGCTTATTGCTAGAGCCAGCACTGCAGTGCATGCCAATATATTAAATGTGGATATATTTGACATACTGATAAGTTTTCAAAGTAGTTAGGAATTAAAATGTTGAAAATAGAAAGCATCAATTTTATTGACTTCTGGGCCATAATCAAGCTTATTTTACAGACTGTAAATAGAGACCTGATAATGGAGGTGAAATGCACAATTTATTTTCTTGGAAAATGAGGGTCCTACAAATGGATTCATTCTGCTTGATTATATTAACTAAATTTAAAGGGACATAGATAAATTCAACTTTCAGTCTGTAGAAATTGCAGTTACCCAATACTCTTGTGGAATGATGTAAAGGTAACTTTCTTGATACTCTTCTTAATTTCGAACAATATTTTAGAGGGTTGAAGTGCATTAGTAGCAATCTCCTTTAAATCCTTAACCTAAGAAATTCTTCACTGTTAATTTATAAAGTGAAAGTATTTCATGAACCTTTCCATTTCCTGTGAAAAATGGCAGCGATTCTATGTCGCAACCTCCCGCCAGCTGAAGCGCCTGGAGTCTGTGAGCAGATCCCCTATCTACTCCCACTTCTCAGAGACTGTGTCAGGGGCCAGTGTCATCAGAGCCTACAGGAGAGTGAAGGCCTTCGTGGACATCAGTGATCTGAAGGTAGATGAAAATCAGAAGAGTTATTATCCTGGCATAGTGTCAAACAGGTAAAACATAATTTCTTGTTTCCACTTAGATAACCCTGTTTGCAAAATTGGTCCCAGGCAACCTTTTCCCACACTGCTTACCCCTGCATTCTTCCCAGGTGGCTGGGCATCCGAGTTGAGTTTGTGGGGAACTGCATTGTCCTTTTTGCTGCCCTTTTTGCTGTGATTGGTAGGAACAGCCTGAATGCTGGCCTGGTGGGACTGTCAGTGTCCTATGCGTTACAGGTACATGTTACAGCTTTATTGGGGGGTAGTACATTTTTGTAGATGATATGGATATATTTCCAATAATCTAAGTGCTTGCTAAAGCTGGAGTTAATAAGGAAATAATTAAAATGAGTAGTGGGATGTTTGGAAAACAGAGATTCACACTGGATGCTGAAATCATCAGCAAGCTCGCATGAAGGAGGATCTCAGGGCACTTTGGGAGCATCAAGGCTATGCTGCACCCCAGTACTCTCAGGGGTGGCACATGAGAGTGCCAGAACATCAAGAACAGACATCAAGAACAGACCATTTGAGCCGTGTGGCTTAATGTGTTGTGCATCAATCCTGCTGTGCAGCACATTGGTGTGTCCAGGTAATTACAGGCAGATCAGTAGGACTTATAATTAGACAAGGCAAACTGTAGTGACCAGGCTGTGGAGAATGTAACAGCTTGAATGGCCTCACTCTTGCCAGAAGCATTTTAGGTACCCTGAGTGTGCAAAGTTGCTGTTAGCAGTTTTCCAGTGAAACATGATTTGGGGAATGACTTCCTTCCAGCTTTTTTTGAGAGGGGCAAGTGTTAAATCAGCAAGAAGCATCATCATAATCTTCATGTAAGCACTTGATAGTCTGTATATTTCTTGTCCCAGTAACTGTATTAACTTTAATGCAAAGGTAATTATCTCATTTGTAGCATTAATGTGAATACATGTCTTAATAGCAGTATCAGCTCTTGTTGGAGGTTTTTGGCGTTAGGTTTTTCTGTGGCTTTTTTGGGAGGTTTTTGGTGTTTTGTTCATGCTGGGGTTTTGTTTGTTTTGGGGGGTGTTGTTTTGGTTTTGTTGGGAGGTTGTTTGTTTTGAAGCTTTGTTTTGTTTTGTTTGCTTTGGTTTTGTGGTTTTTTATTATATGTGTTGTTCCTCTGTGGGTAATATTTTGTTCCTTGTCTTCCCCAAGGTGACCTTGTCTCTGAATTGGATGGTCCGAATGACTTCTGAACTTGAAACTAATATTGTGGCTGTGGAAAGAATAAAAGAGTATTCAGAAACTGAAACAGAGGTCAGCTACCACGAGTCTAGCATACTCAGCAACAAGATGAAAATTTTAATGCACACATGTACATGGTCCTTCTTGAGGCTCTTGAGACGGTTCCTGCTCTGAGAGTTGTCATTTAACCTGAACAAATGTCATGCTCTGAACTGTAATTTATTCTATCACAGCTCCAAATTATTATTGCTGTCATGCAGCCTGTGCTTAGCATCTCATTTTCTGCTGCTGTGAGCGGCTATAGCACAGGAGATGGGTTTCACATCAGAATATTGGTCCCTTTGTGTTTGAAGTGTTTGATACACCGTCTCACCACTGTGGCTGGTGCCATGGTCCTGCTCATGAGCAGAGCTGCAGTACAATTATCAGGTCTTACACATGTTTTCAATAGTACTTCTGTTTAACCAACTTAATCAGTCCTCACCTCCTATGAGAAAACATCTCTAGGTTCACTGTACTGCTAATCATCCAATTGCGTACCTTTGCTGCCAAAGACTTCTGAAGCTGGCAGATGGAGCTGTGCAGGAAAGCTGCACTCTGGACACACTGGTTTGTTAGTCCTATGTGCACACTAAGAATTAAGAAATGGAGGAGACCTGCAGTAAACAGTTCTGGACATCAAATATTTAACCTGGAACAAAAAAGGTAGCTAGACAAGATGTGTGATAGGTGTTATAAACCATAGCTTGAGCTGGCAGAAAACTGACAGTGTTCTGTTAAAGCTGATGGGAAAATATTCATATCTATTGAGGATTCATCCCTCTGTGCTCAGAGGTTTTTCCTGTTAACTTCACAACAAAGAAAAATGGGTAGATACTTAGGACCCCATGTTTTTTCCCCATTATTATAAATTTATTTGATCATGGAGATTTCATTTATCAGATAAAATGCTTTTATTTGAGCTTGAATTATTTTTTCTCAAGCCTATGTGAGGCATTTCTGACTTCTGTTTTCCTCAGGCTCCCTGGATCATTGAGGGCAAGAGTCCCCCAGAAAACTGGCCATCCAAGGGAGACCTGGAGTTTGTGAATTATTCAGTGAGGTACAGGAAGGGCCTAGATCTGGTGCTGAAGGATCTAAACCTCCAAGTGCATGGTGGGGAAAAGGTGAGTTACCAGCTGAATGTCTGCTAGAACTTTGCTCTGGGCCTCCGGTGACAGCTGTGGAGTAGAGGAGAGGGTCTAGAGGAACACTGATGCCAGTGCAGGAGCCAGCAGTGACACCTGTGCTGTCCATGTGCCAGCATCCTCCTGGCTGTAAAGCAGTAGAGTGAATTGCATGGCGCTTTCTGGACTTTCCAGTTCATTTGGCAACAGGCCCCCATACACGATGTAGGAGGCACCAACGCAAGTGACAAAAATTCAGTGGCAAGAATGCTTTTCTGAAGCGTGCAGATGGGAAAAGGAATTCCAGCTTTTTCTTGTCTTTGACTTCCCTTGTGAAATTTTTGGCATGGAAGGAAATGACATTCTTTGCTTCCTTAATCAGGAAATTGCCTTTATTCTGAGAGATTCATTTCTGCATGCTTTGATGGAAAGTTCTGAGGTTTGCCTGCTGGAGACAGAATAATTAGCATGGGAAAGTCCTTTCCTGAACAGGCTGTTGCTAAAAAATAGAATTGCCCTTATTCTAAGCAGACAGGATGACAGCATCCTTCTGGCGTGGAAATACATGTGCTTACCTTGAAGTAGGAATTGCCTTAGAGAGCCTTTATTTCTTGTCCTTGAGTACCTGGACCTACCATGGGTGTCCCAAATCACCCAAAGTTATGTAGGATGGCTCTAGGCCTGTGTTATTCATTATATTCATGACATGTGATATTTATATGGAATATCATTCCAGTTACAGAAATGGCAATAAGTACATCAGAGTGTACCCACGGTTTGCAGGGAAGGTTGGGACATTCTTTCTTAGATTCAGATCTTCAGTCAAACCTCTTAGAAGAATCTTGGGGGGTTGTTTGGGAGTTTTTTGTTGGGTGTTGTTTTCTTCGTAACTATGTGCTTTGTTGTTAAACCTGCGATTTGTTGTAGATTGGAATTGTCGGCAGAACTGGTGCAGGGAAGTCCTCCATGACACTCTGCCTCTTTAGGATCCTGGAAGCTGTAAAAGGGGAAATTAAAATTGATGGTGTGAAAATTTCAGAAATTGGTCTCCATGACCTTCGATCAAGGCTAACAATTATTCCTCAGGTACTGTTTCTGTGTGTCACAATGAAGGACTGTTTTCTAGCAGCTTAACAAACCATAAATAATGGTTTATCCAAAGAGGAAAATGTTTTGTTGCACTCAAAATTGTTTCAGAAAAACAAACTATTTATACTTTAACTGTCCCATCCTGCCACCTTATAAGCTGGGTGATAAAAAAGGATTTAGAATAAACCATCTTTAGAGCTGAAAGTTGAGTTTGCACTGTATGATGTAAACTATTTTCAGAGAGGATTGGGAGGTAGCCTACCTGCAATGCAATGGACACCTCAAAGCAGCAGCCCATAGTATCTGTTCTTAAAATAGCTAAAGCGCTTGTCTAATGAAAATTGGTTTTATATCCAGGATCCTGTCCTCTTTTCTGGAACACTGAGGATGAACCTGGATCCATTTAATAAGTATTCAGATGAAGAAATATGGAAAGCACTTGAACTGTCTCATTTGAAGAGGTTTGTTAGCAGTCAGCCATCCATGCTGGACTATGAGTGCTCGGAGGGTGGAGAGAATCTTAGGTAAGGAATGCCTTGACTAGAACATACACTGAGCTGTGACAGTGGGTGACACCTGAGCACAGGCTAACATTGGTCTGTCATATCTGAAATGATTCGGGCACCTGTTTCTGTTCCAAGAAAGCCACCAATGTTCAAACATTTGCCTCCTCTTCTGTTCCAAGAAAGCCACCAATGTTCAAACATTTGCCTCCTCTTCTGTTCCAAGAAAGCCACCAATGTTCAAACGTTTGCCTCCTCTTCTGTTCCAAGAAAGCCACCAATGTTCAAATGTTTGCCTCCTCTTCTGCCTCTGCCACAAATGATCTAATTCTTCTCCCAAACCCAAATCCCATCTTGTCAGAAAGAAGTTTTAGGATTGCAGGATATTAGGGACAAGCAGCCCCTTAAACACATTTTGGTAGGAAGGGAAAGGCCATGATCACATTACTGCTGTGCCGAGTAAGAGTTCTCTGCCTGACACTTTAGCAATGTTTATTTTCCATTACTATTTGAAAGGCCCATGAAGACATGACTGGGGATGATAAAATGCCATGTTCTGATATGCTTCATTGGCTTCTGAGGCTGTGGTGTCACCAGATTGCCTGTGATGAATGTTTGGCTCCTTCCTCATGCTGCACACACTCAGAGACTGAGTCTGGGCTATGTTTGTGGCAAGGGAGGAAGTCTGGGTTGCTCAGATACATGTATTTATTTTATTTTTTATGGTAGGAAGGACTTGCAGCCTCATAACATTTTCTTTTCCTTTTTTATTTTCTTTTTCCTAAGTTTGCAGATGCTCAGTGTTATCAGAACTATGAGTGTTTCTTAAAGCTTGGGCAGAAATGTTGTCATTAGCTACCCTGGCTTTTGTCACAGTGATAAAAGGCACATTTGGTGGCTCTGCCAGCACAGGGCCAGGCAGTAAGTGATCCTATCGCTGTTAGTGTAGCCATGCTACAGCCTGCATGTGTGAGCTATGGGGCTGACCGAACAGACAGCTTGCAAAATATTTCAGGGGTTTTTGGGTAACACTATGAGTGACCTGCTGAGCACAAGTGGCTGTGAGCAGTGGGGAGCTGGGGTCAGTGAAGGGCTGTCTGTGCTTGCAGTGTTGGCCAGAGGCAGCTTGTGTGCTTGGCCAGAGCTCTCCTGCGCAAAACCAGGATCCTGATCCTGGATGAAGCCACGGCTGCCATCGACCTGGAGACAGACGACCTCATCCAGATGACCATTCGGACACAGTTTGTGGACTGCACAGTGCTGACCATTGCACACAGGCTGAACACAATCATGGATTACACCAGGTAAGATCTCTGAGTAGCGTGTGGTGGGCTCATGGGTTTGCTGGGGATGTGAAGCAGCACTTCAAGGGGTCTGGTTTGTCTCTAGAGATGAACACTGGTTCTCTTGTCGGGCTGTGTGTAAGCAATTATGTGCTGTATCATCCCAGAATTTCCAGCCCTGACTTTGCCTCTGTTGGCATAGGAAACAGGTTCTATATTCAGAAACCAGAGCTGTGTAGGGGACACTGCCCAGGGACACTCCTGAGACTGTCTGGAAGCTTATGGAACCTTGTTAAAACAGCAGCTGCTGTAACTTCTTCACTAACACCATGCCATTTTAGTTACTTGAAAATATATTAGTATTCTTCATGAGCTTTCATCTCCTTGGCTTTTTGGAACTAGTTTCAGTTCCAGATGCTTTTTTTCCCTCTTCTTGCCCCTGGGAGACAGTGACTGTCCTGTAACTTTTCTAGTCAAGCAGCAGCTCAGGGAGAATGTTTATCATCTATTCTGTTTTAACATGTGAAAATAACTGAGGAAAACAAAAGCAAGGCAAAGATTAGAGAAGTTTGCTTCATGACACAAACAGGTACCACATTCCTTGTGAGGAATTTTCTGACACATCTTTCCCCCCACACCATCTTTTGTTTTGTACAGGGTTCTTGTTCTAGACAACGGGACCATAGCTGAATTTGACAAACCTGCAAACCTTATAGCAGCAAAGGGTATCTTTTACAGTATGGCCAAAGATGCTGGACTGGCATGAAGAGAAGACCCCTTGGGTTTTGGTTTGGTGTTTTTTTAATATTACTGACTTGCCACAAAAGTGACTTGTGAATGTACTGTAATTTACAAAACAGTTTTTGTAGTAGACTTAACTTGTGATATGTGAACAAAGAATTTTACAATTATAAGGACCAGGAAGTGTATTTTACATTTTAAAATATTTTCTATATACATAAAGTATTTTATTACATGCTTTTTTCCTGAAGAATGACAAATATTCGCCAAGAAAATGAATGTACCACCGCACAATTATGTACTGCATTCAGGTTTGTAATTAGTAAATTATATTAATGGTACAAATTACACCTGAGTTGCGTGTTTTCTGCATAAGGATTCATAGGATTTGAAGTGAAAAGACAGGCCTAGTTAAGCTGACTCAGCTGAGTAACAGTGAAATGCTGTGTAACCTCTGAGAAGTTCCAACTTCTTCCTTTCAATATTTTCCCCAGGACAAGGGAGTCCTTGGGACCTTTAGGATCTGTGTCCGGGGCAACTTTGGCATTATAAAATTCCTCTTCAGCCTAAGGAGCAACATGTATTTAAAGCTAAACCTACAAATAGCTTCATATAAAACATTAACTACACAGATTTTTTCCAATTCAGTATACTCCACACAAGCTCACAGGGACACGATTGGACCAGAGGTATGAGAAGTTTGCTGTATGTCTTTGGGTAGGAAGTCACTGAGAGTAAGTCTTCACTTAAGCTGAACGTGCATGCTGAGACAGGTGTGTATCTAGTTTATCTTGTTCAACACTTAATCATCTGAAATAATGGGTGATTTGTTTTGCAGAAATAATTAGCTATTTTATTATTGATAACCAGGCCTCTTCACATAAAAGGAGGCCTGTGTTCAAACAGCATTTGCTGCTAGAATCTGATAGAACCTCTTTTGCTTTAGATGTTTGTGTCTTACAGTAAGCACTCCAGAAAACCACCCAGCAAGAAAAAGTTCCTGTGTTTTACCAGAAGGAAAGTGCAGAAAAATTTTGAGAAGACAAAAATATAATTTGTTAATTCTTACAAATTATACTTCTTAAATAGAAACCCAAATCTGCCGCCAAGCATTTATTAGACATTAACATTTCATATTTCAGAGCACAAAGTAATGAATTATTTATCACACACAGAATGTAATGGTTATACACTGATGAGATTGGGGAGTGTTAATAGTATCTTCCTGGTATAAACTGCACAAGGTATAAAAATATTCCTGGGAATGCATAGATAGGGATCAGCACCTGTGCAAGTTTGCTGTCCAAGAGATGAGCTTTTCTTTAGGGGGGTCTTACTGGTTAACCCTGAGTCCTCCTGGATTCAGCCAATGCCTGAACCTGTGCTGGGGAGAAGGCAGCAGCCAGGGTGACATGAGGAATGACGATTTTATTATTCCATTACAGAGAACTTAATATTCCACCAACAATCTGGTATAAAAACAGATATTGTCAATGACTGGGACTACGTTTGACTTCTGGCACTTTGCAGAAGAGGCATTTTCAGTGTGACGAAACCTTCTGTATTCACCTGGGGAGACTGAGCTTCAGTGTGGTGACTGGCCACAAAGAGAATTCAGGTGTTAGCAGGGATCTGTGCTGGCAGCTGAGCCCCGGCCTGGTGTCTGACGACAGGTTGGCAGCTCCCTCTGGTGTGCTCAGTCCCCGTGCTCCAAGTGCTTCCGCGAGCTGAGAGCAGCGAGCCTTGGGGGGCGCTCTGGGGACAGTTCCCACTGCATTGGCGGTGACACAGGCAGAGCTGACTCTTACCTGCCGCAGCCCACAGGACAGGTGGAGGCTGTGCTTGGTTCTCAGCCCAGGACTGCCGCAGCAGCTGCATGGACACTGCACAGCCTTCTCAGACTCTGAACTCCAAGAGAAGACAAAAGATAAATTCCTTTGGCAGCTGTAGTTTGCAATGAAATTGGGGGGGAGGTGAAGAAACGGGAAAACTCATACCAGTTTGGTACATTCCGTTTGCCTGTTATATCTCATACTTTAGTTTATTCATCTAATCCATAGCACCTGCTTTTCATGTGGCCTAGCAGAGTAGAACTCTTCCTCAAATTCAAGTGACTAAATACTAAAATCCTAAAAAAACCAGATAAAATTCAGCTCTTAAATACTTTTCAATTTCTTTATTCAAGAATTTCACAGCAAAGTAGTCAAATTCTGAATTTTAAGTAACTGTGATTTTCTTTTCAGTAAACTGCATGGGTAAACACAAGTCACAGTGAAAAAAAGAAAATACATTGCATAGGAACATTAAGTTTGGCTATCAGCCCAGAAAACCCTGGGTACTTCACTGCTTTCTTTTTACATAGGTAACTTTACAGGTTCAAGATGCAATTTTTCTCAGGAATGTAGAGGTCAAAGGAAAATAAAATTACATTTTATGTGCTTTTAAAAGGGGAAATAAAATCAGCATTGAAGAAATGTCAATACAGTAACAAAAATAGTATATTAAATTGCACATGTCATTACATGTCAATTGCTCATGTATATATTAACAGACAATAGGGAATAAATTCCCTAAAAGGGATTTTGGTTGAGGGCATATTTATTATTTGGATAATTACTGTCACTTTTATTTTCAACCTGAGAAATAGGGAAAAGTGTAAACAGGGATTAAGAAATCACTATAAGTCACTTGATAGAATTTAAACTTGACATAGTTTTGTGCTTCTGCATATGTAAACCCTTCTGGCTTTTTTCCCTCTAAGTAAGATCGGGCTTAATAAACATGATCTAAAAAGAGAATATTGATGGTAATGGACTCAGTAGAAATATTAAATCAGCTTCATGGCAGGTTCTTTAGCTTGAGTACCTCTGCTATTTTATAGCAAACAAATGATTAGAACAGCTTAAGGTAAGCCTTTCCCTGAGAGCTGCTAACTCTGCAGTATTTAATTATCTTTTTGTAAGGAACTGTTGCATTAACAGATAGTTCTACCAATACTTCCTGTGCATTGAGCTACTTTTATACCAGACTCACTGTTCTTAGATTAACTAGAAGCTTTAAATGTGCATAACCACTTCAGTTTATTTCACAGTTAACAAAATAGATTTTTTTCACATCTTTAGCCCTTATAGGTACTGTTTTTCAAACATAATTGTAAAACGAAAGATAAAAATACTTTGTTTTATTCCTTAATTAGTATGTAAGTTCTGATGCCTTCTTGTTATACCCACTCTGTTCAGAAAGCGTTGGGACTCTGAAAAGTGAGTTTTTGTCGCTTACTGTTAGAACAAGCTCCAGTTCTTGGAAATCCTGTAGCCTTGCAACATCCTTGTCCTTTAAACAAATACAATAAGGAGTTAGGTGATAGTGTCTTTTAATTTTGCAGAGGTAAGTTAAAATAATAAGCTCATACTAACACAAGGTATGTATTTATTTGTAACTATGACAGCTCTTTACAGTGAACTGGAAAGCAAATATCCTGTTGCATCTTGTATTTACTCTGGGGTCTTATTCAACTATTCCCTTAAGTCTGTTTTTAGAAGGAATGCAACACTGACAGTGAGTGCAAGTGATGAGTAAGATTACACTTGCAAGATCTATTGCATGGCACCCAAATCCTTTTTTTTCCCCTTGCTAATTCTTAGCATGAATTAGCAAGCTAATGAATTGATGCTTGCATCTACCCAAGGAGGTCCTGCATGTGAACCTTCATGGCCTGCATGGCTTTCTTCAGGGCTACCCAGCAAGGCCAGCTCTGAGCCCCTGCAGCAGTTCTCTTCTGCCAACAGCAGTACACAGAGTCAGGTTTGTGTCACTGCAGGAACAGTAGGGGTCCTGAAGTCCTACCAGAGAGCCTGAAGTGATTAGAGATGAAAATAAAAAGTTCTTTCAACATTAACTAAAGTTGGAAAGTGACAGAATTGCTTATGTCTTTTTTTTTCCTCCACTTTTTGACTAACACAGAGTAAGACATCCTACAGTCAGTGAAGATGCAGCAGAGTGAAGTCTGTTAATCTATTCCTAATCAGATTTGCCCCACGAGTGATGCCAACAATACTCTATAAGGATTTGAGAGTGAAAGAAAGGTCCATGGTGAGTTGGTAAAACAGGTCAACAGGTCCCTTCTCTGTTGGCTACAGGGTAAATGTTACTAAAGGAAGGACAATTATATTCAGAGTAACCCTGAAAAACACCTATGTGCAAGGACTACAGCCAGGTCTTGCTGAACTCACAGAGCTTGGTTGAGCTCTGCAGGCCTTTTAAATGCTGTTGGCAGCTCACAGTGGTGTTGTGTTGTACTGAATTTTACAACAGAGGCATAGAATCGGGTATTAACTGGGTCCAGCACCAAATAGTTATGAAAGGAGGTGATCAAGAAATTTGAGAACCGTTTTACTGAAGAAATCCCAAACAAGTGCTGAGTGTTGCAAGTTGAGCAGAGATTTTTCATTTTTGGTTGGTTTTTTTTTTCCAACATGGGCCTATGCAAGAGACCAACAAATTATTCCTTTATATCAACAGCCTAAAAGTCTCTTTTCTAAGTTGCTGCACTTCAAAAGGTAGAGCTCTTACCTTTCTTAACATTGTATTTGGTAATTTTCTGATCTTCTGGACATGCTCAGGGTTCACACCCAGCTCATGGCAACTCACTCGGAGCAGCTCCTTGTATGTCAGTTCTTGTCTGTCCAGTTCAATTTCAATGAAGTCATTTTCTCTAAGATTAGGGGTTTGTATTCTCACTTTAAGCACCAGTTCTATTAGAAATAAAGTCACATTAATAGGTAGAGGTATAAAGAAATTGGAAACAATGTCTCTATAACAACTTCCAGGTATTTCTATGTTCTATTAATGTCATTTGTGTCACTGGTAAGAATACATGAAATACTCAGAAAGCAAAACCTGGAATTGTATGACCACAGTTTTAATTAGATTGACTTTCATCAAACTATATGAAAAAATCATAGCAAATCTAATGCAATATATGTGTGCATGTCTGAACCATTGCATGAATACTCTTTAATTGATTTAACAGCAGCTTGTACTGGTTATCAATTTCCTGAGCAATCCAAGATTGCTTTTATTGGTATTTCTTGCTCTCAGTTCACTTTGCATTGCTACCCCATGGTATCAGAATGCCTTTTACTTGAAGAACAAAATTATTAACAGTAACTGGAATTCCAGGTTTCCCTCTCTGTAGGCAAAGTTTCCCTGCAGAACAGGCGGATCCTAGAACAGCTCAGTGCAAACTGAGCCATGTGAGGTTCTGTTGAGCTCACTAGCTTCTTGGTCATGATCTGTTTTTGCAGCTTGGACTATGCTATTGAGAGAATTAGATTACCCTGGTGTCTGTATGCTTTTGTAACAATTGAGACAGCAAATTTTACATTAATATTTTAATAACATTTCTAGCAGAAACAGCAGATCTGCCTACTTCATTCTCTTCAAATGTTTCCTAAATGCCTAAGCATGGCAATCTGAAAGTCTCTGGAAACATATGATTAGTCAGCACTGCCCAAGGTGTCAGAAGATCAACACAAAGCCAGAAGAGATTTTTGGTATTACCTTGCATGTTGAGTGGAAAAGCTCCTGTGAAGAAAACAGGCTGAAAGGCTGGCACAGGTCCCATGCAGGAGCTGTTCCCTTGCTGGGGTAGGGACTGGTTGGATCCTGCTGGGAAAGCGGGACTTCTGCCCCAAGACATTGACCCCTGGTAAACAGGAGCTCTCTGGAGGACAGGATTTGGGTGTGATGGCCCAGCAGACCCTTGAGGCAGGGGTGGGATGTCCCTGTTGGGAGGAGCCTCAGGAGTAGCGTTCCCAGGCTGCAACAGTGCTCGTGCTCGTCCGCAGGTGTCTGAGTCGGGTACAGATGGAGGGTTGGTGTCTTGTGGTTCCAAGTGTGAGAGATTCCCATTCAGGGGAGGATCTGGAATGCTGGTACTCAAGGTGTTGTAAACATATGGGAAAGGTGGGTTAACCAGGTAATTGGGGATGATTGGCAGATCTGAATCTTGCTTTAAGTCTGGGAGTTCATCTTCCACTGTAAAACAAACCAAACAACATTCTCCAAGACTGATTTTCGGTTTCTTTTTTTTTTTTGGGAATGCAGTGTTAAAAGCATCACAGGTTAAAAGATGCATCAGGAAGCACCACATCTTTTTTTCGTACAATAAACAGAATGCTCAGGTGTTGCCATAGAGACATAAAAGCTGAGTCTGATTCTAATAATTCCAGGGGTGCTAATTCCTTCTAAACACTGCAGTACTTCTGTTTTGGCTTGTTTTAATCTGTACAGAATATTGTAACGTGGTCTCTGGTGGAATAAAGCTGTCATCTGCATAATGTTGCAGGCAACGAAAAACAAAGGGTCATATGTTGTTTGATATTAAGGTAGAGTATAAAGGGAACATGCAGTACTGGGAGAGCTGCAGGATTACCCATTCAACAGGTGGGAGAGACAACAGTGAAAACAAAACCAGACACGGGAGTACACAGGAGAGACAAGACATTGTTAATCAGCCGCATTTCAAATTACTTATCACCTCCAGCAGCAAAGCCTGCTCTATTCCAGCAGCTACAAAGCATGATAGAGATGCTCTACTGATGTCTTTTAATGAGCCATTTATCTGGGCTGCTAATTTGTGATTTATCCAACACAGAACATGAGGAAAATCAGGTGTTGCTCATAGAAGACCTTCCTACAGATATTTTTCTCCTGCTGTCCTTCTGAAAACTGGAAACTGCATCTATCTGGCACACAGCATTCCTGAAAATATAGTTTTTGTAAATTTCCAGTGTTTTGAAAAAAGTTTTTCTAACTGGGTATGGAATTTATTGGTAATCCCCTTTCCTTACAACTTTGTTTTCTTATCATGTAAACACTCTAGAAAGCAAGTCCAAATACTAAAATCCAAACACAATATCTTCACATGCAAAACAAAGATTGGAGCACACATGCTTTGAACACCCTTTTACCAATCTTTGATGATCATATGGCACAGTCACTGTAGGTTACCTCCCAACATCTTCCTGATCTCTCTCTTGGATGTTAACTGGGCTGGCCTCTCCCCTTTCTTTGTCAGGATGTCCTTGTCAGCCCCAGCATGCAGCAGATAAGCCACGACAGCCACATGGTTCCGCTTGCAGGCCCAGTGCAAACAGGTCCTGCACATGGAAAACATGGACACCGTGTCAAATCCTGAGTTATGGCCGATTTGTTTCCATTCATTCTTGCTGCCTATAAGAACACTCTACATACATGTAAAATAGGTTTGAGTTGCTAACCTCATTGGAAATTTGCCCTGGACTGGGAGTCTGCAATGGCACCTGCTGATGCCATTTTCTCTTTGTTCCAATGCTCTTTACTGCAATAGTATTTTCAAAGTTCAGGATCTTTTCAATTTATCATTTCTTAGGGTACAGTCTTTAGGCTACTGGAAAAATAAGTATGAAAGTAAGGTTTGTGTATGATATTTTAATCTTTGAAAGAATCAGCTGTACTTCAAATACCTGTGTTTGTGTATATGTGATCTATTACTGGTATCTCCCTAGGATATGTACTCTTTAATTAATGCTGCCAGCACAACCACTTGCACTTTCTGGCAAGTAAATTTCATTTAAAATATTGTAAGCATCATTTCTAAGAACAGTTCTTTGCCCAGTTGCCATTTGCTGCATCAGCAATTACTTGGCTTAGATCTGCAGACAACTAATTTTCTGCAATCTGTAAGTGATGCACAGAACTAATCCCTTTTCTGCATTTTCAAATTATTTGCAGTTTCTGACTAGAGAAACATATTAAGGAAACATAAAAGCTGCTTAGTGCTCAGATCTTAATTAGTGTATATATTAAGTACTTAAAGACTCACACATTAACTTGCTATAGAGTTGTACCATTCTTTCCTACCCCATGTTCTAGTGATATTTGACCCTTCTCTAGCTTTTATATTTTAATTCTCTAGCTCCAGCTGAAGGAAAATCTTCAGGAAAATTAACATGCTCAACCCTTCTCCAAGTTTGTTTATTTATTTTTTGAGAACTACATAAAATAAAGCAGAGATAAATAAACTTAGAAGGGAAAAAACTTTCGGTTGAAAATTTTCAAAAAGCTTTTTCAACTTTGGGTGGTTTGGTTTGGTTGGGTTTTTTTCAGAAAGAGACTGCAAAGTCAGACAGGGGGGTATTTGCATTGAGAACAAAATTTGCTGGTTTAGTTTTTAGAGAAGATATGTAAAGCTCAACAGCACAGCCTCATTTTGGGATTCATCCTGGCCATTCCATTTGGCCTGTGCAGAGAGGAACCATCTACCCACGGACTTGATACTCACCAAAATATAAGTACTCAGCACCTCTAAGAATCACACATACTAAGAAGCTCACAGCAAAAATTTTAATTGTACAAACTTAAACAACAATGAGGATCCATTTATTGCCATGGTTAAAAACTACCAGATCATTATTTTTAAAAATAATTGATTTTATTACAAGACTTATTTCATCAATTCCAGTTTTAGACACAAACTCATTCCGATGACAGGGTGGGTTATATCTCACTCACTAAGATAATTCAGCATCCTTTGAATCAGCTACTTTATATTTTTACAAGCTTTAATTTTAATCACAGTTTAAAGCTCAAGTTGTTAAGTGTTCCATGCTTCTCAAAACTGCTGATTGAATTTTCATCTTTAAAAGTCTTGCTCCTTTCCTAATTTTGTTTTTCCTATTTTTAATTATAATGTCATAGAATCCTAGAATGCTTTGTGTTGTAAAGGACCTTAAAGTTAATCTCATTCCACCCCCTGCAGAGGCAGGGACATTTTCCACTCTCCCAGGTTGCTCCAAGCCCTGTCCAACCCAGCCTTGACCATTTCCAGGACATGAGCAGCCAGTTTCTCTGGGCAACCTGTGCCAGGGCTTCCCCACACTCACAGGGAAGAATTTCTTCCTTACATCTAATCTAAGTCTCTCCTCTTTTAATTTAAAACTGTTCCCCCTTGTCTTGTAACTATCTGTCCATGTAAAAAGTTGTTTCCCCCTTTTTTTTATATTTTCAAGCATGAAACAGCACAGTAAATACAGGCTGAATTGAGCCTGCAGAAAACAGTCTCCAAAAATGCCTGAGCATTCCCTCTCAAATCTTCCTTCAAATAAAATTATGTGTGTGTGTTTATGTCTACAGTGTTACTGGTACAAGTGTGTATTACAGAACAGCCTTCTCTTTAATGTCCTCAGGTGGATCTAAACGAGATGCCAAATCCCCAAGTTCCCTGCTTGAAAGAGAAAGTAATTTTCAAACTTAAGTTAATAATAAATATTTGTGCTAAGGCAAGTTCATGTAAAGCTGAGGTTTGTGTTCTGACAGACCACACCGTCTCAGGCTGGGGGAAAAAAATCAAAACCAACACTACAAAATAAGTCCCCAATGACCTGGAGAAGGGGCAAACAGGGCAGGAGGTGGAGCAGGGACGCGTGTTTGTGACCCTGGTTATCCTCTCTGGAATAGGGACAGCTCCATAGCAGAGTATTCGGAGGCGGATCGACCTTTTCCTTCCTCCTCAATTCACCCCGCCTCGCCTTTCACGTGCGGACCGAATCGACAGCAGCCTCGGCACGGGACCGCCCGGGCCGAGCTCCCCGAGAGACCGGGTTCGGGGGGGCGCCCTTACCATCCGTTGACTTCGTTCTGGGAGTTGAGGCCGACCCCCAGCTCCACGAGCCGCCGCACCTCCTCCGCGTCGCCGAGCGCCGCCGCCTCCCTTAGCCGCTCCTGCCGCTCCCGCTCCGCCATCTCCCCGCAGCCGCCGGCCGCCTCCCGCATCGCCTTCCGCACCCCCACGGCCGCGCCGCGCCTCCGGCGCGGGGGACACTATTGCCGGTGACAACCCGGCCCCGACAGCCGGTTCCGGGGCGCGGCCGCTGCCCGGGGACGGGCCAGACGGGGCAATCCCGGGTAAATGTTGTTTAATTGACATACAAATGCATCGTATGTGCTGCCTCTTGCTCTGCTGATTGTTTTTGCGGGCTCTCGATTTATCATAGAGTGAATTATGGAATCATCGAGTGTTAAGTGTTGGGAGGGACCTTAAAATCATCTCGTTCCACCGCCCCCCCCCCCCCTTTCACGGGCAGGGACACTTTTCACTACACCGGGTTATTTAGAGGCCCCATCCAGCCTGATATTGGACACTTCCAGGGGTGGGCCATATTTCTAGCTCACTGAGTGTCTGTGGTAATTTAGTTAAGATTAATTTTATACAGTGGTTTTACTCAAGGAAAGAAGAACTTTATTATAACTACTGTTGCGCAAAAACCTTCTGCTAAGGGGCTAAATAAAGGGATTCAGAAAAACTGGATTTGCCTGCTAACTGCATGAGGAGGTACTGAAGAGATTTTTAAGATTATGATGATTTGGGTTGGGAAGGAACATAACACTCATCCCGTTCCAACCTCCTGCCATGGGCAGGGGCAACTTCCACTGGACCAGGTTGCTCCAAGCCCCATCCAGCCTGGCCTCGAACACTTACAGAGATGGGGCACCCTCTTGTCCTGCAGAGGAAACTCTTATCATCTTTGTGCATTCTCAGCAGTCAAAGAATCCCTAAAAAACATAAGTAAAATAAAGATCACTATCTGTCTGCAAAGCAGCTGGAAAGATTATAGGTAATTCCTGCCATTTTCATGGTTTGGTTTGAAAAGCTGTTTTTTGTTGTCATGGATTTGTCCTAATCCAAGTTACAAAGCGGTCAGTAAAAATTTTACCACTATAAAAAGTCAAAATAATAATTTCAAACTTCACTCAGACTTTTGTATTCCAGGTTGCTCTGTGCAGCCGTGGCAGCATGCCAAGGAATTCTGAGTAGTTGGTCTCCAGTGTACCTGTTTGCTTCCTTGATGCAATCAGAACATTACCAAGAAACTGAAACAGCCCATGTTCTGCCCCAGTTCCCAGCATTAGCACCCCACCTTCCCTCCCATCCCCAAACCCAGACTGCAGGATATTAACTGAAAATTCATACCGTAACTTGTGCTACATTGATTTCAATCACACTGTTTCAACCATTCCATTGGTTTCTTAAATAATTTCAAGCTGCAAGGCTTGAATGGTGCCTCACAGTGCTGCATTAGGGAGACATTTCCAAAAGGAAACTCCTCAGGTAACAACTGGTGCTTGCATGAAGCCCTCAGTGATGCTGAACAAAGTTGCTGTCAGTCTAAGCCAGTTTTACAGGATCAGCATGAACATTGGCTTCAAGCTGTTATGTTTGCCCAATTATCCCTTCATAAAAAAAGCAAACAATATTTAAGATAGCAGCAATTTTAATTGAATAATTTAGAGAATATATATTGATAATATAATTTGATTAAAATAAGGGATAATTTGGTTCAGATAATAGCGCATAAGCAAAAGATAACCACGGGGTATGGAGTGCAGGGCTCTTGGACCCCGGCCACCTCACGTACAAGCTTGCCAAGTGAAGATTCCCCCCCTATAAGCCAGGTGTCAATATCATCTCCTCCCATTTTCGATTCATCACACTTCTATCTCCGCCCTCGTCTCCACCTTTACGGCGCATGCTCCATCACTCGTTCTGGTGGTTGCACCAGTCTTTGGGGGTCGTCCTGATGAAGGCCTCTCCTCTTCCTCTTTTGTCCTTTAGTTCACCTTTGAGTTACACATGCACACCAAGCCAATATAATGTAAGCCAAAACTAACATTCTACTACATTTTAGCATCAAAGCAATAAATCTCTTATAATTAGCATTTTCCTGGGACCCAACCAGATTTTCCCTTCTTTTTGTTAATTTTGGTAACCGTTATCTCTTGCTATTTCCTCCTATCCTGAACATCTGCAGGGAAGAGGGGGTGGTAGAGCCCCTCCTCTCGCTTTTCTTATTGGCATTTCAACTTTTTAACTGTTTTATTATTTCCAAATATTGATTACTGTATCCATATTTATTACTGTTTCAATTTTATAGGCACGAACCATACCTATTTACCACAAAGTTTTTCAAAAAATATAATTAAAATTTTAATTAGTTGTATGTACGTAGGACATTCAAAATTATGTCGAGCAATTGTAAAATAGTTGACAATTGCTATGTGAAACTCAGTGTATATCGAGTACAAAGTCACATCTAGAAAAGAAAACAAAGTGGGCTGCTTCCAAGGTCAAAGACTAAGACTTTTGTTACATATGCAGGGCTTCTATTCTTCCTCAACCTGTCAAGCATGGGACAGGCTTTCTAGAGAAGTGGTGGTCATCATCCCTCGAAGCGTTCGAAAAATGTGTGGGTATGGCACATGAGGACATGGTTTATTACTGAGTGTGGTGATGGCTGGACTGGATGATCTTAGAGGCCTTTTCCAACCATAACGATCCTACAATTCCCCAAATTCCTATGTGAACATGCCCAGCTGGAGGCACTCAGAACGGGGATTCAGAAGGAGCGCATCAGGAGCTGTTTGAGTGACTTTCTCCAGCCAGGATGGAGAAGGGACTATGACACTGCTTCAGCTGTGCTCAGGCCCGTGTCCTTAGCCTCCAGCCATGACCAGCCAGGCCACTAGCATTGTGTCTCTGTGCTGTGTCCCTGCGTTCGGACACCGCACTGGGCTAGAAACTCTGTCGTGACAGGTTACCGTCTGCAGTGATTCCATACGGAGCTGGACATCACTTGTCATGACACCTCACTGGGCAGGACACCGTCTATGTGGCACCCGCTGCCCCTCACGCGGAGCCACACGCGACTGTGGTGCTTCCGCGTTCCGGCATTTGTCCGGACGCCCCGTTCTTGCCCGCGTGCCACACGGCTGCTCGGTGTGGGCAGCACGGAGGCGCCGTGAGGGAGCGGAGCACGGCGGGCTTGGCCCGCGCGGTGCATTGTGGGCAGAGCCAGCCACCACCGCCATTTTGTCTCCGTCAGGCGCGGCGCGGGTTATCGGGGTGAGGTGGCCGAGCTGGTGTCTGGCGAGGGGGATTCGGCCCGCAGCTCACGATGATATCGGCCGCCCAGCTCCTCGATGAGCTCATGGGCAGGGACAGGAACCTGGCCCCGGATGAAAAGCGCAGCAACGTGCGGTGGGACCATGAGAGCGTGAGTGTAGCGGGGCGGCCTCTCTCCTCCCTCCGCTGCTCTCGCGCCCTGCGTGGAGCCGGGGGTTTGTCGGTGCGACATGGGCGGCTTCTCTTGGCCAGGGACAACTGCGGGAAGGGGGGAGAAGGGGGGAAGGGGGAAGGGATGACGTGCCGGCCAGAGCTGGGATTCCGCGTGGGTTGTCGGGGTGCGGGTTGGGCCCTCCGTGCTGGGCCCTGCATGGCGGCCTGGGGCGGGCCGGCCTGGCCGTGCGCGGGACCAGCGCCGAGTCTCACCGAGGAGGAGGAGGAAGATCCCGACACAGCCGGGCTGTTGGGCTGCAGGAGGGACAGCCCCGGTGTTTGGGTGTCTGCGGGGGAAGGCTGTGCCCGCCGGCGCCGCCGTTAACGGAAACGGGGGTTTCCAGAGAGCTGCTGGTGGCGGAGGTCTCCCGGGGCGGTTAAAGGAATTCAACACTTCTGAGTGGAAGCTGCTGACTTGCACGAAGGGGGTTGAGACAGATGTTCGAGTTTGGGAGATAAATGTGTCTGGATCTCTTCCTGAGGATGGTGTTGGGGGAGGAAAAAAAAGCACGCGCGTACCGACTTTAATGTCTGAAGCTTGTACTACAAGGAAAAATCATAAGACTTTTGGTTAAGAAAAGCTTGATTCTTTCTGTATTTCCTCACTCAGAAGAATCTGCTTGGGAGGGGGGGACGGACACTATCCTAAACAAGACTGTTGTTTAGGAGTACTTAACGTACTTTTGTTAATATGGTGTTCATTCATTTTCTGCAATAAGTAGCCCAAACAAGACAACGTTGTTGTTGTTATTGTTATTAATTGTGGTTTCTCCAATTGGTTGAGCTTTAATGAATGAGTTCGTTTTGGCTATCATAGTTGAATTGTAAGTTATTTCAGGAAAACTCAGTGGTACCTACAGAGTTCCTATAGCTGCTGCTTTGGGAGAGAACACTGAGGAATTTTTAAATTTTATTTTCTCCCGTTCACGATACCTTTTTTTTTTTTGTCATGACGTATGTCAGAAGAAAGTGTCACAGTTACAATAATTTATCTCTTGAATGATAGGGATCTCTGTGGTTAAAGCTGCACAAAGCATTTAGCTCCTCCCCCTGGGTTGTTTATTTGGGAGGAGGGAGAAATGCTTGCATTAAATCATGTTAATCTAAGACATGATTTCATGTTTCTGTATGGGATTTAGGTCATTATAAAGGAGGATAATACTTGTTTGAATTTGTTTGGAGTGGTTGAATTTGTATGATCTAAGGACCAATACCTATTTTACCTTAGAGTTTTCAAGTGTGAGGAACCATTCTTTCCCTAGAAAAATGCTGCTCTGTAGATAAGTGCACATCAGGAAGAAATCATGAGTTCAGGAAGTTTTCATGACCCTGTTTATGTGTTTCTAGACTTACTTTATTAAGAAAATAATTCAATTGGGTGTTCGGTTAGATAATTTCCTTTGATTGTGAATGTAAAATAAGGAGGAGTTAGATGAAATACATGGAATACAAGGTGAATGGCTTGAGCCATATTGGCCCAGGTAGAACAGATAAGGTGATTGGTTTGGTTTATTCGTTAAGGTGAGAAAGACTTCTTTGTTGGTTTTTGTTTTCCCCATCATTCGCTTTTAGTAAGTTCAGATTACCTTCTTCATCTTCAATTGAACAAATCACAGAGTGTTTTCAGTTTTTCTTTTTGCTTACAGCTTCAGGCTGAAGAGTTTGACTATAACCAAATGACTCAGTCTCTAAGCTGTTCAGTTTTGTTGGTTTAGAAACAGGGCCTTGTCTCTCTTTCTCAGTCCTCTGACAGTTCAGAAGGCAAGCACTGTCCTGTGTCTGAGAGCAGTGGGAAAGTTACAGGCTTAGGGTTGAGCCTTCAGTCCTGCAAGATCTGCTGCTGTTTGCTCTGCTTCTGCTTTTATATATGATTAAATACAACCCTTCTGCAAGGAATGTTTTCCTAGATTCCTTATAGTCAGCTGATGAGGTCATAAACCCTAACAATTACTGCTGTTAAACACATGTCTCAGTTTGACTTTTTTTTGTCACCTAAAGATTAAATTTGCAATGCCGACATGTTTTAAAAGACAGGAAATGCAGATAAGGTTCAAATGGTAACATTAATTCCTCTGCCTGCTGTCCTGCTTTTCAGGTGAAATACATCTGCTAATGTAATTTCTTTTGAGATTAGACATTGATCAACATGCAACCTGCTCAATGCCAGCATGTTGTATTGATGCCATAGTGTAGGATTTTGTGTCACATTTCATCAGTTTTGAACGTGGAAGATTACCGAAAAGCTCATCTGTGTTTTGCTTATTCTTTGGAGATTGCATCCATGTGGCTATCAAAAACTGGAAGGTGCAGTGGAATACAAGATGGAAGTGGAAAGTGTGGAAGCAGAGGGTGTGGTGTGATAGCTCAGTGTGTGATTTATTTGCAGTGCCAATGAAACATATAGATCATATATTATAAAAGTTTTTGTAGAGCTTAAGTTCTTACTATAAAACTTTGACATGATTAAAGCTTTTAATCTTTAAAAATTGGAATTCCACTTGTGGTATATTTCAGTATGATGGCATGTCTTTAGGTGATCAGTCCTGGTTTTGGCAAAAAGGCTTTGTGTGCAGGAAAAAATTATTAGTATCGTGTATTTTAGTCTTTCTGCTTACTATCATATCTGTAGACAAAGTATATTTCTTTATTGATTCACACCTTCCTGCTTTAATATGCCACTTGCTTGCACAAAGCAAGGGAAAAGTTCTTACAGAAACAGCGGTTGCATAAGAATTCTGAGGCTGTTCTGTAGTACAAGACACACCGCATGGGCTGCCCGTGCTCCTGTAAGGTTTGAAATTTTGATGCTTCTTCAAGGCAAACTCAGGATTTTCAGAAAGTGGAGAGGGATGAAGAGCTGTTAGAGACAAACAACTGTGAGCAATCACCTCTGATCATGCAGTTTCTCAAAATGTTGCTTTGTATTCAGAGTATGATGGCATGATTTTAGCTATTTATGATGTGTTGTGCTTTTACTTTCATAATGCCAGCAACCTAAATTGCTTTGTATCTAGGTAGAATTTAAGGACTTAATCCTCCAGGGATGGAGGGAGAGGACTTAACCTTTCATTACTAATACTCTTCCTACAACAAATAACATTTATCTTTAAGAGTGGATTCTGGAGAAGGGCTGATGTTTGTTTGGATTTGGATGGGTGGACATTGCTCTTAAAATATCTACTGCCTGTGGGCTTTAATGGATTCAAAGAACTCAACTATGAGAAGGAATTTACTAGTTTTTGATGTGTAAGCCACAGTCTGCTGGATTTTATTCTCAGCGTTTTTACTAGGAATTGTCTCTCTAAAGGAATTTGCTTTTGTAATTGTTTATTGCTGTTAGATACTTCTCCATCAGTAAATAAATTTTTTAGAAGAGACATAAATCTCTTTTTCTAAGAGAAACATGTTAGTGTAGAAGCACTAACAATATAGAGCTGTTAATAGCTTTTTTATATGGGAGAGCTTTGAACTGCTTCCCAAACTCCAGTTGCGCTTGCAGTTCTTGCTGTTAACTTTGTGGACTTAGATGTAAAGGATACTGCTTTCCCACCTCCTAGAGATTTCAGGGATTAGTGAATTTGTGATGAAGAAATGGAAGGTTCAAGCATCCTGGTTTGTTGTAGTGTCTTACGAAAGTGTGAGCACTCATGGGCTTTGAGACCCAAGCTGTCTCAAAGGCTTATCCTGCAGCAACAGTTTGACACTGACACTTGTCTGTTGCACCTTCTCGCTATCAGAGTTGGCAGAATAACTCTGCAGAAAGGAGTAAATGCTTGTTACCTGTATTGGTAGTTACGCCTACCAAACTGCCTGTTATGGAATGTGTTTTCATATTACTTGTGATTAGTGCAGCGATACTGATAAACCATGGATGAGTGATGCCAGTTGAAGCTTATCAGTCACCTCTGTTTCAGTCCTTTAATGGTTCCGTGATGCTTAAACCATTCCTTGGCCCTTAATGTTCCCACTCACCATTGATTACATAGGATTGATTGAAAGTGCAGTTGATGTTCAGCCTGGGAAGGCAGATGTTGCACTATATGAAGCTGAGCTGGAATGATACCTGCAAGATTCTGCAGAATTCCAGCAAGTTGTATTTTCCTGTTGAAGCATATGCAATTGAAGAGCATAATGGGTATGAGAGGGGAAGAAAATTGCTTCAGCCACGGTAGTCTGAACCACTCTGAAGTGAGTATTTCTCTGCAGGCTGCTTCCTAGGAGAGAATGTCAAGTAATACACTGAGTACCATCCTAGTGCTAGCATGGCAGCATCTAGAGCTGGTAGAAGAAAATTATGGCAGCTTTTTGCTCTGTGTGTGTGTGTGTTTTGTCATTATTTTGGGTTTGAGTTTTTTGGTTTGTTTGATATAGCTTGTGTTTGTTTTGGGTTTTTAATATATAAATAATTAATGCAGTGTAGGGCATGTTTAAACCTCATATTTTAAGTATTGGTTATTCCAACTTTTAGCTGTAACCAGTTCATAAAGAGAGGATTTTCCTAGTAGTGCTGTTTCGTAATAATTGTAATTCTTTCTGGTTTTATTGAGGATGGGTATTTTGTTTTGTTCATCATACTTCTAACTTTTCCTTTGCTTCTTTTGTTACTACTAGTTTCTAAACTGTTACAAGCCAGTTTTTAATTTTTTGGTTGATAGAAGATATTCTACAACCCTTTTAATTGTTTGGTGTGGTTAGACTGTCATTACTGCGCTCTCTGTGTCTTAGGAAATTGTTTAATCCTTCTCTGAAATTTTTTGGGAAATGTCTTTCCATTGATCCTTATACCTGTATGTGAGTATGAGAAAATGGAAGAAGAGAATGTATAGACGAATTACATTTCTGTGGGAAAATCCATCAGAAAAACAGAACAGAAAAATCCATCCCAGAAACTGCTCCTTTGAAGTAACTAGTAAAACAAGGGATATTGCAGCTTTCAGAGAAGAACAGATTCTGAAATCAGATTTTGTCCAATAACTTTCTCCTTCCTTCTGAGAAGAAAAAAAAAATCACTTCACATGTTTTCTTAACTATTCTTGTTAAATTGCTTCAGATAGGTACCAGTGTCCAAAGCTGGATCACGGGAGAGGTATTCAAATTACATAATAAGAGATTTGTTTGTTTGTGTTTCTTTTCCATGGTTTGTTAATAGAAAGCCTGATTGTTTCTCTGAGTAATCAGTAAAGCAGTCAGTAGAGTTTTAACTTCTGTAGGCTGATTTGCAGTCTGGCAGTTAGCTTGGAAAAATAAATCAGGCTGGTCTAATTTGATCAGTGGGTATCACAGGCCTTTTAGTGAGGTGGTGGTGTCTGGGGCTTCAGTCCTTACCCTCATTTCTTCAGATACTTCAGTCTGTATCTTGGGAGATAAGATAGTCCAAGTCTTTGTCCATAGGATATGTGAGAGGATTAGAACTAGGCTGTAATGCATTCAGAGTTATTAGATTGCCAAAGGTTAAACTGGTGTAACGTACAGGAGGTGCTCGAAGAGTGTCCAGGCTAGTTTTGGATTTACACCTTAATTAATGGCAGTCACATCTGTGGGGAGGGTCTAGTGAAAAGTAAATTATTTAAGATTATTTATTAAGTTAGGGATTAAGTATGTCTGATTCTACCCTTATGGCTGTTCTAATTGATAGACAGGAGATATTTCTGTGTTACAAACTTCAGGAACTGACCACCTTGACTAGCTAAGCTCATGCTCATAGGTGAGGGTGAATAATCTTTTTAACGAAAGCTGGTTTTATCCATCATACATTAAGTATTTATCGACTAGAGTAACAGGTTTGTGGGTTTTTGAAATTTCTGATGGTTTTTTTTTGTTACCAGAAAAAGAACCTGACTCAATAATGTAAAACCAGACTGTGCAGAAGCAAACCAAACTCTTTTTAGTTGGCAGGAAACCAGATTAAAATGAATGCCTTTTCTGCCTGAAGAGCTATATAATGTCTTGTTGACTATCATTCTTAAAATAGGGAATTGTAAAAACAGTGGTGTGGGAAAGCTTCTGGATAATTCTGTCTTTTAATTGCCATTAAAGTCCTTGGGATAGTACCAAATGTTTTAGTACAGGTGGCTCTGGTTCTCCAGGCTAGTAGCTCTGATGAAGTGAAGGCTGAACACAGAGTAGTCCCAGGAAGCAGAGGAAGCATGTTCCATGCTTCCATGCCAATTATTCTCACCTCTTGTGGCTTTTCACAGTTAAGAATTTCACTGAAACTTACTAAATAGTCCATTCTGATCTCATTCCTTTCCTTTGGAAATATTGAATATTTAATATTTATAAATTGATGACACTTTAATCTTAAATATTTAGTGGTAGAATTAAGAACTGTTACTATTGCAAGGAAAAGTAAGATTTTTGGTGTTTTGTCATCAAAGTGCACCTTGTAGCACTTACTGCTGCCAAGAAATATAAAGGGTGTGTAAAATTTCTAGAAATTTTACTATGTTCAAAGGAAAATTTGACACTAAAACTTTGTGTTTTAGTATAAAAATCATAAAATCATTACATAAAATTTTCAGTTCGAAAGGCAAAAAATGATGACTGTTTCTTTCTTCTGTCAGGTTTGCAAATACTATCTTTGTGGCTTTTGCCCAGCTGAATTATTTACAAATACCCGTTCTGATTTAGGTAAGTTTATAAGTCATGACATTTTTATTCACAGAAAAGTAATTACAGTTGAGATTTTGTTTGCAAACTATGTTTTTATTGTTAATTGCTTTGTCAAAACACTTGGATTTTTTTTTTTTTTCATTTCAAGGGTTGCCAGTGATACAGTGTGGTAAAAGTAATATTTATTCCAGATCCTACTTTGTCTAAGTGAAAAGGCTTCTTAAGAATTTTTTCTTACTATGTAAGCTAAGTTGCTGGGTGTGGGGTGCTTTTCTCCTGCTCAAGTGGCAGTTTCTAGTTTGGGTTACTCTACCTGGGCAGGGTTTTAACCTGGTTTTATGTGATATACTATCGAGCTGCTTTACCTAAAGTAAAAGACTCACTTACTGTAATAGTTATTTCTGAAGACCAGTTCTCAATTACTGGTAGTTGATGGCTACATGTAGCACACCGTTTGGAGACGTTAACCTAGCAAAACCAGACTTTTTGTCTTAGTGTTAGTTTCTAAGTCTGTTGAAGAGTTTGAGAGTCTGGGGAAGGTGAGGAATTTTAACACAGTCACCTTCATGAGCTCAGGGTACATACCTCCTAATTTACTGTGAAGATCTGTTTTAAGTAGCCAGTGTGTTGCAGAGAACCCTGGAAATTAGAAAGTGCCTGGTGGAATTTCCCTTCATGTAATTTTTCTTTTTTTGTTCTTTTTTTTTTTAAGCCCCAGGTGTTTAGGATATTACGTTGTTTGTTTGTATTTACTGATGTAAAACTCGATCTGGAAATTTTATTTTTTATCATGACTGCATATGTTGAGTCTCTTTTTTATATCGACCTAATGATGTTGGCATGCTTTTTCTTCAGTGTGTCTTTCAAGCTCCAAGCAAAGGAAGCAGAAAGGCAGAAACATAAAAGTCTTTCTGAAATGTTTATAGTTATGTTCTGTCATGATGCACAAACAAATGTTGGTGGAATATGAATACAACATTTAGGAATGCAAACTTAAGCTTTTTGTGTTGTCTTCTTAGGGCCTTGTGAAAAAATTCATGATGAAAATCTACGCAAGCAGTAAGTTTGTTGTTAGATATGTTAAAGTAAATAGAGTTTCGGGTATCTTTGCAATTTGTTAATAGCAGCCCAAACATTACAAAATACTTGCTCTTTTTATTTGGGAAAGTTTATTTAAATTTTTATTTAAATAAAATTTTACTTATTTAAATATGTAATGTTCTCTTACTGTGAGCAAGAATTTATAATACTGTGTGTCTTGTTACTTAGTTTTCATCTATTACAGATTTAAGTGAACTCTCATTTTTAAAATCTTTTCTCAGGTATGAGAAGAGCTCTCGATTTATGAAGGTGGGCTATGAGAGAGACTTCCTGCGCTATTTGCAGAGCTTGCTTGCAGAGGTGGAGCGCAGGATCCGGAGAGGCCATGCTCGTTTGGCTCTCTCACAGAACCAACAGTCTTCTGGGGTGAGTCTGCAGGAGTCATTGAGGCAGCTTTTCCTGTAGATAGGATCTTCAGGGTCTTATCTATTCAGATGAAACTTACTATTATCCAGAAGATTCCTGATGAATTAAGATTTTTTGCCTGTTAGCCAGCAGATTGGATCTGGCATTAATAGACAAGCCAAGTCACTCCAGAGTCACCAAGAGCCCTCTCTGTTATCACCGTCTCTTGTTTCCTCAGAATGAGTATCTGTTCTCTACCTGTCAGGTGTTGCCTTTACCCTGACAACCTCAGTTTACGTTCTCTCCACTAGTTGCACATTCTTCCCTCTCTGCACTAGCAAGCCATGTCTTTCCCTGTGATGGATTTGGAGCAGTGTCTGTGGCCTGTGCTGTCTGAGTTTTGTGACTGCCAGGACAGCCTTGCTCTTTCTGCTGCCCCACCTCACTGTTCTGTACAAAGTCCAGTTGCTTCAGAAGGAGCTGTGGACAGTATCAAGTTGAGAGATGCCACTTGTGGAGCAGAGGTGGGAGTGCGGCAAAAAGTCTATTCTAGCAGCCTACAGAGAGGACACTGCTAACAAGTACATCTTTGAAGTGAGATACTTTTTGCATTTTACACTCAGAGTTTGAAATTTAAACCGTACAGAACCTCTAAGTCATACTCAAATGTCTGCAAAGATATGTAATAGCTGCATGGAAGTGTCAGAGTTTAAAGTTAGGACTTTTGAATACAGTTTTCTTACTTTTTATGGGCCAGGATCTTGAGCATTTTTGTTGATTTGGGAGGAATTAGTGTGACTAGACTTAACAAGGGTGGAGTAAATTGTGTCGAGCAGTGTTTTATAGTAGACTAGACTATTATTAGTAGCTTCTTGTGGGAGAAGAGGCCAGGGGAGGTTATTCCCAAAGTGTCTCTGGAATAAGAGAAGACGTACATTTGTGTGTTTAAGCTATTTTAACAAAACAAAACAAAAAAAAAACATACCAATGAGGAAGGAAGAAAAGCCCCAATTCACTCTTGTACTTTTTACAGGGAGCTGGACCTACCGGTAAAAACGAAGAGAAGATTCAAGTGTTAACTGACAAAATTGATGTACTGCTTCAACAGGTGAGAGGTTTTTAATCCCCATGAGAGCGATCTCTTGCTTTTGTTACTTGATCAAAAAATAAACTTTTAATGTTTTTATTGCCTTTTAGATTGAAGAGCTAGGTTCAGAAGGAAAGGTGGAAGAAGCACAAGGAATGATGAAACTTGTTGAACAGTTAAAGGAAGAGAGAGAACTGCTGAGGTCTACGACTTCAGTAAGTCATGTGTTCATAGTTCTGTGAGACATATCGAAGTTTTGTGCACAGTACATTCTAAATAACCATGTCCTTGCACTGAAGGCACGCAAGGTCTGTGCAGAATTCATTACGTAGTAACAGGACATTTGGCTGTGTTAATCCAGTGTATTGATTAGGCATTCTGTCTTGGTAGTGGGCTTCCTGCACACAAATTATGAAATTACGCACTGAGCAGTCCTGGAGGAGAGCTTTCACCTTCCTCTAGTTGAGGTCTCAGTTAAACTTTGCCCTGTAACCTCTGCAGTATAATTCTACTGTTAGAGAAACTGTCACAGAAAGGGCTTGAGTCAGGGCTGTGACTGGGCTGTGACAGGCATCTGGCTGACTCTGAGAGCTACAGAAGCCAGAGGGAATGTGTTAAGTATCAAGTTCTTGTTAATAAAAAGGAGCTTAAGTTTAAAGATTTTATTTTGGCGTTTAATGAAATGCTCAAATTGAGATTCTTGTTTTAAGAGTTCAGTTTGAATTCTTAAATTCAGGTATGTCTGTACCATATTTTAAGAGCTCTTGTTGCTCTGTGCAACATTGAAGAGCTCTTCATTACAATTTATTGAAACAATGGCTGAAAGGATTAAAAGTTTGAAAATTTTGTTGTTGGTTTTGTTTATAATTAAGATGTCTTGTTTTTGTTAAAATCCTGATAATTCTAGTAGAAATGCTTTCATAGCAAAAATTATTTAAAAGGTGTAATAGTTTTGAGGCGGTTAATTTGAACTTTGTCTTGTTAACATGTTCTTGGGTGTGATATGGTTTGATGTTTTTCATTGGGACTCAATTTTTGTACTTGAAGAGATGGAAGCATACTTTTTGCTTTAAGTGACTAATTGGGAAAGGACTTTTCATTTGTTTTGCTTTAAGGTTTTTTATTAAAATAGGGATATTTTCTTTTAGTTTTGCTTCTGTGTTATTTGAAACATGCTTAAAAATTGGTGGATTGGGTTTTGTAACAGTTGTTTAAGAAATTAAAAACGTATAAAGCTTTGTTTGACTTTATTTGTGGTGTGATTTTTATTCTTTTCTTTTGTTGGTTAAGAATGTGTTTTAATGTTTGATGTGGTCTCCTAACAATTGTTTGATTTGTGGGAGAATGAAGCATATTAAAGATGTGATGAATACTTTAATTTTTTTAAATGTGGTTACTTTTTGAGATATATATGTGGGACTGTTGTTAGCTTTTACTTTTCGGGGTATACTTAATGAAGTAAAAGCTTGTAAAAATGTTGATAGGCATGTTTGTTTGTTTTTTTAAGAACTCTTAAATGTTGCACACAGCATGTTTATGTCCATGCTGTATGATTCATGAACCTGGGCTTATGTTGAAATTTCAGTGTACTTCTCATGGCACCACTTCTCAAGTGGTTTAATTTGACCACCATACTTTTAAACAGAAGCCAGTATTTTTTTTTTGTTTGTGTTTCTTGATGTAGTATTCTAGCCTTTTGATTCCTTGAGGTGTATTCCATGGTAGTTCTGCAGCTCCTAATATTTCAGTTGATGCCAAAGATACCTGAAAACTGAAAAAAAAGGCTTTAAAAGAAAAACTTAAAACTTTAATTTTTCTGATATTGCAAGGAAGCTGCAGATATGACCATGTACATGTTAATGCAGTGAGTAATGGTTCTGTGGTTTTTCATGGGCTCCTTCCACGTGGGAATGGGCACAGGGTGGCCTCTTCTCTCCCTGTTTACTGTGATGGGGTGCAGTGCACCAAAGATAAAGCAGGCAGATGTGATTTCAACTTTCAGTAGCGGTTGGGATTTGACAACAGTAATATAGAGTTATAAACCTCTTCACTGACTAAAACTTCTCTTTTGCCGTATCAAATATTCTTCTTTTTCAGACAATTGAGAGCTTTGCAGCCCAGGAAAAACAAATGGAAGTTTGTGAAGTTTGTGGAGCCTTTTTAATTGTAGGAGATGCACAGTCCAGGGTAGATGACCACTTAATGGGAAAGCAGCACATGGGTTATGCCAAAATAAAAGCTACTGTAGAAGATTTAAAAGTAAGTATTTCCTCCGGTTATTGAAATGAAAAATGCTTGGAGGTTTCCTAACGTACATAAAAGGCAGTCCAGTGAATTTTCTCAAGAAGGTGAAACACTCCCAAGAAATGGAATCCTGCCCTGTGCTTTCACTGATGTAATTTGTTGTGACATTAGATACAAGCAAAGATGTTGGTTCAGGTTGGAATTTTTATGGCCTTTTTAAGGAAATGTAGTGTGGCCTCTGCTGTGGGAGTGACAAGCAAAAAAAGGTTCTGCAAGACAAAGGATTTTCATTTCAGGGATTTTAGGAAGTACTGTCCTTTGTTTGGAAGATAAAACAGACCTGTTTTAAAAGTTTAGGCTTTTACATTCCTCAGAATCTGTAAGCTTAAGTGTCTTGAGTACTCTTCATTTCTTCCTGTGAACTTATTTTTTTAAGGAAAAGTTACGAAAAAGAACAGAAGAACCTGACCGTGATGAAAGGTTGAAAAAAGAGAAGCTAGAACGAGAAGAGAGAGAGAAAGAGAGGGAGCGGGAAAGAGAAGAGCGGGAAAGGAAGAGACGACGTGAAGAGGAAGAAAAGGAGAAAGAGAGGGCTCGTGACAGAGAGAGACGTAAAAGGAGCCGCTCACGGAGCAGGCATTCAAGCAGGACATCTGACAGGAGGTGCAGCCGCTCACGAGACCACAAAAGGTCAAGAAGCAGAGAAAGAAGACGAAGCAGGTACCTCTGTGTCCGTGTGTCTCTTAAGTATTTTCAGGTAAATTTCCAAAAGGTAAAAATTTTGTGGGGACTTACTGTCAGCCTGAGTCACATCACTGATTTGTTAGCTTCACTTAGGTCTTTCGTCTTAAGTGAAGACACACCTTATTGGTTCTAAGGATAAGCAAGTTTTGCTGAGTGTCACTGTCTTCTCTCCATTTTTGGAAGATGAAACCGTAGTGGTGGAAGTGGCTTTATGAGGGAGCTTTCAGCAAACAAAGAATACTCCCCAAAAATACGGTTTACTTGTTTCTTCCTTCAGCTGTCTTTATTTCATGGTTATAGATACTTTAAAACTATGTAGTTAAGTGTTTCAGTAAATAAAGAGGGCATATTTCTTACGTACTGGGAAATATTGCTATACAATATGTTAAGATTTGGTTTCTGCAGGCAATCACTGTATTTTAAAGTGTTACTGTTTTACTGTTGTATATTCTGAGATAGAAAATAGCAGCTGAGATTTACGTTTTGAAATTCTCTCTGGATGTTAAGGAGTCGTGATCGGAAGAGAAGCAGAAGCCATGATAGATCAGAAAGGAAACACAGGTCTCGTAGTAGGGACAGGAGACGGTCAAAAAGCCGGGATCGAAAATCCTACAAGCACAGAAGTAAAAGCAGAGAGAGAGAACAAGACAGGAAGTCAAAAGAAAAAGGTATGTTTGTATAAGGACTGAGTTCTTAGCAAGTTCTGAAATGAATATTTTCTTAGAGTCTCAAAAGCTGTTGGCTTTTCAGTGAGTGCCTGAAAGTTCTTAGTACCAAATCAGATCTCATTCTGAGAGGTGTGTGTGTTGCTGTAAGCAGTTTGAAGGATTTTGTTCTTTCCAGTTACTGTCACTACATGTGTGTGCATACCTACACCCCAGTGTCCTTCTCTTACCTGTTGCAGTTTGCCTGCAGATGAAGTGTGCAAGGATTTTTACGTATTTTAAGACCTGTTTACCTTTAGAAAAACATAAGCCCGTAATCATCATTTTCTAAGAGTGAATGTCTTATATTCCTACTCTTAGTGGATATTTGCAATTACCCTTTGCAGGTACATGTTTTGTGGGGGGCTGGTACCTTGCTTCTCACCTGTATGACCTATTAATTTCCAACACTGTCATGTTTCCTTTATTCTTTTAACAGTGCTTTTAAGTTTTTTTCCTGATCTATAAATGCAGTTCAAGATAAATACTGCAGAATCCCTGTGATGCTCTAAATGACAATTTATGCCTTCTTCCCAGTCTCCTGCTCTTCCCCACCTTTCTCCTTTTGTTTTTTTGTTTGTTGTTTAAACGAAGTGAGTCTTGCTTTGTCAGTATTCAGGTGAGTCTGAACAGAAAGCTGTGTTAGTCTTTGAAACAGTTTTGTAGCTGTAGGTGCCATGTATCACAGCATTCGCAGTGACCAGAGGCTGAAGCTCAGAAACTTTAAGTAGGATTACAAAGAGCTACAGTGAGAACACTGTAGATTCACATTCTGTGAGAAGATACTAATTCACTGTTACTGCTAAATTTCCCCCTTTAAAAGTCTTTTGGAACTTCTATAGGAACGTAATACTTCTGGCTCTGGTGGGGAGCTGACTAATGGCCAGTCCGAAACAGCCACCCCACTTCATGGGCTGATCTTCAGTAATGGATGAAACAATTGTGTTTCTAAGGTACTTTTGAGGTTCTCTGGAATGAAAGGTGCTCTGTGCATGTGTCTGGGTTGCATAGGCCTGTCTGCTTGACCCTTCTCTGTATTTATCCAGTGGATTAGTTGCCAAAATGTTGGTGATGCTTCATGTATTTCTCTTCCCTGACTTCCTTGAACTGTTTCAATTATTCTGGTTTATAGTATGGGGCAGCTTTAGTATTGATTCTTCTCTCATTTTCCTTTGCCGTGTAAGAGAGTGAGTTTTGTTGCTTGCTCGTTGGCAGTGGAAATGATGTGCAGGCTTTAAACTCAGATTCAGTGTTGTAGCCTGTGTTTGTCCATTTGTTACTATTCTTACCGGATTTTTTTGCCTGCTTTATGAACAGATTTCTGGTACTTGGGTGAAGAATGTCCTATTCTCCTGAATGTTTATTATCTATGCATATAAATTACTGTTTTCTTATTTATTCAAATTTGGTCTGGTTTTGAGCTTTTCAGTTCTTTCATTAATCTTCCCATAAATAGAGGAGCTAGTGAACTCTCTTCAACATCTCAAATATTTTTAGTTTTAACTTGACTGATTTCCTTGCTGGCTGTTTTATTTTCTGCTTGCTACTTTCTTCCACCAGAAATGAGAACAGTGAGGTGATGCTGTAAGCTGTGGTGAAAATCCCACCTGGGAAAATCAATTACTTTTTTTTGACTGTGCCATCCTAACATTTGTAAAAGCACAAATAAGCCTTAGAACAGGACTGTAATGCTGAAGAAGTTTGTGATTTTTTCCCTTTGTTGGGAAAGTCTTCTAACAGAAAAAAAATACAAAAGAGGGAGGAAGGAAGGAGGGGAAAAACCAAACCCAGTAGTAATTACTAAGGCAACATTGAATTTCTGTACTGAAGCTGTAAGCACCATTGCATCATCATATTTGCAATGTGGCACTGTAGATAGGTGGTTAAGAATAAAGCTTTTAGAGATTCATATATTTGAAGTGTGTGGCTTTTGCACAATAGTAACTTCAAAGTTAAATCTTAACTTACTACATTGGGAATCTTGTCTTCAGAATCTACTTGTCTTTATAGCCACCACTGATCTGCACTTGTGAAAGTAAGCAGCAAAGGCTGTAACTACTCATGGTAGTGCCTTTCATCTGGAAATTTCAGACTGCTTTATAAACATGAATATTAACAAAAAAACCCCAAGGAGCAGTTTACCAAGACTTGTGTACAATTGCACATTAAATTAGTCTCACACTTAGAAAATTCAGAAGTCCTGGTTTCTTGTTCACTAAGATACCATAGAAGACGGCAACCAAGGTTATAAGAAAAAAGAAAAAGTAAAAATTGGGCACTTGCTTTGTGACACAGATTTCAGCGTCAGAGATACCTTTGCTAAAGAAAGGAGCCACCAGCCATAAACACCAGCTCAGCATTAGCTTAATATAAACCAGTAGAATACACCTACTGTTCAAGTGAACACTTCAGAGCAGATGCAGTAAATAGGGGGTTTTAATAAAACAAAAATTATTTTCCAAGTACCTTCATTTTATGAAGGGTTAATACTGGAATGGGCCTCTAGACCACTTCGGCTTGGCTTTCTGTCTTCCCTAATCTGATTCTGATACTTACATAAAAATAATTATGATCATGTTTCAATGTTAGTGATTAAACCTCAGCAAATACTACCAGAACACTTCAGTAATACTGGATATTATGTTTGATTTTCTGAACAGTAAAGTGATTCACTTTGTCATGATAAGAATTCTCACAAAACACATCTCAGTTGCCCACACAAACTCAGTCAGAAAAATGTGCATGTGTTTAATCAGGAAGCAAAGTCAGTATGAATGTGATTATACCTAATAGATCACAACTGAAATAATACATCCAGTTCCAACAGCAAACTAATTTTATATGCTTTCTCTCTTACTGATTAAAAATACAGTGGAGGAACTTAACTTCTTACAGATACTCTAGGGGTTGAAAAGTTATTGGGCTATTTGTTGAATACACTTTTTCAGTTCTGCTTGGCAAACTGGAGGTTTGGTATGGTATACCTATTTTAATACTAAAATTTTTAGAAGGGTTTGATCTTTCATACCACAGTTTTTTTTAACCTTAAACAAAATTATCCTTCTTGACCACATTCAAGACACAAACAAGACAGAACAAAACCCTGCACACTGCACATCCATAGGGCTATTAAGATCTACCATATCTACATAGGACAGAAGATAAGATTATTGGACTGACTACTAGTCCTCTGCGGGGAAACAAGACTACTATTCCTCAGTGGATCCACGTGTGCACCGGAGATACCTTTAAGACACAAAAAGAAGACTTTTTAACAAGGTTAGTTAGAGTGCAACCTACCTGTGGAGTTGCCAAATTGAGGGCAGACAGACGTAAACTGACTTAGTCCTTCAGTGAGCTGGGTGATGTTGCCATGTGCTTTCTCCAAGCACCCTGCACTGGATGTGCTGCTGCAGGTGAATCCTCACTACTGGTGGTCATTAGGCAGTTGCCTTCATTTCTCTGTGTGGGCTTTACCCTATCCTTTGGTAGTCTTATAAAACAAAGAAGTTGGAATGTTGCTGCTCTTTTAAAGCTTAATTTCTTGCTTTGTATCCTGGAATATAAAAGTGTGTTATGCCAGTCTAGGTGATAATGTTATTTTAAATAGCTTTTTCAGAGTGTTCAATCTGTGTGCTCCTGTGTCAGGGATATATCTATCTATTTATATTATTTATTTTGATTGCCCAGATAGCAGGGAATAATCAGAAAAAGAGCATGAATGTTGTTCTGTATGATGACATCTGAGAGGTTGGTTTTTTGGATTTTTTTTTTCTCTCCAGAATGTCTTTACTGAGCAAGAGTTGAATATTATGGTGTGAAATAATACAGCAGGAATTGGTATTTTTATTAAATTTGCAAATACTGAATTTACAGATGAGGCACGCAGCTCTAATACTGAATGTTTTTCTTCCCATGGAAATATTTTTACTTCTGGCTTCCTTCCTTCTTTGAAGATTGAGTTTTTAGTGTAGCAAATGCTTCAGTAAGTTTCCCAATTCATGATCAAATTGTGGGCTCCTTCCCCCACAGCTTGCTGTTTCTTTGCCTTTGAAAAAAAATTGCTTTTTATATCTCTTCCAAGCTGTCTCCCCAAGCCCTTTTAATGAGTTGTTTATAAATGACTGCTGTTTTTATAAAATTGAGAATTAACAACGCTGACAAATGTGCAGCTTCAAATTTAATTTTGGTCATCACTGATCTCCACCTTCAAAGCTGTCAGTGCTTAATATTGTTTCCCAAAGTATTTGATAGTTTGAGATTGCTAGTTTTTAATTGGCAAGTATCAATTTCTTTGATTATGCAGTCAAGCATTGTCCACCACTCCTTTCTTCTGATTCCCTTTCAAGAACCATAATTAACAAAAATTATAAACCAAAGCAAGCCATACACAATCAGAAATCAAAATGTGGGGACCAAAAGAGTCCCATAATAAGAAAGGAAGCCATGCACCATAATTACACATCTGCCTAACCTCTTTACCTCCAATTTGTTCATTTTGACAGAGAGCTGAGTAGCTCCCTCTGTTAGGAGGTCTGACCTTTCTCCTCCTCCCCCACCTTATACTGTCTCCTTCTGCCTTTATTTTGTCCCCTCTCCATTCCAGCATGGTAGTCTGAAGCCTATTTCTGTAACTTTTTGAGTATTACTCTTATTGCTATAGAAAGTAATTGTCCCATGTTGTATGCAATGTATATCTCACGTGTGCAATGTTTGTTTTTACTTTGAAATCCATGGTCAATGTCTTCTTTCATGGCAGAAAAGAGGGGATCTGATGATAAAAAAAGTAGTATGAAGTCCAGTAGTCGAGAAAAACAGAGTGAAGACACAAATACAGACTCGAAGGAGAGTGAGACTAAGAATGAGGTCAATGGGACCAATGAAGACATTAAATCTGAAGGTGACACTCAGTCCAATTAAAACTGATCTGATATGACCTCAGATCAGACAGAGGTAAGTGCATTATTTCAAACTTTGATTAGGGCTTTTTGTTACTGTTTAACAGTGCAGCGTAAGTATGCACAGATGAAGATGGAACTAAGTCAAGTAAGAAGACAAACTAAAGCACCTTCTGAAGGAAATGACAGTGTAGTCCTGCAAAACATTTTGAGGTACATTGTTTTGTCTCAGCTATTTTGTAGCAGACTCATGCCCCCATTAGAGTGCCTCTTTGGGACATATTTGTAATATAGTCACCATAGAAAAATTAATTATCCTTTTTATTTTTAGGGATTTTGTTATCGGTTTTTTTTTTTTTTAATTGAACTGGTTTTGTATTTAAGTCCATATTGTGTTGGTACATCAGCAGAAACTTTTAAATACTTAATATTTGAGGCACATGTTGGACTACTTTGTTTTCATATAAACTGCTAGTATTTCTTTGTCAAGGATGTTTCTAGTTTTTTTGCTTCATTGCCTTGCATTCTAATGCAGTTTGTTCTGTAACTCGAGAGCCAGTAGCATTGGATTGATGGAAGTGTAGGGTTTATGAATTATTGCAGCTGACTACCATACCTCACACAGCGTTGGTGTTGTGAGCGGCCCATGAAAAGCCAAATTAAAAATCAAGGATTCAGTCAAACTAAGCAGGTACTCATGCCAGGTACTCCTTTCTCTACCCACATCCATGTTTGAATGCTGTTGCCTGTAATCTTTAAGCTTACTGTTGTGTTTTTGATTTTGAAGCTAGTGAAAAGGACTTTGTGTATTGTGTGAATACTGTAAATCTGATGTTAACAGAATGGAATTTTCTTTCAACTGTGTGTAGGGATGCAGTGCTGCCCAGAATTAGATATCTTTAAAGAGTTTAAAATGCAATAAACACTACATAATATTCGCCTTGTTACTTTCAATGCAATTCAAGTCCTTAAGAGGTATGTGCTTAATATTTCCTACTGTGTAGGAGACTTTGCAGTGAGCCATAGCACGGAAGAGTGGAATGGCTGGTAACAGGCTTGTAAGGCAGATATAAGTGCAGAGACAGATGCCACCAAATGATGGCAGTGTTGATGGCAGGAATGTATGCTGGAAACTATTTGTGGGAAATTAAGCAGCTAAGCAATAGGCAATTATGTATTGAAAGGACAACTTGAAGTTTTTTCCCCACTCTTGACATAGCTTTCTTACAGAAGGTCTTTAGTTGTATTCCTGAAATATGGAACTAACAGTGAAGGTGACGGCTGGTAAATGAGCTTCTTGCAATATAATTTTTTACTGTAGTTGCATTATGTATGCTAGGAACTCTTAAACATTTAATGTTGATATTAAACCATTAATGCTACATCATTGCTTCTAATGCCAGTCATGTTCAATGGTGTGATGTTTTTGTAGAGTTAAGATGACAGCTAACAACTGGGCAAGTGTATAGGAATGGTAAACAAAATGCTCCTAATGCTGTCTAATCGTCTGTTCTCCCAAAATTTTGCATTATAGGACTACTATGTGAAGAGTCTGCGAAGATAGTGGAAGACAGCTTAAACTGAAGATCTGCTTTTAAATGAGGTGAAAGAAAGCTGTAGTGGCATAGAAAAATATAAAGTTGAGTTAGATTTTTTTTTAAATAAAATTTAATTCAGGACTGGTGTTTCCTCCCAGAGTTCAAAAAGATATGTTGATAATAGCACATATGCTACTGAGAATATAAGTCCTGTATCATTCTTTTTCTTTAAGACTTTTTAAGATAAGAAACCAACATAACCTGAACACATGGCTTGCTCAGTGTTTAATTGCAAGTTTTCATTCTTGGACTTTAAAACACAAGAATAAATGTTTAGTATTTGTGTGAATTGAACGAAAATGAATCCCATTTTTACAACTAAGCAATTCCTAGCTTCTTGATATATGAGAAATGGAAATAAAGTATCTTTGAATTTCTGTTACAAATTTGATTGTCTCTGTCATTGAACATTTAATATTAAATAAGCTTCTTTCCTAATAAATTTCTCGTGTCTTCAAGCTTAGTTCATTAATTTGAATACTTAGTTATTCTGCGCTGTTTGCGGGTTTGGGTTTTTTTGGTTCTGTCAGGATTTAATTTCAGGCTTACTTTTGCAGCAGTTAGATGCTGTTGGGTTCACCGTCTCCCCAAAAAGTGCCTTTTGCTGCAGTAGGTTAAGAAATTACAGAAATCTTGCAATAAAAATGGCAGTACTAGTTCTTTATAAAACAGGTCAACTTCGACAGCATGTTTAGAGAGATGCCAGTGCTGAGACTGACATTCAGACTGCTTCACATTTGCATTGCAATATTGGTTTGGGGTATTGATTAACAACCCTGTGCAGTTGGTCAGAACAGACACACAGGCAGGGAGATGTGCTTCTTGCTTCCCTGTGAAACTGTAGTGCAAGCAAGAGTGGTTCTTGTTGGAAAAGAACCGCAGTGTGTACTAGTCAGGGCTGTGGCTGTAAGGCAATGAATTTACATTCTTTAAAAAGAGCTTTATCTTTTCCATTAGTATTCAGGCCGTGACTGTATAGGTAACCAAAGTCAGACATGGACAGAACACCATTGTAACTTATGCTGATTTGTTTGGCCTGTGTGTGGAAGTACACTTGGGAGGAATCTGCATCTTGGTCCTTCTGGTCAGTAGTGCTAGGTTTTGATACCACATGTAGACAGCCATGTTCCTTTTTTGACTTTTATTGTTCTAAACCAGACACGGGCACAGGGAATGGAGATTGGATGTGGTGGTTTTGGGAAAAAATAAAGTGGGAGCAAGTGAAATTACAACTAAATTCTAATTGGAGACGTTAGATGAACACCTCCTCCTTTTCAAACTTGCGAGACAGGACTCAGCGTCTTCCTGGATGTGTTACTTCTTTCAGTGGTGCATATGTTTGTCTTGTACCTTCCACTGCACTTATTTGTTACAGGATTTGCATTTCCCCTTACTTTGCAAAAGTAAAAATGATAAAATGAGGAACCTTGTCATAGATTAGCCTGGGATTCAGATTCTCTCATGTCTCATAGGGGAGTCTTTAATGCTTTGAAGATGAAGGAAGATTTTGTTTTGCAGAGCATAGGAAACAGCGCCTTTCTACCTCCAGATTTGACTGTTCAGACATCTCCACAGAGATTCATCTTTGTGAGAAGTATCTTCAGAGCTTTAGCCCAGGATAAATACTATCCCAGATTTTTTAGGAATGCTAGGCAAAAGTAGCTGATTTCAGTAAGCACCTCTGACATGCTTTCTCTATACTGGTTTTGACAGCCTGACAGTCTTTATTAGATGTTAAAAGTGTACTGGCCTATGATTTTTCAAAGTTGCATTAAAATTTTAAGTGTCCTGTCCACTCTAGAGTTATCCTGCTCACATCCTTCTACTCCCTACCCTGAAAAAGGAAGAGATCAAAGTACTTAAAATGACTGATACTTTATTGTAAGTGAAGAGTAGCAGTGTCAGTTCAGTACAAGTTTGTAGTGCAAACAAAAGGCATCCTTGGAAAAACAGCAAGTTTTGTAAATTTAATCTCAGTTGTCATTCCAACAGTTCATTGTTTAAAGAAAAAGCCCAGCAAAAACCAGCTAACATAACTAGTGTGCCTTAGAGTTTATCAAACTGCATAAAACATACAAAAATACTTCTGTGAATGCATAGATACACTGTTATTACAGTCAGATTTATGAGTTTAACTCTTAACACATTAACTGTTATTCTTGGTGGAAACTAGACAAATAAAGCTTTTTAAACCAGCTGCCCTCTAGCAGAATGCTCAGTAATTAGTGGAGACAGTCCTTACACTGACTTCCTAAATAACGGAACTGGAAACAAATTAGATAATCTTACTAATTTTGAACCATTTAACCACTACTGCTTTTCACACAGTTATTGCACATAATCTAAGCTAGCCTCCAAGCTGTGCTGGAGAGATAAATACGCAATTGTTAAAATAGAACTTTCTTTCCTGTCTTACAAGAAAAACAAAGCAGGAACCTTAGTTAAGAAGTTTTACTTCATACTGTGTCAGAGTCTTGAGCTTCCCAGGAGTTGAATCCGGCATTAAACATAACTAGTTCTCTCAGCTCCTGGCTGGACGAAAACCAGGATTGAGAATGGGAAGTTAGCAGTGTTGAGGTGAGGTGATGGGTGCAGAACATGGAGGAAAGGATGATAATTATTTTGACTGAAATAAGCAAGAATTTTAAGCTTAAGTAACTTGGTGAAATCCTGAGCCCAGAGTCAAGTATCTCTGCTGGAAGAACGGGTTTCTGTCTTCTCTCGGTGTGCAGCAGCTTGAGACAGTCTTCCAGTGTAAAGATAGACACGGGGAGGGTGGCAGCCATGCTGCTTCTACTAGAAGATGGTGCTGTACTATTTATAGTTTGACTGTCAACACTGCAGTCCAGATCAACAACAAACACAGCATCCATCAGCTGTGCAGAAACTCTGCCTAGTGAAGCTTCATAAAGCAGAAATGGAAGGAAAATCAATAGTTTGGGGTGGGGGGGGAGGAAGAGGGGAACAGAGGGGAGAAAAAGCAGCTCATGCAGAAAAAGCAAATCCCTGAGCCCTCCACCCGCCTCAGGACCCATTTAAGGGTTTTGGTGCAAAGGTCAGCATTGTATTTTTTGGTAAAAAAGAAAACAGCTTCCAAAAGTGTTACTTTCCAGGCTGCCACATTAATATAGAGAAGCTTCAGGCTGTTTAATACTCTGGCAATGCAGTGACTCAAGTATTTTAACCCACAGGTGAATTTTTTCATTACTAACTTGCTTAAATGCAAGTTAAACAGTCTGTAGCTTAACCAGAGTTGTGTTTTTTTCACTCCCCACAAAGAGGGGGGGAAAAAAAAGTTGAAAGCACCTGGAGGCATTCAGCCCTTTCAGTACTCACCTGGCTAGAACAAGGCTATGTAACAGTGACAGTAGACCGTGCAGGATGTAAAGTTACAAGTTAGTTACTTACTCGTGGTGTTTTTCCCATCTAGTGGCTCATAAAAGCATTCTATGTTCCTTCCACCTGTGATCTCTCATTAGGACACTGCTGTGCTTCTCACACGGCAGAAACAATCATCTCCCTTGGAACTGGTGTACAAGGGAGGGCCACAGAGAGCTTTCCTGTCTTGACAATACTGACACCTGGTGCAAGTAATGCACAGGCTCACATCAGTCAGAAAGTAAATAAAACCACGGACACAGATTGGGGGTCCCTCCCCATCTGAAACATAGGCTTTCTCTTGAAAGGGCACTCAACTCAATAGGAACGTTTACGAGGGGCTTTTGTATTTTTTGGTGGAGGTAGAATATTCTCACGGGGGAAATAAACATTTAAATACAGATATGCTTATCCCAGTTATTTTCAGCCCAGTAAAAGGATATCTCCTGCCACTTCTGAGCATTAAGTATCTCTAGACAACCCATCTTGGTGAGTGTTTGTGAGGGGCAAGAGATTAAGGACTTGCACATTCACACTTTTAGAGAGGAACTATCCATTGTGTGTCTCTTTAATTTAATGTGGAAGTACATACAGAGACATACAATTTCCTGAATCTTTCTATGAGTCTTACTTGGTCAGAGTGGGTGTACTTAACAAAATTTTCATATCAATAATTTACACCTTTCGTGCCCCACACTGCTAGATACAACCAGTAAACTTCAAATACATTGGAAACCTGTGATTTTACTGGACAAATGAGGTATCCCTTGCCTGAATACAGTATCAAGTAAAAAAATAAAACCAAACAGGATATTAAATATAAAATACTAGTTAAAACAGTAACCCTAATAATAACTTAAGGTTTTATACACACTTAAGTCACTGCCTTCCAAAGGGCAGCACATGTCACTGCCAGGTGTTCCCATTGCAGATGCAGCTCCCAGGGTCAGTACGTCAGCTTGGATGCTCTGCTGTTGTAGCATGGGTGCTCCATCAGCGCAGCTGCAGTGTTCCGGAAAGGAGAGCTGTCACTTCTCGTTAGGACCAACTCCAGCTCTTGGAAGTCCTGGAGTCTGGCAACGTCCTTGTCCTTGTAAGGAACAGAGAGAATAACATTATTACTCCTATTAATACTAGCTGGTTGTTATTTATAAAATAACTATAATTCCAGGGACATCATCCCCAATAACAGCAATAAATAATTAAAAACTAAAAATTCCAGGGACATCATCCCCAATAATAGCAATAAAGAACTCAAAAAATAAATCCTACCAACATATACTCATTAAAAGTGTAGCAGGTTTGCTTGTTTGGTTTTTCTCCTCAAACTTCTCCTTTAATCTCATACGATTTGGCTGTATTTGTGCATGTCACTTAACCAAGACTTGTGACCACTTTAATATACAGACCTCTGAAATACACATTTTTGGAACAGAAGAGCAGTTTCATTTGTTAACAGCATATCTTTAAGTTGTTCATATGGCAATTTGTGGAGGTTTTTCCCCCTAGTGTTCATTCTTTTTAGGCAAGCAGACAGTGAAGTAATACTTGGCAATTATGTCCTTTTAAAGCACCCTAAATGCACTGTTTCTGATACATTTTTTAAAAGTCAAGCTGTAATAGTTCCATATGCTTTAGGAGCTAAAATACTCTGCCTATTTTGACAAGACTATTTTTAAACAAGTTATGATGAAGTTTTAAGAAAGGCCCAGCATCCCTTTGAATCTGTCAGTTTTTATTCAATAAAAGTGACATTTTGCCAATCTTTTTGCAAAAATACGTTCTCTGAGGTCTGCAAAGTGAAGAGTCAAGTTAATATCTCGTTTCTATTCTTACCTTTCTTAGAAGTGTATTGGGTAGTTTTCTGATCTTCTCTACTTCCTCTGGATTAACACCCAGTTCACAGCAGCTCACTCTGAGCAGATCTTGATAGGTCAATTCTTGTCTGTCCAGTTCAATCTCAATGAAGTCATTGTCTCTCAGGTTCTGGACTCTGACCTTGAGTACAAGTTCTGACAGAGAAACAATTAAAAGGTTAACAACAGAAAAGACAACAAATTCAAAACTAACATTTACAGTATTTACTATTCTGAATTCATGTTTTTTAATACAATCCCTATGATCTGAGAAATACTATGCAGTTAACTGAAGCTTCCAGCAAAAATACACAGGAGAACCATGTTAACACTGTTGAAACTGATCCATTCAGTCACTAAGTTGAGTTGTTACCAAACTACCAGAGCTGCATTTGATGCAAATGTAGTGCAAAATTTACATGTTCATGTTACGTGGACTGATCTTTTCATTGTTTTGCAAAGTATTACCATAGTTAAAATACAGTATAACAGACATTTTACGTAACTGAGCAGAGGAAAGTTTAGAGCACTTTTGGCCACAGAATTCAACATCTCTGCCACTATTGTACTAGAGTCTGAAGTGAAATGATTACTTAACTTCATTTTTCACCCAGTAACTGTAACAGAACTATGAGACACAGCACCTCTTTACCTTGCATGTTATATGGGAATGTTCCAGTGAAGAAGAAGGGCTGGAAGGTGGGTGTGGGGCTGCTGGGGGAGGTGTGAGGCTGCAGAGGCAAGGCCTGGCCGGATACTCCTGGGGAGCAGAGCTCCAGGCTGGGGGTCATGGCCAGGGGGCAGCCGGGGCTGTAGGGCACCCCTGGGCTGGCACAGGCTGCGGCTGCAGAGACGGTGGGCATAGGGGGTGGCCTGGCTGCTGCATCCGCTGCTGGGAAAATCTGGCCGCTGCTGCATGACATGGGTATGCAGATCCTTTCAGCCTGAGTTGTTGATGGACAAGGGCTAGTTTCACTCTGGGAAGCAGAAGAGATGGAAGCACTTTCATTCTCGGATTCTGCCAAGCTGCCTGGAATGTTTTCTTCGGTGTAAATGTTAGGGAATGGGTTGGCCAAGTAGTTCGCAACAATGGATAAATTTAAATCCTTCACTCCTTGATGTTCAGTTTGTTCCTCTATTGATGAAGTTCAAAAGTGAGGGGTCGGGGATGGAGAGAGAAAAAAATCCATCATGTTACTGGATAGATATTTTGAATATAGTTAGTTTTCCTATGTCTTGAAACTATATCACATTCCAAGGTAATCAAAGAATAACACTAATGTTCCAGAAGCATGTAATGGAGGCCAGTAGCTGTAAAGTGAAAGAAAAACCTATAAATGTCTTCAGTATATTCTGGTTTTTGATAACAAAGTGGGGGGAGTGACCTTTGAAAGACACATCATTTCTAGCAGTGTTGTTCCAGTGCTTTCAAATGAATTGGATGACCAATAGTCCTTTATTGAATCTAATTTTGAAATGCTCTTAATAGCACTGCTGTAAATAGTTTATTATGACCTAGGCCAGCAAATTTAACCCAGTATTTCTTCAAGGAAGTGACTAATTGCTGTAATACACAAACATACTCAACTCTTGGATAAAAGCACTGCAGTAAGTGACATTCCTGCCTAAGGATTACAGAACATAAATAGTGATGTCAAAGCAGTTCAGAAATATCTGCTAAATGATACCTCACTCCCAGAATAAAAACTAGGAGAAAAGGTAAGTGATATGTGTTTATTCCCCAGGAAACACATGAAAGCTTCACAGACAGAAAAATAAAACAACTATGAACAGAGTTCATCTACGTGTGCTTGACAGTTTAGATGTTAAAAACGGGTGAGTCGTTTGCCACAAAATAAGCCCACACCACACCCAAAATAAAGCAAAAGCATCATGTAAGAACATGCCATTCCTTCAGGCTTAACTGTTGGAACCTGAGTCATGATTTAGCTGCAACCTTGTGAAGGATAACCCTGCTCTGTTGTTGTAAGAGCAGATCACTGCAGAGAGCAATTTAAGTTCAACTGCAGAAGACAGCACATTTCCAAAGGTAAAGCACTTTAGAATTTTAATCTGGAGCACAGTACTTGGATGCTGTTCAGGAGTGTCACACACATCTAACTTGGTTTGCTGTGCATATGAAAAGTGTAAGATGGCAGAATTACAGGGTAAAAATTAACCATACCAGCAAGTCACACTATAACAAGTAGCTCAGAAGGCATAACTTCCTGAGTGATAAAACTGTTTTGAGGAGATTTGTAGTATTGATCATGGTCAGACCACAGCAAATTGTACAATTGTGAAAGCCCCTATTGGCAGCTTGCATGCCAGCTTTAGCTTAATAACAGCAAACAGGAGTGCAGCAGCACACTTCCCAAAGCATACAGCTCTTCCACTTCTTGGTGACACAGCTCAGAACACAAGGCCTTCCCACCTGAAATCTCCACATCTTTGCCCAAATATGAATTCCAGTTATAAATCAGAGCTATCTAATGAGATACAATGGTCCTAGCCAAGGTTTTGCCAATTACTGCTTCAGATATAAGCACTAAAAACGTTTTAGTGCTTACACCAAGAATTCTAGATGACTTTTAAAATGGGAACGGTACCTCCCAAAATCTTGCGGATGTCTGGTTTCGACGTTAGCTGTGCTGCCAGCTCTCCCTTGGCAGTGAGGATCTGCTTGTCTGCGCCAGCCTCCAGCAGGCAGGACACCACTTGGGCATGGTTCCGCTTACAGGCCCAGTGCAGGCAGGTCCTGCAGGAAGGAAGCAGAAGGGTTGGGATTCATCGGCCTGGCTCTTCCTCACCAACCCTGTCCTACCTCATCCGAGTTATGCATGAAGTGGTAACTGGGAATCCAGTTTCCTTCCCTGCAGCACTTTCTAAAGTTCGGAATCTGTGAGTTACGCAGGGCAGGGCCCTCTTTTGCCTAGCAGAGTGACTCCCACTACTGTCCTACACAAGCGACTGGACAGGGACCTTGAGCAAACACGCAGTGACAGATGAAAAGAGGGCGACCTGCTTTTATCGGGATCCTCTTAAGCAGTAAATCTCCGAGCATCCCGAGATTAGCTTTTCTGTATTTACAAATGGGAAAACTAAGAAACACAACAGATGCGTTCCCAAAGCAACTCCCTCCCCCCGCGCCTGATGATGGGTTGCGGGGGGAGCCCCAAGCCCAAGAACCCCGAACACCGCCACTGAGAAGGGCAGCGGGGAAAGAGCCGGGCCCCGCAGCAACCCCGGCCTGCCCCTCGTCCCCCGCAGCGCCGGACCCCGCGCGACGCCGCCGCCCCTCACCAGCCATTGATCTCGTTGCGGGAGTCGATGTCCGCCCCCGCGCCCAGCAGCCGCCGCACCTCCGCCACGTCCCCCAGGGCCGCCGCCTCTCGCAGCCGCTCTTCCAGCTCCCGCGCCTCCGCCGCTCCGCTCATGGCCGGGTCCGGCTGCGGCCCCTCCCCGCCGCTCTGGAGCCCGTCAGGAGGGGCCGGGCGGCTTCAGCGCAGCGGAGCTGGGCCCTTCCCGGCCCGGGCCCCCGTTCCGGCCCTCACGGCTGCCGCCATCTTGAGACCGGGGCGGGCGGCGAGCGCTGAGGCTGCCCCGGGCAGGGAACGGCCTTGTTCTGGAGTTCTGTTTGCGGTTCCGGGCTCCTCAGCACAGGCCATCTTTGTGGCCTTCCCTGGACCCTCTCTTCGCTGGAGAGGGTCCAGCGAAGGCCACAAAGATGATGAGGGGTCTGGAGCATCTCTCTGATGCACAGACATTGCATGAGCTGGGCCTGTTTGGTCTGGAGAAGACTGAGAGGGGATCTCATCAATGCATTCAAATATACCCAAGGAGTGTCAGAGGATGCTGTCAGACTCTTTTCATTGGTGTCCAGCGACAGGACGAGGGGCAGTGACCATAAACTAACACACAGACTGTTTCACTTCAACACTAGGAAGAACTCCTTTACATTAAGGGTGATAGAGCTCTGGAACAGCTGCCCAGGGATGCTGTGTAGTCTCCTTCTCTGGAGACATTCCAAACCCACCTGGACACATTCCTGTGTCACCTCCTCCAGATGAACCTGCCGTAGCAGGGTGTTGGACTGGATGATCTCCAGAGGTCCTTTCCAACCCCAATGATTCTGTGATTCTATGGGCCTTCCCACCTCAGGCACTGAGATGGGGGCCTGAACAGGGTGAAAATCCAAGACTGAAGTGTTTCCTCTGATGGTTCATCCTACCCTCACCTGACATCCTGAGCCATGTGTGGGGGCTTGAAGGGAGAGAGCGCTTAAGAAGAGGGGAAAAGCTGCAGGTAAAAACTGCCTGCAGGCAAAAGCACCTTATAGAATTATTTAGGTTAGAAAAGACCTCTAAGGTCTTTGAGTCCAACCCATCATCTATCACTGTGGCCTGTCATGGACATATTTTATGAAAAATCCTTTTGCTAGGATTTTTCTTCTGAGAAGCTGAGAGGCCTCAGGAACGAAATGTAAACAATAATTATCTGATGCTGTGGAATGCAACAGGGCATCTTTGACTGGAGTCATGTGGTTGTTTTTAATTAATGGCCAATCACAGTCCAGCTGTCTCGGACTCTCTGGTCAGTCACAAGATTTTATGATAATTTCATTCCTTTCTATTCCTTGCTAGCCTTCTGATGGAATACTTTCTTCTATTCTTTTAGTATAGTTCTAATATATAATTTTCTTTTAATATAATATATATAATAAAATAATAAATCAGCCTTCTGAAACATGGAGTCAAGATCCTCATCTCTTCCCATGTCGGGGCTGCCTGCAAATTCAACAGTGCCCTTGCCCTTCTTGGAGTGTTTTTTAGCCAGCAGCCTGGCTCCTGCCTTCAAGCTGTGAGGCTGCCATGGGCTGGGAAAGGACCACAAGCATGGGTTCAAATCCACAGCTTTCCCCATACACTTCCAGCCCTGGCACGCCCAGTTCCCAGCCCTTCCCTCTCCAGCGTGTTGCTCACACTCTTAATTAAATCACTGTGGCATGTGTTGGGGAGCTTATTTAACCCCAGACTTTCTGTTTTGGCATCAGTGTCTGCCACCAAGGAGCAATTTTCACTAAGATTTTCTTTTCATTGCCTCTCTTTTATTGCTTACTTTTCTTATTAGTGACATTATTTTAACCTACCATTTAATTTAGGGCTTGGGTTGCTGTTGCTTTGCTCTGCTGTTCCTTCTCTGGTAGTTATGACCATTAGGTGAAGATGACACCTGCAGCATTACCATCCAAACAGTTCCTGAATATCTCTCCATATAAATGAAGCTTCAAAGCACAAATACTCATCTTCCTTTTAATCAGTCAGGAGAGGCAGAGGCCTACAGGCCAAATGTTTAGGTAAGAAAGATACAGCAAACTACCTGCAAACTACCCTCATGAAAGCAGGAGGGAGAAGTAAGCAGTGACATTTTTAACTACTGTGGCAAAGGTTACACAGTTGCTCAGTGGCAGATCACCAGATCACATGCTTTTGATCCCATGCAAGAGATTGAACAAAAATTTTGCCCAGCTGCTACCAAAAGACTCAACAAACTGTATGAAAAACACTGGATTTGGAGAATGGTTTGCAAACAAGATTTACCTGATGACAAATGCAAATTCAAACCTTAGAGACCTGGAAGACCAGCCCTCAACTGGACACTGCTGTGACCTGAATATTTGCATTTTAACTCATTTGCTTTTTCAGTAAAGGCATCTTAAATGATCACTCGTTAATCCACGATCTCTTTTGTAATTTTTTAGTGTCTGTGCCATAAAACTGTAAAACAAAGACAAGGCACACACAAGTGGAGACCTAGTGATACATTCTAGGAAGCACACTGTGAAAGCTTTAAATCCCGATTTTTTTACATCTGTAAAAATCCCATAGGATTAGTGGCAAAAGAGCTTTTTCCAAAATAATACAAGACAAATCTCAGATGGATGGGGAAAAGCTACTCAGGAGGTGATGAGTGCAGGGACAGGCCCAAAATAGGGAACACCATTCCTGTTCTGTTCTCCAATGCCACTACCACTAGATGTCACAGTGATACAGCAAGAGGATCCTGGAGTGTGGCTTTGTGCTTCTTGCTGTAATTTTGAAATGCCTTTAAATTTGTCTTGGCACATTCATAGTGTCTCCATACAGCTTTGATCCTGCAGATTTCAAAGCTCTCTGTGGTGCAAAGGGACATTATGCAACATTTCCACACAAGTGCAGGGATACCCAGTGCAGGGAGCTGCTTTATGGGGAGTTATGGCCTATTTTCTTTTTCTTTTCTTTTTTTCCCCCCTCTACTTGAGCTCCTCTCCCAAAGCCACACAGGGCTTTTAAGGACTCTAAGCCGGCGGGTGATGCACTGAGATGCTCTCTCTCACGCTCTCTTGGGGTGAGTATCCTACTCTGTTGCACCTGTGCCAAGCCTTGTTAAATGGAGCTTGGGTTCACCATTGCTTAGTTACATAGTGTACTTCTCCCTGGAGTCATGAGATCTCCTCCCTCAAGGAAGGCTGTGTGCAAGAGGATTAGCAGCGAGTTCACTTGACTCAAACCTCCCCTCCGCCACCATGAACCTCCTGCTCATGCCCTACACGTGGAGCCTCAGACCCCCTTGTACTCGTGTGTCCCCTCTCCATTTATTGGCACTAGTGTCACACTTACCAGCTCCCAACAGAGCCAAGAACTTGTCCTTTTCCTGCTCCTTTCCCATATGATAGCTGGGTTTGTGCATGTACCTATGCAAGGCATACATGCACACACACCTCCCTGCCAAGAGCAACAGGGCCTGCAGGATCTGCAGGTGTGGGGCAGGTGCCAGCTGAGTGCTGATCGTCACCTTTGGAAACTGCTGGGAATTGCACATGATGCTCATGGCTGGAGCAGCCGCTTTGCCTCCCAAATGTTAAATGACCTTGGCTTTCAGTGGGAACACGCTGAGCTCTGAGCCTGTGCCTGGAGCCCAGATCCGTGATGTTTTGTTTTCTTTGTGATTTACAGGTGCTCAGTGCTCCTTGTTCACCAGCCTTGGGCACAGCCCTGAGCCCGTGGCTTTACTCAGCAGAGCCAGCGCCTCGCTATCATAGCCTTGCAGTAACCACAGGGGAGGCTTGGGCCAGTCTTTGTTCTCACAGAAAGTTTTCCAGATTTTGTTGGTTTTGTGTTAATATATGTCTTTATGCAAGCTTCTGACTGTGCCTGATCCTCTGGATTAGTTATTTTCTGCTTTTTTTGAGAAACCATGGTCTGTCTGTTTGCTATTTGCTCCTGGGTTTTTTAAGGCTTATGAAGTTTTTTATTCCCTTTGCATTTCAGGTTTCATTCTCCTCCTAACTCCATTCCTCCCCATTGAACCAACTTCTCAGTCACTGAAAGTTATGATTAAACATATTTTTAAAGGCTTAATTCCCAGTTACACAGTAGTACTGACAGCTGTACAATCATATTTGAAACACTCGGTCCTCACCCCACCCCACCAAAATAACGTTTCTGGCAATTTAAACCAACACTGCCATTGTGGACACAACTGCAGTTGTGTGAGAAATATGATTTAGGTTCAGAAACTTTAGATATGGTACTTAATGCACACGCACATTTAAAGCTATTACCTGGTTAAGGCTCAGGGAAATGGAAGGACTGGTGGAGAATAAAGATGGAATTAAGCCAAATATTCACTTAGATTTAAGCTAATCTGTGCTGCTCACACTAGACCTTTCAATGAGTTTGAAGGAAGATGCAACAATTTCAAAGGAGGAAGTCAAAGTCACATGGGAGAAGCAGTTTATACTACACCAGTTTTTGTGTTCACCCCATGGAAGCCCCCTCTGAGTGTCTGTAGGTGATTTAGGTTAAATTCAAACCTCCAAGTTATCAAGTCTGAGCCTGTGTCACCCAACACTCACTTCATGTTGATGGGGGGAAACATGCAGCACAGAGGCAGATGCATCTCGTCCCAGGGCAAGGGTCTAAAACAGTACAGCCAGATCATCCTCTGGAGATGCCCCTTGTGTTCTACTCCCTGCCAAAGGATCCAGAGAGAATGAGCTTTGAAGCAAAACATTTCCAGCCGCCTACTGCCAGGCAAGATGAGCACCTGAGGCAGGGTGCATAGGGCTCTACTCAAGAATAGTTCCTCTATTTTTGATGAGATTAAAAAATCCTTCCAGTGAATTCCAGAATTGCAGGGAACACACCCATCATCTTTCTTTTGACCATAAATGACAGCTTTTTCACTAAATCACCTGGAAGGAATTGCTACACTGATAATGGTGCAGAGGATTGGGATTCAGGACAGGTTTTAGCACCCTGGAGCACCCCTGAATTTCACTGCAACCAGCCATCTCATGGATTTTCAGCACTGCTGAGCATCCTGCAGGGGTTCAAAGGGAGCTGAGTGTCTAAAGAGGGACATTTAAGCAGGTGTGAGCACACACTCATGCACACAGCTTCACACGCCTACAGCATGGAGTGAAATTTGACAGGAAGTTTGGAAAATGGCATTTATATTTGGGGGAATGGTGATCTGCAAGGGAAAGATCTGCTCAGGCAGCCAAATGCCTTTAGAAATCAGGCATGGTGTGTGGCTGATTTTTTTTTTCCAATTGTTAATTTAATCTTATTTCTGTTTGTAGAATAATAATAAATAATTTCTGAAGAAACAAATCAGAGACCTGGAACCTGAGGGGCGTGGTGCATCAGCTCAGGGACTTGTGGTTAAGAAGTCCAATAGATTTTGATAACAAGAGGAAATTGTTCAGTGGACTAGTACCTAAAGCCAGTTTGGCTTCCAGTAATGACAAGCCTGAGCTGCAGTGTCGTGGAACCAAATTTCTCCCCCTGAGGATGGCTGTTGCTTGTGTTGGGGTTGTAGCAGTGTCCCCAGGTGTCAGCCCAATCCCTTCTGAACTCAGAGACATCCTAACCTGGAAAACTGCAGAAAAGGGACTGCCTTTGCTTTTTCTCCAAATTTTTGGCTGCATTCCTCTCTGCCCGTGTCTGTAGTCCCTCCCTTTGCCCTACTAATTCATGAAACACGTTCATCCTGGAGATAAGGGGCAAATATAACTAGTTGCCTGAATCCTGCATAGAGGGATATCCTGTCTAGGCATTTGGAATCAAAAGGCTTCTGTGAATCTTGTCCCACTTCATCTCCTGCAGGAGCTGACTCCTGTGGAAAGTTCACAAGATGACAGAGATGTTTCACTTGCATGCCTGAGAAAAAAAAACAACAACTGTTCTGCTAACCAAGAGCTCCAGAGCTCTTTTCTTTAGAAAAAGCTGGCCTCATGCAGAAGATCAGATGAAGGTGTTTGGATTCTCCTTAGGATGTGTTTTGGCCATCAAGGAGAAAGACCCCAGTGCAAATCATAACTGGTTACCCCAAGGGGCTGTGCCCTGTGCATCCCTCATGAGCACAAGACACAGCCAGTCAGTTTGGAACTCTCCGTTGACTTGGCCAGGCTTTCAACCAGGCACTATACAATTCGTGAGAGTAATTAGCAACGCTGTAACTAAAGAGGTCTCCATGGAGATTGACAGCATCACCTCCCAGCTGGTACATTCTCTGCCTCCTATTCTAAATTTGTTCTCGCTGTTTCCCTGGCTCTAATTCATAAGGTTAGTAAAATCTTCCAACATTTGTGACACATTACAGCAGTGGAAAGAGGGATAAAGGTGGCTGGGAGGGGGCTGAGAAAGAAAGAACCTGGTTGGTACCTCAAGGAAAGCAGCAGAAACTGTTCAGACATATATAGCCAGAGTTTTGAGAATGGGATTAGGCAGAACAGCACCTCTGCCTGCCTGTCACTTGCAAATTCTTGCTAATACTTTAGCAGCTTATTGAAGGTCAGCACCAAACACCCAAACAGACTAATCTGTATTATAGACACATAATCAAAGTCACAAGGTTTTACATAATATATATCGGTGACACAAGAAGTGTTTGTTTGAATAATTTTGTCATCAAGATTAGTGGCCATGAAAGCCTCTACTGTGCACTAACCTGGTTTTTATGGCCACGGATACACTGGATTCCTCAGAAAAATAAAAAAGGAGCTGAGAAAGCTGAAAATATTGTCCTGAAACAATTGCACTATTGGGTTTCTGACCGTGGCAAAGTTTAAAAAACAAAGTGTGTGTGTGTGTGTCTGTGTGTGTGTGTGTGTGTGTGTGTGTGTGTGTATGAATTAGAAAGGGCTGTGCTTGAACTTCACTTTAAGAGATGTGAACAAATGGCTAGAGATACAATTTTTGCATTCACCATTTTTTCCCAATGTTTTTTCAGTTGCAGCAAATCACATCTCACACTCACACATGGCTCTGAGGGAGTGGCAAGAAGTTGGGGTTCCAAAGTTAAATTGATGTCACTTGACCCACTTGAGACCTGTTTAGTCCCCTTCAGGGAGGTGGAAGCTGTACTGCATAGAGCAACTGCTCTGGGCTCACAAAAGTCAGTGGCAAAGACAGGAAAAGTTGCTGTGGAGATAAGAATTCCAAACTGACAAATCGGATTGACTTCAAAAGAAAATTAGTTAATGGAAATATTTGGAAATGTTTAGAAAAGTTTGATTTTCCACTCTCATAGAGCTTTTTAAGTATGATGTTACACAAACACAAAAGAAAATGTGCAAAATTATGAAAGAAAAAACACCCCTTCCCAGAAAAAAAAAAAGAGAAAAAGGAGAAAAATAATTCAAGACCATTTTCTCTGGGCTGGGAAGAGACAGAACCACAGCTCATGCTACATTGTAAAGATATTCCAGGCATTCTGACCAGCTTGTTCTCCTGGCTGATGAACAGCAAAGCCAAAGGTCTTGCGAGGGTACCCCACATTCTGCTGCCCCAGTGCAGGAGTTCGCCCCACCAAACTGAAGTACCTCCATGGGAATCCCATTGCCCTGAACTCCCTCACAGTTAGTGAGGAGAGAGCAAGAGTGATGCCAGCCAGACATCTGCAGAAGTGGAGTCAAAACTTGGGAGGACTGAATCGGCCTCTAAATTTGCCACAATTCACATGCTGCTACTATGTGAACCCAGGGCTAAAAGCACTCCGGCGGCGGCTTTTCCAGGGCTCCTGAAAGCTTCTTTGTGGAAGCAGAGCTGACTGAACTGCCATTCAGGTCAAGAAAAATCAAGCACTGGATGTGATTTCCAAGAGTACTTGGCTGTAACCTCACCCTGTTCCCTTTTGAAGTCAGCAGAATATTTACATCGACTTCAACTGGAAAAAAATCAGGCCATTACAGAGCATGTGAAACACTCACCACTAATGATGCTCTGGTTCTTTTTTATCCCCCAGCTCAAAGACCGTCTGCTGTGTCTGTCATTAAACACAATCCCAGCAATTGGTGATACAGAGCACTGAGCCTAACATGCTGGCCCTAAAGGCACAAGGAAGTTGTAAAGATTAAACCACGTGAATCTGTTAAACCTAGGATCACTCTGCTGGCCACCATTGTGTCAGACAGGACCCATTATCTCCAAAACTGCCATGAAAAGAAAGTACTGCATCTCAGCAGACCCTGTTATGCTGTGAGCTGCAGGTGGACTCTGAAAAAAATAAAAGATCAAAATACGAATGTATGTTGAATTAGCTATAATCAGAAAGAGCAACGGTGAAAAAAAGCTATTAAATGCAGACAAGCGTCCCATTGTCAGGGCAGGAAGTATGAGCTAGCTGCTCAAAAGATCAATGGAAGTGGATCATCGCTGGTTTGCAGACATCACTCACACCTCTAGCCTATTGTTCAGATGTGCTGTTGAATAAATGCCAGGAGAAGAGCACCTTTAAAAACCAGACCTGCACCCTGCCACCTTTGGACACTTCCAATAAGGGCATCAGTAGCCCCAAAGAGCTGTTCTGTCTCCTTCTGTTTGCCACTGTCTGGGTCCAACCGATGCAGACTGTGTGATGCCTTGCATCTGGTGGCACATAGGGCAAACTAAAACAAAATAGTTCACCTCTTGGAAAGACTTAATGTGCTCAGCCTAGAAGGCAGGGACAGCTCCTGGCAGAGGTCACCCTCTGGGCCATGGGTAGGGGATGTGCTGTGTAACAGCCAGGACTGCTAATGGCCAGTGAAGCCAAATCAGGGCAATAACTCTTCAGTTAAAAAGGAATTTTGGCCTAATTTAAATTCCAAGACAGAATTGTTGCTAAAGGGATTTCATGGTATCTGCAGGAATGGAAATAGTTCCATTTTGTAAAAATTAGCTTGTTTATAGTGAAGTTTTGGATACCGAACCCACAGAGGAGCTCTGGAACTTCCACGTTGTCTGTAGAAGCCAACACTCATTGCCTGATGAAAAGCCAAGTCACTGCTCTGCATCTCCTGGAGAGGCTCCCAGCCCAAAGGAGGGTTCCAGACTTCCACAGATTCAGGGATTTGGTAAAGTCTCAAAATGGAACACAAAATCATGCAAATCTGCAGCAGTTTAATCCCACCTCACAAACTCTCCTCCACTGAAATGTTCATAATCTTTCTAAAAAATTATCAGCCCCAAGTGACAAAGAGATGGTTCCTTCATGCTGAAGTCACAGGGAATTAAGGCTTGGGGTTAAATTAAATTAGTACAGCACGTTAAAACTTTACTGTTTATATAAATTGGATCACATCACAAACAAAAGCAATGTGACTTTTATATACTGAACCTGCATTTTGAGAAGGAAATGGTGCCCATGAGGCTGGCAGCAGGGTCTTGGGACTCCAAGCTTTTGTGGCTGTTGCTGTGTGATATTCAGCAAGTGATTTCCTCCCAGCTTTAAATTCCTAAAAGTAAATATAAGGGAGGTTAAATTAGGGTCATTTGTAGACTAAAGTGAATCTGTGCAATGGGTTCAGCTATTTCAGCTATATTCATTAGTTCTACATGGGGAACTAAATTAACTTAGGTTCCTGGAGAAACACTACCGGGTCTGGTGAAAGATGTGCTGAACATTCAGCCTGAGCATGTGCCAGGCCTGCACCTCACTTTTATTCTGAGCTTTGTTTCAAATCGAGCTGGAACCAAGCAGAACAACTGAAAGTCATGAAGAACAACAACAAATATACCAGTTCAATCCCAAGGATTTTATGCTATGGCTCACACAGTCACACAGCAGTGCTGCAAGCCATGGGAACATCTCCATTTGCACACCATGGGTTTGGTGCCAGTTCCCAAATGTGCTGTTATTCAAGCTTGCCATAAAACTTACTATGAACTCCTAAAACCTGTAACAAAACAAGGTGCTCAAGCATCTGTGCTGCAGTCATGTGTCCATGGTGTCTGTATTTGCCATGCTCAGCAGGTGACAGGGCCTGGTCCAGCCTGTACATCAGGTAGCTGAGAGGTCCTAATACAGAAAGTGCTGGCCCTGCACTGGTAGCACTGTGACTGTGATTTCTATTTCTTGGTATTCCAGGTTGCATTATAGACCTCAGATTTCCCTAACTCAAAGCTTAATTGATGGAGCAGGTCTCTCTCAGCATTGACAGTGACAGACAACAGAGCTGGAAGGAAGTTTAGGAAGTGATTTAGATCACCCTGCTCTAAGGCAGGATGAACCCATTCCCAACATTTCATCTTTGCAATCTTGACAATCCAAAGATACCAACATGACCTCTCCAAATTATCTATGGGATATCTTAGGCTTTGTTTCTGAAATAGAGACAGAAAGAGATGGGCTGGTGAAAGACTAGCTTCTGAGCTCAGCTTTTCCCCTTATCTCTCTGATGACAGATATCTCATTGATTATCTTCCTTTGTATCCTTGGTGCCTCTTGCTGTTCTGTTTCAGACAGAATAAACCAAACAATAAGGAGCCATCATCAAACTGGCAAGTGCTTCCTGCCCAGCTTACGTTAGCAGAGAAAGAGAAAGCAAATGATGATTAGTCTTATGTCTGCACTCAAAGATAAAACCTCTGAGCAGAAGCCATCTGCTGAGGCATAAAATAATAATTCTGGCATTAGCCCTGTCTGAGTGCAGTGCCATCAGCTCTTCCCAAAACACAATGCAACACAGGCCTAATGCTGAGTTCTAGCAGGTGGCCCATAACCCTGTAATAAACTCCCTGACATTATTGATTTCCCCCTGCCAAACTGAGCCCTTTTGTCTAACAACATTAACTCCTGCTTACTGAGCAGCTGCACATGAGGCAGTGTGTACATCAACAGCAGCTTCTTTCAGTGAGCAATCACCATACCAAATATGCCCACTGAGCTTTCCCTGCTCTCTGGGATCTACTCAGATATGTTATTTTAGAAGTCAAAACCAGCACTTGTTAGTTCTGGATGCTTACAGGGAGATTTCTATCTTAATTTGAGGAAAACTGAAGTATGCCTCTGCTGCTAATTATGCATATGAAGGGAGCTGAAATAGGACACAGACAGGCTGTTCCCATTGTACACCTTCAGCCCAAATCTGCCTGGCGTGTGTGCATGTGCTCCCAAAGCATGTGGCCAGCACAGCAGCCTTTGCCTGCACATTGATGTTCAGAGGTGCATCTCATGCTGCCAGAAATCCTCCTTGCTTGGCCAACCATTCAGCCAGCAGGAGATGTGTGGTCTTCTGAGGGCTGTGATAAGCATCCAAGATGGGATCCCTGGCCATCCACTTAGCAGGTCCTGCCTAGGTTCAGGATATCACTCAAAGGGGAAGGTTTGACTCTTTGCAGTCCAAAGCAAGATAAAGCTGAAGTCCCAAGGCATTATCTGTATTTCTCTGTGGAAGCAATGTTCCTGCTTGAGACAAGCAGTTGGCAGCTGCACACCAAAAGGGATCTGGCAGTGACGTTCCCTTTTAAATGTCTGGCTATCAGCTTTAAGTGCAATAAGCTTTACATACAGCTTGGAACATTGTTACTGTCTAAATGAAACAGTTTTTTTTTAGAGTACAGGCATCATATTTTCAGCTGTGCATGGACAAGGAGCCACCTACAGAAGGTGCATGCTGAAGAGCATCTCCTTGGAGCAGCCTGCATGACCAGGGTCCCTGGTTGGTAAGGCATATTTGGGTGTTCCATTTGGAGGAAGGGGCTCATTGATGCTGTGAACAGCGAGTGCAGGGAGTTGGGACCAGACCGTGCTGTCACCAGCTGTCCTGTGAGATGAGGAGGAAGGCAGCTTCAAGGACCAGACAGAGTCCTTTTTTTATGCTACTCTCAGAGGCAGAGCAGGTCCAGCATCCAACCTTTACCTCTGGCCTTAATCTGCAGCATGTGCTGGGGACATCCATGGCACCGCCAGTCCAGCCAGGAGCCTTGGGTAGGCAGCAAAGTGCCACCAGCAGTGATGAGTCACAGCCTGTCTGGAGAGGGGGTACCTCGTGTTTGTGTTGGCAAACCCAGCTGCCAATGGCAGTGGGCCCAGGGAGCACGAGAGGCTGGGGCTGGAAGAGCCCCTGTGCTGAGGAAGAGATCAATAGGAGCTGGAGTTTTAACATCGCAGGGGGACAGTTCCTGCCAAGAGCCTTCCACAATAAAACCAACAAATTAATCCACCCTCCACTGAGTAACTCCAGATGAGGACTGCTGGCCTAGTAAATCTGATCAACAGTTTGCTACTCTTTTAGTGTGGCTTAAGAAAAACTACCCAAATAAAATTATACTTTTCTGTGCACCAGAGAATCCTGTTTCCATCCTCAATTAAAAGGTGTCACAGCACACGCTTGGTCAACACTTGGCACAGAAGAGGAGGGCAGGAAAAAGGACAAAGAAACTATAATTTACAAAAAACCCAACAACAGTTAAGCCAGTTCTAGATTAATAACCCTAACCAGGACCTTGGGTATTTGTTGTGGTTCAGGGCAGGACAAACAGGCAAGCCCTCCTAGGAGGGCTTTTCAGGACTGAGGCTGGTCACACACCAATGTCTCCACTGCTGGGAGCAGACCCAGGATGTTGCTTTGTGCCATTAGGGCTCAGGTTTGTCCATCTAAGATCCAGAGAAGTTCATTGAAGTTCCCCATCCAGCAGACTCATTCATTCCAGCATCTTGATCAGAAAGATTTGGGATTTTGGGGCAGTTAATAGGGTTGCTTCTAAGGCTTGATCTCTTTTGGGAAGACCTTTATCACATCAGTATCTGACATGGCTGAGATAAGTCATAAAATCAGCTTTCATAATGGATTTGTTCATAGAAATGGAGAATGGGGATTACTTTATCGCTTATATTAAAGAAAAAATGCACAGTGCTTTATACACAAGGAGGAACAGAAAAACTGGGCTCGCGGACCATGACAGAGACCTCAGTTCACAACTGGCATTAACTGGTGGTATTTTGGAGTGTCCAGTCAGATTCACTGAGATCACTGTAGTTAAATTAACTTAAAACAGGCAAGTAAACAGCCCTCAATGAAACTCAGGAGACAGTGAGTGCATTAGTCAGAGCTTGGCTGTCCATGCTGGGACAATCAGGGTCCCTGCTGTCCCTGAGCCAACCTGGGGCAGCCTGTACAGTGGTTTCCCTCCTGGATGTGCTCTTCAGGCTGGGAAACAGCATCTCTGGGATGTCCTGGCAGGAACAGGGCAGCTGTCAAGGGTTGTTTGGGCCCCTCACTGCTTCCCTTGCCTTCTGGAGCTGTCTGCCTACATTCACAGGGAAATTTATGGCAATGTTTTCCTCTCTCCTGGCTGAACTCAAGTGGCCAAGGGATTGATCCAGGAACACAATTCCTCAGAGCTGAAAGCAGAAAACTGCAATGGGACTTACCTGTCGCTGGAGAATATCCCTGTGGGTGGAGAAGGACATAGCAAAGCAGAAGGCTGCTCTGCCTATCTGATGCAAATGAGTATCTGATTTTTCAGAGCCCCGCTGTGCTTCCCCACAGCTGAAATGTGCCACTGGGCAAGGGATCCCTGGTCAGGGACAGTTAAAAATAAGATAGTGCTGTTTTTTCCTGTTTGGAGCAGAGTTCTACCTATGGTGGCCCACATTAGTGTGTCTCTCACTCACCAAAGCTAGCAAGGACATGGCTGTCTGGCACTAGGAGAGGAGATGGAGACTGTAAAATCCACCTGTGGCCCAGCAGGTAAGGTGTAAAACAGCCATAAAAGATTAAAGCTCGCAGGGAAAAATCACATCCATGGCTAGTCTGTGGCAATGCAATGGATTGAGGAAAAACTCCCTGCATGTGCAGTGGCTGTTGAGGTCAACAAGGCAGCTCTTCCAGCACCCTGGATACCTGCACTCCTCGAGACCCACATACAGCTGGTTTCAAAGCTTATCTGTAGTCAGTTTTACAATATAAAGTGTCTTTGTTTAGTCAACAGAACCACTAATACATGTGATTTAGTTGTCAATAGAGCTGCAAGAATTTTAAGTGCCTCTTGGGCATGTGTCATTTTTGGTTGGCTTTTTTAGGCATCACAGGGTGCTGAGTTTGTAAACAAGTACTGAATAAAACATTTAGCGCACAGCCACACTTTGTACAAATGTCATGCAGGTTTCTAAAGTTTCAGAGTGAATAAATCAACTGCAAAATGCTGCCTGGCCATTGACTTCGCTCCTTATAAATAGCTAATTTGGACAACTTCCCTCTGCAAGTCCCATGAAATTCAAATACTGTGCATATGGTTAATGCAGGACCACAAATCAGAGCTACAACAGTCCCTTTTATAAGCCTGGGCTGGTATAGAAATGCCACAGCCCGGGGCAGGTTGGCTCCAGGTTGCCCTCCCTTTCTCCCGCAGGTGATACCGGGAAACACCAGCAGGTCACTGTGCTCTGCTGTCTGGCCCCAAGGGAAGAGCAGAAGCCCCATGGTGACCCAGTTCACTGCTGGTTGTGCTGGTTTGCAGCCATCATTGCTCAGGGGAGAATTAGGTCCAAACTCAGCCATGAAAAACACCCCTGGATTTATAAGCCCAGTGGAAAAAAGTAAAGGCCTGACTCTGACTGGCTTTGCAGCTCTCAGCACTGGACATGGAGTGGATGCGCAACCTTTCCTCCTATCCAGGCACAGTGCCGCTTGTCCAGCCCCGCAGAACCTCCACATGGGATGCAAACTTACTTGATTGTCCCAGGAGGCCCTTAGCAACATGCAGGCTCCACCCAAGCTAGCCCAAAACTCAGCCAAGAGGCCCTAATCCTGGAAGGTGCTGAGCAGCTCAGACTTCTGCCACTTATCTCAGGATTTTGGCACATGTTCAGCACGAGCAGGATCAGCCCCTTGCTGTAATAGTCAGGGAATGAGGAACTCAGCTTGACTGTTTCCCTCCCACCCCCCAATGCAAAAATGCTGTACATTCCTTTATGCAGGTTTCCATAGAGTTGAACTTCTATTTTTTGTTGTTGCTGTTAAAGGGGTCAGCAATGCACTGTACAATGGGATCTGGCTGTCAGAAAATGTGGAGGAATTCAGGGACACTTTTAACATCTTCCTGGTGGGACTGGAAGGCAGCATTAAACTTCGCATCATGGAAATCTCCCAACCAAAGAGAAGAAAAAGTTCGGAGGAGCCCCAGGAGAAGTTACGAAGACATTATGCTTTGTTGATCCTAAGTTTAAATAAGTTATTTTTTCCCTACTTCCTTTGTTAAAATATGATATTCTGGCTTTAATTGCTTCAATCCTATTATTTGTTTCTTTTAGCAAGTGATTGTGTAGCCCCTTGCCGTGGGGAAATCCCCTGACTTCAGTCCCTGTTACTTACACAAGTTCCCTTTCAGAAGTAAATGCCATTCTTAGCATAGGGAAGTACTTTAGGTCTAAAGGGGTTAAGAAGGCCTCCCTGCATTCAGAAACATGCAGGGGTCCCACCATGCCAGTTCCAGCCTTTTGAACTCTTTCCAGCTTTTTTTTCTTGCAACAAATCTGTCTGACTGCCACCAGGACATAGGAAGCGTGTGCCTGTCAAAGAAATCAAGTTTACTTTTTCTGAGTTGTTAACAGAGGCAGGGTATAAATAGAGCTAACTCTGCTAGCACAAGTAGCATTTCTCTTAAAGTAAGGGGGTGACTTTCTAGGACCTTTAATCCAATGAGGTCCAGACCAAACTGCACTATCAACAGAGACAGCAGAGGAGCTTGCTGAAGTTTTTACTGAAGTCAGGTGCATCTGGGTTCCTCAAAAACTTAAGGCTTACTGAAAAGAAAAAAAAAAAGGCAACCCCAAGCAAAAAAGAACTACTTCCAACTTGGACACTACCACTGCCCTGGAGAAATTCTGAGATGTTGTTGGTGCTGTTCACTCGGTGGATGTGGATCTTGCTAGGGAAAAGCAGTGTCCTCTTGCTTCTGGAGGTCTCTCTGAAAGGGAGAGCCCTACCTCCAATCCGGTACTCCCATGCTGGAATATGCCCCAATGACATGAACCCCAACCTGTGGGTCGACGCACAGAGCACTTGCAAGAGGGAGTGCGACGCTGACCTGGTGAGTGATGCACATTTTTGTGTCTCTGCGTTACAGGTGCTGCTGGGGCTGCTCGGGGTGTTTGGTGGGAGCCTTCTGTCCCAGCTGCAAGGGCACTGGCACTGGGCAGGACCCAGTGCAGACAGTGCATGTATTGAATTGACCTGTGACCTATATAACATAGAAAAGGTTTGATGAGTTATCAGTTAAGAGGGGAGGTGTGTGCCAGCTGTCACTTTTGCTGGTGTGGGTATAACATTCACTCTCTTTGATCCTTTTCCTTGTTTTCATGTCAAAAGAAATATCTGAATTTGATACTCCAGAACTCAGCATGCCCTGGGGCCAATTGTAGTATTTTAACAGTGTAATTATGCTCTTTGTTGTTGGTGGCCATCATCAATGTTTTATATTCCTGGGAGGAATCCTGTATAAAATAGTTTGATTTGACATTTAAGTCATCAGCCTTTGCTGCATTTGAAGTGCAAATCTTACTTGGGGTGCAGAACAGGGCATGGCTAAAATGACCAGGCAGATGTTCTGTGGGATGCTCCCAGCTTAAAATGTGTTTAGCTTACCACCCTAAAATTCATTTTTCAACCTGTCAGCACTGCCAGCTCAAGCTGGCATTTGAAAATACCTGCTAGTCTTAATTCTTACATCATGTCCCATGACAAAGCATCTGCAGCCCAAACCTGGCTGACACAACATTTACTGTGCTGAAAAAAAGTGTTTGGGTTTGTGCTCTGTAGCCAGGTTGTTTCTGCGATGTTAAAAAGTGGGGGGGGGAGAAACTGACAAAAATTCTGACTATAAGTAAACAAAGACATTTACTCAGATGGATCCCATGTGTTAGGAATGAAGGTGCTCTTTTTACTTTTGCCATTCCCAAATAAGCTGCCTCTGTTCCAACTACCAGGTGTAGCAATGAACAGTTGAAACACTTTCAAAACCCCAGCAGCAGCAGCAGCAGTAGCAGATGATGATGTTTTAATAATTTACTGGTCAAAACCTGAAAGCCAGAAGCCACTGGTTACAAATATTCATTTTGCTTAGTGGCAGCACAGAGTCCTGGGACTTTGGATAGAGTGTACTGCAGGCAACCAAGGACTCTGCCAAGCCGCACTCCTTAACCTCAGCTGAAAACCTCCGCAATCCTGGTTTCTAGCTTTGCTTTTGAAACCTAGTAATGTGCAGCTGGAAATGGGGAAAGAGTTTTGATATTAGATCATCTTTTTCCCAGTAAGGAAAGGATACTGGACTCAAGAGAAGCTCTTTAGCTTAGTAGCTTAAAAACCATTTTGTTCTCACTTATGGAGAAAGCTAATGGATTTTAGTGGGCTTTTAGAGGTTTAACACATGGTAGAAGTGTGCCCTGTTGGGCACATGGGAGCAGTTTTCCTGGTCCCTTGAAGTAATCTATAACTACCCAGCAACCCTGGTTACACATATAAAATACCTTTTCTGCACAGAAGATGAAAATTCTGCTAAAATTAACCACAATTTAAGAGCTGGCTGTAGCCAAGGCAGGATGTAATAAATCAGTAGAAGAGTGATGCTGCATTTGAAAATAAGACTAAAATAGGACAGAGAAGCCATAATGAGCTGTTTGGGGTTTGTTTTTTTAAATACCATAGAAAAACTATTTTTGGAGCAAATATTACCTTACTTTTGAGATATTCTATTATTTCCTCTATAATGTGCACAATTACAAATCCTTGGCAGTTTCACCTCCAAGAGCTGGCTGTTAGTCTCAGGGAATTCAAATAGTACTTTACATACTTCTGTGGAAAATAAGAAGGATTACTGCCTACAGCCATATGATAAGACTTTCCATCTGCTCGTGTTTCTCAGGGCTTGTCCTCAGGCATTTCAGAAAGCATGGAAGGGGGTGGTTGGTTCATAGTCAAGCAATCCATGTGACTCTGGGGTAAAGACTTATGAGGAGGTGTGTGCTTAAGAAACAGAAATACATTTTCCTTCTCAAGAGTCTTCTTCTTTAGCACTTCAGAACCCCCTGAGAAATGCTGAGGGGATGTTTCTACTCACTGACAGCTGGGGCAATGAGTTTCAGACCATGAATATCTGTGGCAGAGCTGAGTTTCTGAGCTCTCTGCTTGCTGAGTCTCCAAAAAGGCCTTTACTCTGTTCCCAGTAATGATCAGGTTATTTTCCTTCCCCACAGGAGTGCGAGACCTTTGAGAAGTGCTGCCCCAATGTCTGTGGAACCAAGAGCTGTGTGGCTGCTCGGTACATGGACATCAAGGGGAAAAAGGGGCCTGTGGGGATGCCCAAAGAGGCAACCTGTGACCGCTTCATGTGCATCCAGCAAGGCTCAGAGTGCGACATCTGGGATGGGCAGCCCGTCTGCAAGTGCAAGGACAGATGTGAGAAGGAGCCAAGCTTTACCTGTGCCTCTGATGGACTTACCTACTACAACAAGTGCTACATGGATGCAGAGGCCTGCATCAAAGGCATTACACTCAACGTGGTCACCTGTAGGTACCATCTCACCTGGCCAAACACTAGCCCTATCCCCCCAGAAACAACAGTTCGCCCTACCACTGCCTATTCTGAAACAACAGTCATTGATATCCTGCCACCTGCACTGGTGAACAACCCCGTCCATCAGTCCGTCTACGTGGGAGAGACCGTCAGCTTCCTCTGCGACGTTTCAGGGAGACCCAAACCAGAAATCACATGGGAGAAGCAGGTCGATGGGAAGGACAAAGTCATCATGAAGCCAAACCACGTCAGAGGGAATGTCGTGGTCACCAACATCGCCCAGCTGGTCATCTACAACACACAGCTGCAGGATGCAGGAATCTACACCTGCACTGCCCAGAACACTGGTGGCCTCCTCCGGGCAGATTTCCCTTTGTCAGTCATCAGAGGAGAGCCCACATCCAAGGAAACTTCCCAGAACAAAACACATTTTCCAACCGATGAGTGCCTGAAGCAGCCAGACAGCGAAGACTGTGGGGAAGAGCAGACCAGGTGGTACTATGATGCCAAGAAAAACAACTGCTTTACTTTCATCTATGGGAACTGCAACAGCAACCTCAACCACTTTGAGACTTACGAGAGTTGCATGCTAACGTGCATGAATGGCCCCATCAACATCTGCAACCTGCCTGCCCTTCAAGGCCACTGCAAGGCCTATGAGCCAAGGTGGGCCTACAACAGCTTGACAAAGCAGTGCCAGTCCTTTATCTACGGTGGGTGTGGAGGCAATGAGAATAACTTTGAGAGCCGGGAGGCCTGCGAGGAGATGTGCCCCTTTCCGAAGAACACTCACTGCAAGGCCTGCAAACCCCGCCAGAAGCTGGTGACCAGCTTTTGCAAAAGCGACTTTGTCATCCTGGGCCGCATCACGGAGCTGACTGAAGACCAAGACTCAGGACACGCCCTGGTGACGGTGGAGGAGATTCTCAAGGATGACAAAATGGGATTAAAATTCCTGGGGAAGGAACCACTAGAAATCACGCTTTTGAACATGGACTGGAGCTGCCCATGTCCCAACATGACCACAGTGGATGGCCAGCTCATCATCATGGGGGACGTCCACAATGGCATGGCCATCCTACAGCCAGACAGCTTTGTGGGCACCTCCAGCATCCGGCGTGTGCGCAAGCTCCGCGAAGTCATTCACAAGAAAACCTGTGAGCTTTTGAAAGAGTTCCTGGGATTGCATTAACCTCCCTCACATGTGTGAGCTGCCCTGATCCATTAGTAGGGCTAACAAGTGCTAGGCTAGTGCCAAACTAAACACACTGTTTGAAGATACCCTGTAGGAATTATGTGGAACCCCTATTTTAATCCATTAATGATGCTTAGCAACAACATAGTTTGGTCTTTGGCAGGCATGTAAACCAGCAGCAAAAGGCCATTAATCTTGCATTGAAATCAATTTCTCCATATAGGAGTGCCATTTAGGTGACTCACTTCAGTAATTACAAAATTTTTATCTAGCTTCCATCATAAATTACAGAATTCATAACATTTGTTTGGCTACACAGCTAAGAAATATATAATGTCAATTTAATCTGTCTCAGTTTCAGTCTGATTTGTCGTTGTAACACGCTTGGCTTCTTACAGCAGCACTAATATTTCAAGAGAAAAGTCTGTCAATTATTGTCTCTATTTACAATTGTGCACATTTAACCAACGTATGCATGAGTTTTCTTCTTTTAATTGCAATTTTCCTTTTTTTTTCCTTTTAAAAACCTCATTTTTAAATTACAACTACTACCTATCTTGCAATCCTTACTGAAGGACAAACTCCCTTGATCCTATGCCCAGGACAACAGGTCCCTGTAAAAGCTCAAGGCACAATCTCACCCTGAAATGACATTTCTGTCACCAGAACAAGGTCAGCAAACACCCTCATCCCTATTTAGGTTTCAATCAATATATTGTCTATCACAAAAAATCCAAGCCAAGTCAGCAGTGTGCTGCCAACTGTCTTGCTTTTGAAAAGCTTTTACACCTGAGCATACACAGTGATTTATTGCTTATTTTCAGTAACAATCCTGCTTTTATAGATGAGAGAGCAAAATAAGAGGAGTCAGAACAAAATTCAACCTAGGAAAATGTGATACACAGTCTGCCAACTGCATTAGACAGACACAAAGCTCCTGAATCTGAACTGCACAAACATAAGCAGACAAAGCAGACAATTTAAAGGCTTTTATCAACGTCACCCTTTTAGAGCCTTTTTAGAATCTTTCAAACCTCAGAATACTCTTTCCACCAGGCCATAGTATACAGGTGTATGAATGAATTCCCTAAGACAGCCAGCACAGGCTGTGGGTGGGAGCAGGTGAGTATGCATAGGATCAATAATTTTAACATTTGTGTGTCCAAAAAATGTAACATTTGCCTATACAAAATCCTTAAATAAAGAAAAGGCTGATCATGGAAACATCCTGCCTTGCTGAGGACTGTGATTGCAGAGAAGGGGGGCGAACAAGACATAGTGAGCCTTGTCCCTGCTCCTTGCTCTGTGTGCCCAGCCAAGTGACTGTAGCAGGGCTTAGAGCTTGCTGCCCTACACAAAGGGCCAGTTCACGGCTGTAGAAGTGTCAAGACATGTCTGTGTGAGAAGAAGGAAGGGAGGAAGAGAGGCAGGAATGTGCAGCCAGTGCTGCCCCATGGTGCCATCTAACGGGCTCGCTGCAGGGTGGCTGAGGCTGGCAGTGGGTTCACATGCTGCAGGCCTGTGTTGGGACTAGGTACGGCAAGGGCTGAGGAAGGAGATTAAACAGGCAGATGTTGGACACCTGCACCCCCCAAAGCCTGTGCATGTTGAGTGTTTGGTTGTTGCAGGGAGGAAAACTCACAGCGAGAGAAACAGCATTGGATGTTAGCTCAGCTCTGCTTCCCCTAATTCCATGCTCTGCACCAGCAGCCAAACCATGGGTAGAGACCACTGCAGGATGGAGAATTGGGCTCTTCTCCCGGTGATTTGGGCTTGGTTTATTTCTGAAATGTTCCTGCAACAGGAACAGATCTAAATCTCCAGTTATTTGGGTAATTTCACAAGAAGATGTGTGGGAGGGAGAGAGGAGTCTGGACTAGGCTTTGCTGACCAAGAAAATATCTTCTGGGGTTTTTGTTGTACCTTTCCTAAGTGTATGTGAAAAAAAAATCCAAATAAAGGCCCCTAATGTTTGTGTATGTTCTTGTGGAGACCATTTTCTGCAGATGGGAGATGCTAGCCCTGCTGCCCTCTGAAGCAGCCAGCATGTCCACAAGATCATCCCTGGCTGTGGCAGCCACCACTGACCCATGGCTCATCTGCCATTTTTTGAGCAACCTGTAGGAAGTGGCATGTTCTTGCCATACTGACACAAAGGTTTTGGAGGATGAAGGTTTAATAAAGACAGGGTTTGTATGGCTCCTTTTTTTCCTAAAGTTAGGGGATTTTGTAAGTGTGGGAGTGCTGAAGTGACTCGGGAGTGTTGGAATGACTTGGGAGACATGGAGCTGGTTGTTCAGAAGAGCTGGGATGCAAACATAGCTGGGAGCAGAAAGCAGAGGATTCATTGCTGCTCTAGCCAGCACAGGGCATTGCTGAAGCCTTGGCTCAAAAGTGCTTTATTGGCTTTCCCTCCTGGTGAAGCCCTGGTGATGCCCTGGGAAGGCATCAGGCACTTAAAACATGCAGCATGCAAGTTCTCTGAGGCACTGAAAGTCAGGGCTGTGCAAGGTGTAAGGTGTCTGCCAGCCTCTTTGGGACATGCAGGCCTGGTATGCAAGGGTTTTCCTGCACAGGAGATCCTGGGAGACACTCTGGGTCAGTTTTCCAATGTGGTGGGGTGAGATGGACACTGAACAGAGCAGCCCAACTCCCTAACCACTCTTGTGTAGCTCCTGCCCAAATCTCCAGACATGATCCTGTGAGCCCCTTGGAGTGCCCATGGCTGTGGCCCACTGCACAGAACCATCACAGGTACCCTGATGCAGAAGGAGCAGTGCCACAGGCATCCCTCACCTGCTCACCAGGAAAAAAAACCCGTTCCTAGCAGTGCTGGGAGCACCACATCTCCCTGTGACATGGGACTGACCCCAAGCCTCTCCACCTTCTGACCTTGAAGAATTCAGCTCTCCATTCAAAGCCAGTATTTTAGTTCAGCCTCTTATTAAATCCTTAAGAAGCCTAAAATTCAAGCCTGACCAGTCCAGCAGCCTGGGGATGCTACCTGCATGGGGCCAGTGCAAGGATGTTGGTCCACCTTTCAGGATTAATGGGCATGTGCATGTGGCTCCTCACCAGGAAGTCCCTTTTGTGTTGCTCATGAGCTCAGGTTCCATCTGTGGGGTCTTTCTCTCAGGCTGTCAGAAAGCTGGAAGGAAATGCTAGTATTTAGTTTATATAAAATGTATACGAGGAGAGAGAAAGGGAAAAGCTTCCTTGAGTCCTTTCGCTGCATGGCTGTGGGCTCAGAAGGCGCACCAGTGCCTGTGTGAGTCTCCAAGGAAGATCTGGGGCATTGATGCCACCTCCAAAGCCACATGGCTATGGCCAATGACCTCATGTCAAAGCTTTCCTTCACATGCAGACAGGCAGGAAACAGCATTCCCCACAGACACTGGCTCAGGAAGCAACAGAGAATCATAGAATCATTAAGGTTGGAAAATACTTCCTAAGATCGAGTTGAACCAAGAAGCTGGGAACAGACCCACATTGGCTGGGTCTGAGACCTGCAGAAGTTCCCCAGGGATCAGGGATGGATCTGATGGATACTTGATAGCCCTGAACCAACATGAGGTGCCCACCTCCTTCACTCCCAACCTGGAATGAGGATAAGAACTGCAATCCCCAAACCTGCAAACCCTGCAGCTGAACGGACACCATCCAGCACCTGGATCCCAACAGGAGTCACGAGTGGTTGTGTCTCACTCTGTTAACAGGTGACAAACAGCAGCAGCAGCAAAGTGATGGTGTGTGGCTGCTGCACACAGATTGTACGTGGGGCTGGTGCCACACAGGGCTGGTGTCACATAGCTGGCAGGGTACAAGGAACTGCATGCACAGAGAGCTGGCTGGGTGATTACTCAGGGACAGATACTGCATCACGTAACGCCCAGAGCTGCTGAGCTCAAAGGAAAGAGGCAATTGAGCATGTTCTCATTGCAGGGGCTCCAGATGAGGTCAGGCAGAAGATTTTTTGGGCAACCAGTTCCAGAACGAGGAGCACACAGCGGTGATGATGCCACTGGAATATGATTCAGACAGCAAAGGTATTTAAGAGCTAGGTTTCAACTTGTTTTAAAAGAAATTAGAGACCCCTGAAAGAATTCACCCCTGGCCAAGGATCTCAGTTCCTGAGGGAGGTGGTTGTGATGAAGGTCATACATGACTTCAGCCAATACCTAATGATTTCCTGAAAAAAGGAGGATTAATTCAGCTGGCACCAAATGAGCACCTTGCACCACAGGACCCACTTCCTCCACCTGGAGCACTTGTGCTCCAGTTGGCTGTAATTTATGCATGTGCATGTACTGGGAAATTCTCCCTGTGGATAATTACCAGGAAAAGATCATGGCCAGGCTGTACCTCCAATGAGGCTGGATGGAGACAGATTTTAAAGTCACAGCTGTGAAAATGTCAGCCTGAGCAAGAATATCCAGGTTAGAGCCTGTTTTAATACCAAGTATTTAGTGGTTTTCTCTCTGCCAGGACTGGTTACTGATTGACTATAAGTGACCTCCAGCTGCTGTATTGATTTACAGCAGCTGTCAAAGGGCAAAAAATTATCCCCATTCCTAAGACCTGAGAACCTCTGAATGGAGGTTGCACAACTGAATGAATGTTCTGCCAGCACTTTAAAACTTGGAAAGAAAAGGACAGCTTAAGGTCCTGATCTCCAATGCAAACAGCAGTGGGATTTTAAGATAAGGTTGCAGCACTAGATAACATATCTATTAGCCAAAAAGCAGCACAGTCTGTTTAATTCTCAGCTATTTATGGCTGGGCAAATGATATGACATTTAGGCCTCAGAGTTTAGAAAGCAAATGGAAAGTTTTACAAGGGCTGATAGGTGGGTCAGGTTTCAGTGAGGAAACTCTCTAACTCCAGTATTTTTCTGTATGCCCATCCCTACATCCACCTTTCTTCTCACCCAGCTGTCCCTGGTGCTAGCCCAGCCAAAAGGTGTTGGGGGGTCTCCTCCAAACCTCTGGCTTATTGGTGGACACAGACCTGCATGTGCCAGGGACCAGCTGTGACAAAGGCAACGAGAGTTGACTGTCTGTGTTTCAGAATTATAAGGACGCTTCAGGATGGGGACAAGCCTCCCCAGACCCCTGGTACTGTTCCCTGGGGCAGGAGACTGGTGATCATAGGATGGAAAGCCACTGAGCTTGTCCCACCTGGCAATTACTAACCCCCCTCACATGTCCCAGATATGCAGGAGGGAAGGAGAAGGCTGGACACAAGACAAAGAGAGAAAGGGAAAGATTCCTCCAGAGGAGGGAGGGGGAAGATTTTTTCACCTTAAACTGGTCTTACAACATAACAGTTGGTCTGGATTACCTGGCATAAAAAGAACTACCATAAAGGGCTTTGTGCCTTCTCTTTCTCCTTTGCTCTGCTCCTCACTCCTCTGACCCAAGGGGGGACTGTAACGCGTGTAAAGGATATTGCTTCCTCTACTGCTTGAAATAAACAGGAAAACAGCAGTAATAAATCTCCAGGATCAGATGGTTTTCACCCAAGGGTAAAAGTACTTATATAAAACATTGCTTAACCATTAACTGAGCAGATAACCTTTGCTTCAGTGCATGGCAGGAACAGAGCAGGGAAGGCAGCAAACATGGGGCTAATTTTAGAGGATGGTTCCCAAGGGTTGGGTATGTAAACTCAGCAAGTCTGGTAGAAACTGTAAGAGAGGCTAAAACTCACAGCTGGGCGGTAAATAGAATTTGAGGAGGAAGAGTGTGTGTACTTCAACAGAGGGAAGTGCTGTTCTGTGACACCTCCTTTGAAGCAATCACAAGGACAGGGATGGTCCAGCTGAGGGAGTTGACTTGGATCAAGGCCTTAGAGCTCCAGCTCTCTCACCCAAGGCTTTTAGAGTCATTTAGCTGTCCTGAGTCTGGGAGAGATGAGATAGCCTCCTGAGCCAACAACTGGTTGAAACATCAGAAAGAAAGAGTAAGACCAAAAGGTCAGAGTTCAGTGTGAAGAGAAGTCATCAGCAGTGTCCCAGGGAACCTGTGGAGACAGTCTGGAAAGGGATTGGAGAGGTAGGATATGAAGGTTGTTGTTAAGATCAATTTATTCAGGGCTGCAAAATCACAAGCTGACTGTGAGGAGCTGCAGTAATACCAAGTGACAGGATGATAAAATAGCAAATGAAATGTGATATGATTAATATACATGGGGGAAATTGAGTCCTGGCTCTGCATTCCTATGACAATTTCAAGCAAGCTGCTCCCATTCCAGACCTGGATGATCCACACATGGGTCTGACCAGGGGGTCCAGCTTGGTTCTTGTGTGCAGGCAGCCCCCTGAGCAGATCCTCCACATCACGTCTCAAAACAGCACCAACAGCTTGACGATCTGCAGCATTCCCATTAACAGCCACAAAAGCCCATGGACATCTCAAAATCCCAGCAACACTGGCACATGTTCAGGCTGGACAGGTTACTGCCCTGCTAAGAGGATGCTCCTTGCAATTAGGAACGTGCTCCTGAGATCACCAGGTGAATCTCAGCCACATCTCAGCCCCATAATGTCAGGTCTTCCTAAAACAGGTGCCTCACTTGCATCTGCCCCCACAAGCAGCCTGTGCTGCAGAAGGGACAACAGGCACAGACCCAAACCCAGCTCTGGAGCCCTGAGGCTCTTCAGAAGATGCCCACAATTCCTGCCTCTCTAGTGCTTGGAGAAGACACTAGAAATCACAAAGCTCCTTCTGGAAATGCCTCCAAAGCTGGCCTTGACCAAATGCCTCCATCCCTGAACAGAGAGCAAGATGAAATCAGGATATTCCAGGAGAGCTGTGGGGCAGAGAGGGTGTCACCAGCTTCAGCAGGACTCACCATACCCTAGAAGTGTAGAATCATCAAAGGGTTTCGGTTGGAAGGGACCTTTAAAGATCTTCTCTTTCAATGCCCTGCCATGCGTAGGGACACTTTCCACCAGCTCAGGCTGCTCCAAGCCCCATCCAACCTGACCTTGAATGTTTCCAGGGATGGAGCATCCACCATCTCCCTGGGCAGGCTGTGCCAGGGCCTCTCCACCCTCACTGTACAGGCAGGGCCAGGTTCTTCGTCCAACACTGCCCAAAATTTAATGACAGAGCCACAGCCAACACCAGCCCCAACAGTGTGACACCATCATGGCCCCAGAGTGATGCAAGGTCTTCTTCACATGGTCTCAGCTTCCTGTTTTGGAAATATTGGAGAGCAAATTTAAAAAAAAAAAAAAAAAAAAAAAAGCCCTTATCTCTTAGCACTGACATGAAGTCAGGTGGCTGGAAATGGGGACAGGAGGCTCCAGCCGCTCCCGGCGCCCGACGCGAGATGGCGCGTGGCATGGCGACATCGGCAGTGACATCGGCGGTGACATCGGCGGGGGCACGGCGCGTACACCCGCACGCAGCCGCTTCATCTGCGCCTGAAAGAGAAGCATCCTCCCGCTGAGGCTGGACTGACCTTGCCCTAGTTTATTTAACTGTTTAACAGACACCTAGCTGTATAATTTGTATTATTAATTAATAAAATTATTAATTTCTCTTATTGGGAAGCAAAACCACCCTGCCAAGCTGGGCAGCTGGGTCCGGCTTCACTGATTTCATCGTCTTGTTAGCAAAACAGGAGGAGAGATTTTCCGTTTATCAGGGGAAAAAAGATCTGGTAGGGAGTGTGATAAGGCAATTAAATCCATTTCCAGAGCTACAGAGAAAAGCCACAATGTGTCATTTACTTGAGACTTTTTCTCTACCTGTTTGCAAATTGCACAGTTTCTAAAGATATTGGTCCAGTTATTCAAAAGTATTCATGAATCTCTTAGTAGATAATACTCAACCACCAGATCATCCAAAAAGTGAGTATTGCAGTAGCATTGCAACAAAATTCTCCATTTCTGCTGTAATTTATTGTCACTAACAGATGACAGGGCAGGTAATTAACCCGGGATAAAATTCAACTTGGTTATTAATATTTGCAATTTGGTTATAATATTTGCAATTCTCAATTTTTACTGTGCTAGCCAGCTCCAAAGGTCACCTCATCAAGAGGTGGGTGAAAGCATCTGATCTCTGACATAATGGAATTGCTACTTTTATTGTGAGGTTTGGATTTTGGTGATGGAGCACTCAGTGAGCACAGAGAGACAGCAGAAAATAAACACAGATTAAAAGGGAAAAGTTAATGGCCTTCTCAGATCTACTAATCTAACAGGTGGTATCAGCAGGGCTTACTCCAAAATCTCTTTATCTGTTGGGTCTCTGATGGTGCTTTTCCCCTGAAATACCAGCTGTGGCAACCCAAAGCATTTAGGAATCACATCTCCCAGCATCAGAAAATTGGCTTTAAATTCATGTTATTTCTTTAAAAAAAATTTAATTGTTGGCATTTTTTGGGTTATTCTTTTAGTTTGCCTTCAGATGGCAGAGCCTTCCAGCAATCACAAGTTTACACTTTCCCAGCACCAGCATTAAACAGATACTCTTTTCCTCAATTTTCTTTGTGAATGAAAGTTTAAGGTCTCTCTCGGCCACAGAACCTCCAAAGCTGGGGCTGGAGCTCTCATCCAGGAGAAGGCTCCCAGGAAGGTCTGGAAGAGCAGTGTTGCCACCTAGGGATTCCAGAGAGCTCTGAAAGAGTTTTCTCCAAGTTGGGATGCTCTGACATGTTTCTGTTGGGCCATGGCTATTTGCCTGTTCACTGTAGGAGTCCTGGCAGGGAAGCAGGTTTTGGAGATGGTCTTTTTGGCTTAGCTTTTGTTTTCCTACAAAATTATTAGTCTTTGTGGCTCAGCACAGTGTGCCAGCCAGAAATGCTCCACCAGCTGCCTCATAAAGACTGTCACAACCCCTCCACCATAGGCTCTAGGAGCACATTCATCCCCAAAACGCACCCCTACACCTTTTACTTATTAATCAAATTTTTCATGTTTATCTATAGAAGTTTTTCAGCAGACAAAAACCAGAGAAGGATTTGCTGCTCCCAACCTGACAGGAAGATAAACACATGAGCAAATGATTTGTAACAAACACCATGTAAGACAGACAGAGCTGCTCCTCTGGTTCACGAATTACTCACAGACCACAGGCTTGAAGAGGAAGAAAGTTTTTGCTTGCTTTGTGAAATATACACAGATGCATTTCTTTATTATTATTATTTATAACTTCTTTCACAGTAAAATACACTCCTGAGACCATCTTTTGCAGAATTATTGTAGCTTACAGGTTATTTAGTTAGCAATCTGAACAGATGACAGGTTTGGTTGGTTGGGTTATTTTTTTCCTTTCCCCCTTTTTTTAGCAATTGCCTTGACCAGCAAGATTTTTGTCACAGGCTTGAGTCTCTGGGCATTACAAGGTCATACAGCTGAAGTTCCTGGCCTCCACTTTTCTCACCAGTCTGCTCAAGAGAGAGTATTGCCAAATCAGGCCCTGGGTTTTGCTGGGTGAGCACAGGGCTTTAAATCCAACTCTTGGGCAAATGCTCTGGCCCAGCCCTCAGTGATGGAGCTCTGCAAGTGCTCTCCAGCACCATGGAAAAAGTGCTGCTTCCAGAACTGTGTCTGGAAAGATGGGGGGTTTCTGGAGCCTCCAGAAGCTGTGAGAGATGGACAGGTAACCAGAAACAAGGGCCATGGGCACCCTGAAGGGCTCAGAAAGGTGTTTCTACGTACAGCCCTGAGGTTTGCTTTTATTTCATATTTCCCATATAAAGAACCAGTTTTTTTCTTTGTGGATAAAACTTTTTTTCCCTACTTCCATAGCCAGAATTAAAATGCATTGCCATGTCCTTGGCAGTGCTGTGAGTGGGGGCAGATCCTTGATCCAGTGTTGTGATCCTTGTCCTGTGCTACATTCACATGGAATTTGGAGTTTTCTTTCTTGGCCAGCCAGGTGAGGGAGGCCGCTCCCAGCTTTGCTCTGCGGTACAGCTGCATCCTGCAGGAGTTGTGCAATGAAATGGGCACTGCCACTCTGTGCCTCAGAAATCTAACAGCTCATTGTTATAAATAAGAAGGTTGACTAGGCCAATATTCAAGCAGCAATCAATTTATTATTTAATATGGTAAAATATGAGCAACACAGCACTGGGTATAGTGGGGGAAGTTTTCCCTCCAACTGCACACCGATAATTGAGGATTACAGGTATTTATAGGGGTACTCATCAGTTATTTTTCAGCAGTTTCTATTTCCAATTTTTTATTCATCAGCAATATTTATTCCAAATTATTACATCACAATTCTATACACTATTGTGATTTAGTTTTTCTCAGGATGTGTTTTTAAAGGAGTATCCCCAGATGGTGGTGGTCCAGTTTCCGACAGAAGGAAGACGAATCCCATCTGGTGGAGTCCAGCTCCCCAGACGTGGGTCCACATTTTAATTGCAGAGACTATAAATCTTGAGGTGATGTTCATCTTCCTTTCTCAAGCTATTTTTCTCTGCTTCAATAGGGTGTGGGATAAGCATATTTCCTTAATATATATTCCAAAGCTATAGTTTCAAGGATACAAGTAATATTCTGAAATTATACTTCAAAAGGTTATTATTGCAGAACTCTTTAAGGTTTAACTACAAGCAAAAAAGAGCAACATCTTTAACGCTTTAATTCCAATGCTCCTAAATCAACCAGGGTTAATTGCAAACAAAAGATAAGTTCAAAGGCCTTTTTCCATGCTTTATTTTCCTCAGTTATTATTAGAATTCACAGCTCTCCCACTGTCGGTGTCCACACATTTCGCACTCACAAATACACACGTCACCTGTTTGTACCTGACACAAAACACAACATCATTAAAAATAAACAAATAAAAATATGTATTTTTATCCTGAAATCCAGACAGTGCCAGGTGCTAGCAAGATCACTACTCAGTGCCCTCATGGCTCATATGTTCCAGATGTGAGCACGTGTCCACGTTCTGTATTGATTGGTGCAAATCATGTAACATATGTAAAACCTGTGAACTGAGCAAACACACAATAGCTCTGTGAATCCATTACTGGCAGGCCCAGATGGGTTCTTGGCCTAAATAAACACATTTCAAACGCCTCTAGGCCTGCTTTCAAAACCAGCACACTGTTTATATAACACAGTGCAGCCAGGCTCCTACCCCTTCTGCTCACCAAACCCTCCCTGCCTTGGAGTTCAGGTACTTTCATTACTGTATAAAGAAAATCAGAACATGAATACATTTTTGTAAACATAACTAAGGAAAAAAACCTCTTGATTTGTAAATAAGAGTAAAGCATTATTTACATTGAGGCACTGTTAGCTGGAAGCATCCACAACATGTCACTCTCAGGCACAGCAAAATAGGCACAGAATAAAAATATCTCTAAAGACCTGGACCTGTAAATGCTGTGTAACTTTATAGTCTGGACCAAAAGGGCCTTGAAACATCCCCCCCAGCTGGAGCTGCACATGGGGGATTGTCAAAGTCAGAAATAAAAAGCTGTTTTCCCTTATCCTGCAGCTGACAAAAACCCCCAGTCAATGAGGTAGGGGCAAGCACGTTTTTGTTCGTTTTGTAGGTGCTTGGGTGAGTGCTGCTCGTTCATCTGGGGAAGCCTATTTTCGACAAGACCCCGGAGCCCGCAGCTCCCTAGACAGACGGAAAGCTTGTGCGGAAGAGGAGGAAGAGAAGAGGAGGAGAAGGCGAAAGAGGAGACGCTCACATGGCTCACCCGCTGCCTGTCCCGAGACGGTGTCGGAGCGCCGGCAGTCGCCAGCGCTCGCACTCGGTGGCTCTCAATGGCCACCTTTGTTGGCAGGCTCAGGTAGGAGCTGACGTGGCACCCGTCGTGTCACCTTGTCCTGTTCCCTGTGCCGGGCCTTCCGCAGGGGGCGCGGGCCACGTCCTTTCTAATTTTTGTATTCGCTTTTAGGGCTTAGAAAGAAAACGAAACGAAGAGCGCCCTGCAGGGGAGGGAGGAGGTGGAGACATTTCTCCTTCCGTAGGTTTTTCCTGTTTCTTTGTTTCCTTGTTTTCCGGTTTGCAGTCTCTTCCCCGACCTCTTGAAACGTGGCTACCGCGACACGATGAGGGGAAAGATGCAATTTTAATGTGTTAAGCTGTTTGAATTTTAAATAAGTCCTTTTTTAAAAAAACCCAAAACAACTCAGAGGGAGAGAGTGTGTGCCTCTCTCTGCTCTGCCACCCGCAGCCGCTGGCCGGCCCTGGCACCCCTCTGCAGACACCCTCCCACCCTGGCAGAAGGCAGTGTTTACACTTGTCACTTATATTTTTAGTGCATCCTAGCCCCAGCCGTGCCTCAGCACATCCTCGTGGGCCAATTGCCACGGGGGAAGGCACCTCCCAGTAAATGTTACTTCATTTCTGGAAAGACTGAGGAAAGAACAATCCCCAGGTGAATCCTGACTGGAGCTGGCTGCAGGTCCCCATTTTCACCAGTCCTCCAGTCCTTCAGGTTCTTCCAGTTCACAAGGACAAGGTGCACAGCAAAGGCATTTGCTCTGCAAGAGGCCTCCCAGCACCTGATCTCTGTGAATGCAAACAGCAGTTAAAGCAGCCAAGTTCGACACAGACCCCTCACCCCAGCCTGACAGCAGCACAGACGGACCATCAGGCTAAATCCATTGGAGTTTGGTGGCCCTTTGGGGTCTGTTTCTAAAAGGACCTCAAAGAGTAACAAGTAACGGTGACCAATTTCCAATTTTCCTTCATTTTTGTCTCAATTGGCTTGTCCCTGTACTGCTGGGATGCCACTGAGTGTTGGACAATACCCATTAACATCCTCACTGTGGGCACAGCCCAAGTGATCCCCAGAAGAAAGGATTTGCACCCCTGTCTTCAGTGACAGTCACTGCTGTTTAGTCCTGTTTAGTCCAACATCAGCTCCCTTGAAAACACCCCATAATCAGCTGTCCCCAGTTTAAGCACATCCCGACCAAGCACAGGATGTGTAACGGATGGAAAATAAATAATACTTTAACTTTCCCCTGCTGTGGGGGGATCGTGCATTTCACAGGAGAAAAAGGCCAACCTGGGGCCAAAGTCCAGGGCTCTCCTCAACAGGGAAAGCAATGCCACAGGGGAATTTTCAGAGAATAAAAGCCTGTGGGTGATTAGGAGGTGCATTACAACAGCAGTGGTATCATAGCCTGGGGTCAGACAGGGCTCTCAGGCAAGAAGGAAACTTTAGAGCTCCTCTGAAAGACACAGAAATGGGGTTATACCTCATTCTGTAAGCGGAATGGGAGCCCAGAGAAACTAGAACTGCTACTGGAAGGCAGGAATAGGACAGCAGGTCATATGCTCCCATTCCCAGCTTTCCATGGCATGATTTATCAAGTGTTTAAAACAAAACAAAACAAAACAAAAACAAACAAACAACAACAACAACCAAAAACCCCAAAGAAAAACAAGTAAATAATGAAATATAATAACTGGATAGAGGCTGTACAGCCTGGACTCTCTTTGCCTTTCAGCTTGCCTTGATAATTGTCATTCTGGGAAAGGCCGGAGATGAGATACGGCCCTCAAGTTCAGGAGCTCTAACGGGGAATGAAAGAAAAGGCTCTGGATGAAGATAACTGCAGCAGTGATATGACTAATCCAAACATCTTCAGATGTTTTCCCCTTTGACTGTAAGAGTTATGTGATCCTAAACATCCTCAAGGGAAAAAAAACCCCATTCTGGCTAGCAGATGACTAACTGCTTGCAACTAGTACAGATATATTATTATACATGACAAAAAACTAAAATATCTAAAATGACAGTGCCCCACAGGAGGGCACAAGCTGGGCAGTCCAGCACTGCTCTTTCCAAAAAACAACTGGGAGCTGTGCAGCGTGAGAGCCTGGCCACAGCCAGAATGAGCCTTTTGTTCCAGTGGGCCACTTGCCACCTCGCAGCAATACCCCCAGCAGCAGGGTTGGGCTAGACAGCCCCAGATCTCTCTGGAAAAGAAGCAAAGTCAAAATCCTCTCTCTTTAACCATTCTGGCTTTTGGGGGGAAGCATCGCCAAGTTGGAGTCACAGCTGATCCTCATCTCCGCTTACACAGTGCTCGTTCTTCAGTTCCACTAGGGAGATGTTTATGTGCAGAGCCCATTTGTGCAGGCAGCAAAAAGTCCAACTCACTGGAGATCCCTGGCCAAAAAGCCTTTTAAAATGCATTATTAGCCAAACATTACCCTCAGCACATGTGCAGAGGCACGTTTCAGTGGAAGTTTCAGTTTTCTAAAGGCAGAAGTCTGTCCTGCATGCCTGAGGTTTCACCCCCAACCTTTACCTCTGTGAGTAGGCTCATCCTGCTCCTCATCCATCCTCCTTTTCTGGTCCTCCCACAATGGGAGAGCCAAGCGAGTGGGACTCTTCCAAAAGCAGCAGCCGAGGCCAAGGAAATCAGCCTTGGAACAGATGTTACAAAGGAGGACAGGGATAAAGTTAAGACATTACTACAGCATGACTGGTTAAAAGGTTTTAGTCCTGTGTTGCCATTGACAGTTAACTATAAATCAGCAGAGGAACATTGTTCTCTAACATAAGCCCTTGTATTTTTAGATAAATACATTCCACAAAAGTTTTGTAAAGGATGTTTCTTTGCCTAAAGGATCTACTTCTTCCCAAGGCGCAGTGGTACAGCATAAACCACGTTACTAGTAACAATTGTTCCTGCATTTGTTTCTGGAGCATAGATCACACAACACAGTTTATTTGGGAGTGTCTGTGTACTCTTCTATTTCTGTCCTTCTTATTCAGCCTCACAGAGTAAAACAGGCAACTGTGAGTCCAGGGCAGGACACAGCCCTGCCCTAGAGAGATTACAGTCTCCATCAGATAATACGCTGCAAATTATACATGGTGAGGCACAGACCTCAGACAAGCAGCAAGGGAGAACAGCTTGGTTTGGGAAGGAAACTAAGAAAAGCAAGTTTTAAGGGAGACCTTGAAGGAAGACAGAAATAAAAATTAGGAGGTGGAAACCTAGAAATTTCAAGGACTAAACAAGGTAGGGGAGGGGTTGTACAGCAGAACAGTGGAAAAAAGATGGATGTATACCAGATGAGATCCAGATGCTGAATTTAACCAGATCTTCTAGTACCTTACTTTGGGCAGGTCAGAGACTCTAAACACTGAATACTTAAAACCATAGAGACACCAAGAAAAAATGAAAGACAACCTGTCTGACCTCCAAAAGTTCCATCACCCCCAAAAGAGTGCTGTCTAACAAAATGATCATCCAGCCAGCCTTGCTCCCAGCTCTCCATTGTCACCAGCAGCTTATCTTACCTGTCACCAGCCCCTGTCGGGTGGCACTGGGAGACAGGTGGGATGGGTGGTGCAGACAGAGCAGCTCCAGCACAGGATGCCTGCACTTATCCCTTGAACTGGGCCAGTAGAGCATCTCCCATAGCAGCTCCTTGAGGTTGTGCCTTCATTGGCAGGCTCAGCCCAGCGGGAACAAGCCTGGAGGTACAGCAGAGGCATCAGAGCAAGGACAGGGCAAGATGGAAGTAAGGCAAGGGCAGGGACAGGGGACATCATTTATTAGGTCAGTGGGCACATTCAGAAAAACTACACGTGATTGCAGGCACATCAGGCTGCTTCAGATCTGAAATAGAAGCAATAATCTTAGAGCTAAATACAGACTGAGAATAGTTGTTCTGTGTTAAACTTCATTATATTAATTAGGTAGTTTGAGAGAAAGGGTGATTAGTTCCTGTTGATGAAAGGGAGGATGCTAGCCAGAGGACAGCTGATGATGTAATTTGTGGCACAAAGAGAGAGTAAGAGAGATAGGAATAATTAGTGCCTAGGAATGTCTGGTGGTGGCAAAAACCATAATGTAATATGCAGTCAATATCTATGTGATTTTCTATCCTGGAGTCAGGAATTTTAGTACTTGGATTGTCTTTTGAAGCAATTCTGGAGACCTTCCTTGTAGGTCAGGAGCGAGAGGTTGGAGGTGGAGTGGCTGATCTCTTTACGGGGCATTTCTGTCCCTTATCAGCTTGTATAAGTTAATTTGAGGTGGTTGCCTGCAGTTGTTGCCACCAGCCTGCCAAATCTGTCATGCAAAGCACACAGGCAGGAGGGTGGTAGCAGGTCTCAGTCCTTCTGTGTCACTTAGAAATCTGATTCTATTAAGCAGCTGTGGTTAATCGCTAGCACTTCTGAGCTCATCACTATCCCTTCAATATTGTTTCCTGTGCAGTGACAGTTCCAGAGAAATTGTGATTTCCTAAGGACCTAAATTTTCACATAAATATAAGTTCTTGGAGAACTTGTGGAGAGAAGGAAACTCTGAAATCTATTTAACTCTACACCCATAAGATAAATTAATGTGAGGTGAGGTGGATTATTATTTATGATTACCTCATAATTTCTAAAATATTCTTGGAAGACTGAATCACAATTTCTCAAGTGATTTGGTTTAGCAATGCTGAAAGGAATCTTTAAGGACAGCACTGTAACAGTCCAGAGGCAAAAGAGCAGAACATCCCTTACTCAAAACACCTGTTATTCAAAAATGAAATAGCAATTTTCTCAAGTAAAATATGAAAATATGTCTCAAAGCAGTTAATAAATACAATCTGAGATTCAATATGTAGTATTCATATATCTTCAAAGTAGGTAATTGCCCCAAGTGTTAATATTTTCAACAGTAATTGGAATTTTGCACTCTTCCACTCAGTTGCAGAGGTGCTGTAGGTACCTGGTTAACCCTGGAAAGCACAGACCCCTAAGCTTCAAAAACACATTGTAGTTACCTACAACATCTGAGACTCAGCAGGGAGTGAAAGGCTCAAATATGGGCTTAAAAGCACAGTTGATGGGTAGAAGATTCACACTTAGCATGGCTGTGGCAGAGCCCAGCAGCCCTGTCTCTATGGTGGCATGTGGGATGTGTAGTATCTAATGAAAATCAAAGGGGAATTCATTTTAGTTTGTAAAATCTGTCTGCAAATCTAATTTTGACCAGCAACAACTTCAGTTGCAAAATTTTCACATGACTTTTACTGGAGAAATATATACTTTCATATATATAGAAACATCCACAGACAGTCTTTTAGAGAATCATAATAATCAGTATGTGACATTTCAGTGCTCCAGAGGCCTTCTGCTCTGATGGGGGTGAATCAGACTCTACATGCCATGAACCATGAGAACCCAGTGCCTCACTTTTGTAGGCATGTCTTGTTTCAAAACACAAAGGTTACCTAATCCAGGTTAAGTGAACTGAGCAACAAAGGAGGCACTCCAAGGCCACAGAGACTAAATGCAATAAAAGGAGGGAATGGCAGGTCAGCCTCAGAGTTTGCTCCTGTGGCACAGAGAAACTGGATGAAGTTCCTTATAGCAAACAGCCAGGGAAAGTCTGACACTTACAGCAGATTCCAATGGAGACAGAGGCAGAAACAACACAGAAAAGGGCAATGGCTTGCACAGAGTCAGCTCTGGTCTGTGGAGTACCTAAGCTATCATATATGACACCATGCTTCTCTCTAACCTGCCACCTCTGGTTTACATCAGCGTGGCTGAAAACTCCTGGACTGTTGCATTACTGAGGCTGCCCAAGCAGCAAATTCACCCCATTCCCTGGGATGAGAGCACCTCCTGCAGCCCTTCTCTGTGTTCTGACATTCCTAAACTCTTGACACTGGACCTTTGAAGTGAAGCCAAGCAAAGCCTGAGGCCAGGAGGTGCTGGGAGAGGGCACCTCTCTCACTGGAGCCTTGCATGTGGTGTCTTCCCTGGCACAAGAGTTTCAGCAGCACACAGTTCAGAGCTGAGGTCAGGCAGAAGTGGAGTCTGGGTGAAGAGAGGAGCAACATGAAAGCCTGGAGCAGCACAGCAAGTAGCAAGAAGTGGTGAACAAAGGGAGCAACACAGAACTCGGTCCTACTGAGGATGCTGTGGGAGGAAGAAAAGCTATGGTTATGGGTGTAGCAGGGAATGAATATGTTCTGCCAAGAAAAGAAGGTGGATTTCCAGGCCTGGTTTTAAAGGCATTAGTCAGTCGATAAAAATTTCTCAGAGAAGTTCACAGGGGCACTAAACAACAATAATTAAGGCTTTACCTTCCCAGAGTCATCTTTTCTTTTATGCTCTTGGTAATCCTGAAGCCAAGGGGACAAAGGAATGTAGCACAATGAGCTCCATAGCTGACAGACTGAGTAAATGTAAGAGTGTTCCTGTTGAAGGTTGCATGCAAGATGTTTTCCATTACCATCTGTATGGCAGATTACCTTGTCAAGTGAGCAGTTTGCCTTATCTCTCTCTTTGAGTGACCACATTCATACCTCCCTCGAGAGGGGACCTCTGCTGATAACAGACTATTGAATATCAGTGCATGACTGATAAGAACAATAACAACCCATTGGGAGATGCTCCGCCCAGAGGGAGGAGCCAAGCACTGCTACCCCGATATACTCTCAGATTCTGGAACACCAGCATGGTTTTTCTCTACGGGATCCCCTAAAGGAACAGCAGCTGCCTCTTCCTCCACTGGATCTTCAGAGGAAGACTACATCCTTCTCTACAGATTCCCCTTGCTCCAACAGAACCACACCTGATACTTCAGAGGACTGCAGCCACATTTTCAATTGGAATACCACCAACACCCTGACCAACAGGGTGTCAGGTTGGGTTCTGACTCGGGTAGTGTTGTTCTAGTGGACTGCATTGTTTATTTTATTCTTTTTTTTTCTCCCTATTAAATAACTGTTATTTCCTGCTCCCATATCTTTGCCTGAGAGCCCCTTAATTTAAAATTATAGCGATTCGGAGGGGTGGGGAGGGTTTACATTCTCCATTTCAGGGGAGGCTCCTGCCTTCCTTAGCAGACTCCTGTCTTTCCAAACCAAGACAGTTCCAAAACTCAGAGAAAAGGAGCTGTGATTCCAAGCCTCTGAAGTGCTAAATCACCAAATGCAAACTACAGCATGTTCCACCAAAAATGCAGTCATCAATACGACAGATTGTTTATAACAAACCAAAGCTGACAGAATAAAGGATGGAAGTTGAGGGATGTCTGCACTGCACGCCAGGGTTTTTCTAAAAATATTGTACACCTGCCATTTGTTGCGCACACTGATCATATTTTGTCTATGACGAAGAGAACTCGTAGTTCCAAAGGGGATGTGGTTTATGTTCCTGAGTCTTAATGCTTTTTCCCTTCTGTAAGGCAAAACTCCTTACTACTGTTGCTAAAATAAAGCGAAGAGGACAAAAGTCACACAGGCACTGCCACGGTAACAGTTTAACTGCTCCTCTCACTGATCTTTGGAAACAGTCTCTTCAGCAGGATTTTACAGCTCTGGCACTTCAATTTAGCAAACTTTTTATGCAACTCATGAAGGGAATGCAGCCAACTCTGTACACTCAATTTAAATCAACTTGCTGATGATATAAAAAAGAGTGCTGAACCACCGGTTTGCTTCATCTGCTCCAAAACTACCAACACAAACCCTGAGGTATTTATTCCTGAAATGTTAATAGAACAGTCTGGGGCATCAGATCAGTACATGAACTCTCCTTTGATCCCATGTCAGTCCAAATTGCTGATTTAACAACTCGTTGTTTGGTTACTTGATAGTTCAGAATGTAGCTGGGCTTTTTGCTCCCACCAGGCTTTTGCAGGTTGGGATGCAGTGGGAGCAGAGAGTGCAGCACTGGGGGATCATCTGTCCCAACTGTGCACCAAGAGATTGTAGAAGCAATGTTCAGCAGCTTTCTAATTTTGCATCATCAAAGAAGGATGATCCTTCCATGGCTTATAGAACCATAGAATGATTTGGGTTGGAAGGGGCCTTGATAGCTTACTTAGTCCAACTCCCTGCAATGAGCAGAGACAGCTTCAATTAAATCAGGTGGCTCAGAGCCCCATCCTTAATATGTATGAATTACCTGAGCCGAAATTGACAAGTGCAGAACTTGTACTCATCAACCTGCAGTGCCAGGCCCTGGACTCAGCTCCAGGGACCCTGGAGAACAGGACACAACAAAGGAGCACTACTCTGTGAACTCCACCCACAATTCAGGTTCCCACGGCAGAAATAACCAGAGCAGTTTAATTTTGGTGGCCATTACCAGACTCCTGATCAAGAGAGAGGTCTGCTCCCCACCCACAGAATGAACACAGTACAGACTGTAGTTGTCCCCTGAACTTTCTGTGCAACCATACTGGAGCCTCTGAGCAGCTTCAGGGATCCTAGACTGCAATTTTGAAAAGTTATTGACTTGTGCTGAATTAAGTGAGCCCTACAGATCAAAGTACCTTGAACTTGTGCTTGGGTGGGGACCTGGGGTGATGTCACAGGAGGGACTAAGCAGCACTGAGGGGATCTCATATTTCTACCCTTTCCTTCACTGTAAATTAAAGTCACTTTCCAAGGTTTAACCCATACTGGGAATTCTAAGGAAGCAAATTGCATGTTCACGTGAGAAAATACAAAAGAATTTGCACACCTGAGCAAATGCTTCCTTTTCCCCGTTTTTATGTCCCTTCAATCCAAGCAAGTGGATTTACCTGACAGCTGAATAGTGGGTGTGCACAAATGACCCCAGCAATTAACCTGGCACTCGGTGAGAACAGAATGTTACAACGTGAATGGTTGGTCTCAGAAGTTCATCACGGAACCTCAGCAGAAGATAAATAACTGGGTGAAGCAGACTGAACACAAAGCAGGCATCTCTCATTCCTCTAAGAAGATTAAAAAATCATTCATGCTTAAAGGTTAAAAATCATTAAAACAAAAAATCTCCACGCTTGCATTGAGAGAACTTGAAGTTCTCTTTTTGACTTGTCTCCTTTCAAAGCACCAGAACTAAACCCTACTTGTCAAATCTTTGTATTGAAAGGTGCTGCAAAAATGTGTGTTCCAATAGATTTTTCTTTGCATGGCCCATCAGAGCTGGTTGCAGTGGAAAGGAACAAATCAGCCTGGGAAAAGGATAAGCTTGCTGACCTTTAAACAAATGATCTCAGTTTAAATCACAGGAATAGAAATATTACAGAACACATGAAGAGTCTCCCCTGTCAGAGTTGCTCAGCCTCTTGGGCAGTTTAGGTATTAGTATCATGCTGTAAATAGTAAAACAGTAGTAAATATTAACGTCTAGGCATTCATATAGGAACAATACACAGAGCTGGCATTCTCTGTTTTCCAGCAATTGATCCAGCTTTTTTCTAATTCCTCTTAAAAGCAAAATCATCCACTTAAAATGAGGTACCAAGCTATGTGCTTTTAAGGCCAGTGCTGTCTGCAGCTGTGCTGTGAGTGGAAAGATAAACCAGATGGCAAACTCAATAAAAGGGAGCCAGTTAAACAGAGACAGATGAATGCCAAAAAAACCCTTTCGCTGCATTATTGCTTTTGAACTGGTTGTCATGGCACTGGAAATGGATACCACTGTCAGCCTCCCACCTCTGCCCGGCCAGCTCTTCCCAGCCTCTGCCCAAACCAGGGAGTTTGCACTGCTGTGAAAAGCACAGGCTGCTGCCACTACAGCTCCATTCCCATCAAAGAAAGGGGTGTGCATGGAGTTGCACATTTTGTCATATCAAGTGCATCCAACAGGTAAAGACTGACCTTCGGTCTCAAATTCCAGTGTCAGAACACTGAAGTTCAGGTCATTTTAATCCTGCGCTCTGTTTGTAGCTCACAACTTACTGCCAAGAGCCAAGGACTATCCACTTAGCACTGGGTCTCTGTATGGCTGGAGCAGCAATGGAACATAAGCTGACCTTTGTCAGATTTACACATTAATGCAGTCTCTCTTCCCCTTGACAATGTCCATTAGCAAGGAACACTATTTGCTGAGCAGGTGGAAAAGAGTAAATGATTCAACTTCAAAATAGACCTGGAAAAACTGAGTTGTTCTGTCAGCCTCTGAATTATTTCCCCTCCCATTCCCCATTTGATTTTGAGAAACTATTCAGTTAAAATTGGTAAAATCTGCTAAAATAAACACCTTAGAATGTCACCGTGTAGTTGCATGACACTTCTCTTTTTAACAGAGCATATAAAATGCAAGTTTACAATAGCTTTAGTAAGCTGTAAATCAGCACTTTTATTCAGTTTAGTTTCTGAGCTATTAATCCCTAATACAGAGGCAGAGTGCTGATTTGCTGGTCTAGGACCTCCCGAGAGAATAGTTCCAATAATCCCGATTACATGGAAAGGAAATGTTACTGAATCACCTGAGTCCCTGCTACTCACATCCCATCAGCCCATAATTCAATGTTCACAGAGCTTAAGAGTCTTAATTATCAAGGAAAAAAGATATAATTCCATTTTGGCTTCAGTGAGCTGCTGTTATGAAAAACAAGTGTGATTTTTTCAACTAATTACAGGCAAGCCCCTAATGAGGTTATGTACTTTGTCAGGGGTATTTTGGGTAAGGAACCCCACATGAGGTTCAGCCACACAGCCCTTTGCTCCAAAGTCAGACTCTGGTGCATCACTAGCAGTGCCAGCACAAGGAACACAGTGCTCAGCTCATCAGCAGGACACAAAGAACGCACACATCACCACAGCCAAGTAATTTTAAAGAATTTTAATACAAACTTAATATAAACTATTTCAGTCCCTCTTAACATGTAAGACACTGACTCAAAATACTTTTATACCTTTTTTCAAGTATTGCACAATGTAGGTACAAAATTAATATTTACGATTACATTTTCTTCCATAATATATAGCAAAAATCTTTAAACTTTTAACAGAAAATACAATTTGTGTTTCTTTTGAAAAAAGCAAATATTTCGTACATTTTAATTCCACCACTAAGGAATATTCTGTACACAACTTTTTTACTTTTTTTAGAATTGATGTCTTTAAGATGGATATCTTACAATTTCAGTAAAAAAAATACAACATGAAGCTGCTGCAGCTGTCACAGATCACTGTAGTAAAAAGATATAAATGCAATACCATGTTGTAGAAACAATATATATACTCTGATATTTTACAAACTTTGTACTAAATTAAATTATACAATTAGAAAAAGACCAATAAACCCACCTATTAGTGCCAATTTTTTAATACATATACATATATGTCTGAGCACACATATATATACACATGAAAAAATTAGCCACTTCCTTGCTATATCTTAAATACTGTAAGAGGCCATATTTTTGAGAGTATATTTTTGTAATGTACAGTCAGTATAAAATAATTTTGTGCTTGGTTGGCAAATGAAAAAATGATGCATGTTGTATTTATCTAACCAAGCCTGAATGTATTCATACTACAAGCCTTAAAAAAAATCTCAAGAGGTGGGAAAAAAGATACACCCTTGGGTACGTGCACTTCAACTTGTACAATAGTATTTACTTGGATTTCTCTTTCTGTTTCTTTTCAGTTAGCCATAACTGGCTGGAATTGCTGGTTAGAATACTGCATGTTGTTTAAACTAAAATTCAAGCCATCCACAAAAGACTTCTCATTTAAACCTCCATAGGCTGCAAACATATCAAAGGCATTACTGTACTGGAGAGGACTGAGGTTAAGCGGGCTGTCACCAGCAAAGATGCTACTACCTTGACCCTGCACATTGGGGACAATGAACTCCTTTGCATTAGGAGAGAGAGCAGAAGTCTTCTGCTGTTGCTGTTGCTGACTGCCTAGGCTGAGCCCATAAAGAGAGTGCATGGAGGAGGAGAGGGATTTCTGCTTCAACAGGTCATTGACATTCAAGCCAAGGTTGGTGGGAGAGGTGCGGGCGACCTTGTTGCCACGGCTGCTGTTCTTCATTTTGGTTGAGCCAAACTTGGTGGCAGCAAATGTGGCAGTGGTGAAGGTTAAAGGCTGAGTAGAGCGGGGCATGAAGGTCGGGCTCACAGCGGCTGAGTGACCAAAGGGAGGAGAAGGAGAACTGGACACTGAAGATGCTGGGTCACTAATAGGCATGAACACCTGGGCCTCGGGGTTAAAGCTGTTCTTGATTTCCTTATCCAACTCACATCCATTTTCATTATCATCCACATAAAGCACTTTCACCGGTCCCTTTTCACCGATTTGGTATGAAACCTCAAATGGGTCAATCCAAACACTAAGATCCTGAGGCAAGTTGCCGCGAACATCATCAATGTCCAAACCACTCTCTTTGGATGCTTGTTCTATGACTGGGTCCACTTTCTCCCCTATATGAATACATCTAAACCCTGATCCTTTGTATGGCTTTTCTGGATACCAGTGCCCTTCATACTTTTTTTTCAGAAGTCTTTCAAGCTCTTCACCAAAAATGTTCACACGTCGTCTGGGAAGCTTATTGTACAGATATGAAATAATAAAATTGAGTGCTACTTGGATTTCAAGCTGCATAGCTGCTGTGCCACAGAGTTATAAGTCTGTTTCAAAACCCAAAGAAGAAAGTGTTCAAGATGCCACAGGGAAACAAAATTTCATTGAAAATGCTGATTCAAGTTGATTATTGTCCTTCACCTTGAGTGCTCTTGTTCCTTTAAGAAAAGGGAAAAGCAAACACATCCAAATAAGAACAGTATAAGATCAAGCTCCAAGGCCTATTCTTTGAGCTCCATTTTCTGCAGAAAATAGGTTACTTTTTAAGTTAAAAAATGTGCATCAAACTATTTCCATTCCTGCCTGAGGAAGGTGAGGATGTCAGCTCCACTCAGTGTGACTTACAAACAACACTAGAGAGGATAGGCATGTGTTTACATATACAGCATGAGGCACTTCCAAATCACATGAGCTGTGTGTTTAGTTATTCACAAAGCAGCAAGGATAATTTTTAAGACATCACAGAACTGCCAAGAGTGTCAACAGTTCAATTATCAACCTGCATTTGGATGATTTATAGTAGTCAGCTGCAAAATTAAGTACCAGACCATTAGTTTAGCCTGAAAGGTCTTAGTCCAAGGGTCATTTGTCACTTTAAAGTTTGGAAACATACTGACTATAACCATAGGCTGCAGAATTATAATAATGTTAACAGTTGCTTTAGATAGTTTCTTACAAATAGCTTAAATGATGCAACATTTATTTTAAGTCCAAGCAAATCTCCCTAAACTCTGCGCGGGTGAAATGATGCAAACTGAGGAGAAAATGTCTGCTGTGCACATCCAACAGCTCACACTGAAATGCAGTCAGCACATACATAATAGCTGCCCGTATGTTCTGTCACCAGGGTGGCCAAGATTGATAATTAGTTCACAATTTTTTCTCTTTCTTCAAATTATTCTCTATTTTCAGATACAAGATGCAGTTATATACTCAATTGTATTGCACTGTCTGTAACTCAGATTTCACAAAGTTCCTGGGCTAACCGGGCTTTTGACAGCCTCAAACTAGATTGCCTTTCTTCTTCTCCATTACTCCATTTTATATTTAATGTAAGATATGGTTGTCGCTGCTTCACAAAGGACAGAAGAGAAATTAAGCTGTCTGAAGTTAGAGAAGGGACGAGAATCAGGCATTAGCACATGAACTGCTAACACAAAATCCTGCAGTACCTTGGTGTAAACATACACACACACCACACACCTGTGTCAAAAAGATCCAATAAAACAAATTATGGGGATCGTTTTTGGATCAAGTTAAAAGCCCAAAGAGAATTTCAATTAACTGTGGGCTTTTCTGCACTGCATCATTAAGAACAAAATTTAGCATAGCTGTCACTAAAGATTAGAGAAATCAAAGTTAAAGGATTTTGACATTAACAATGTGACTACACGGCTTTTTTATTTCTTGCTTCAAATAATCTCCTTTTAAAGTCGAGAACCCTATTTCCAAGCCATTCGTGTTCTCCCCAACATGGTATGGCAATAGTTTGAAAGGCTACATGTATGATAAGGCGACCTTTAAACGTTTGCTGGATCAGCACTGGGTGGGGGATAAGGAAAAGATCAAGGGCAAACAGAAGATATTTACAAAAGGGGCACAATCAGTACCGAAAAGCTGATTGGGTAGTTAAACGGGGCATTTAAAAATGATTTATTAATCCATCTGCGCTGTTTCACTTCCCCCATGTCCTTTAAGAAAGGAACGCTCCTTTCAGAGCGCACCAGGCTGACGCTGTAAATTTCTCTACGCGAAGCGAATCCACGGTACAAAAGCAGCTGATCAAACATACTAGCTTGATCATTTCGAACTTGTTCTTTTTATGTATTTATGGGAAGACGGCAGTATTTCTGGAGGATCCGAGCCCATACGTGGCCCAGTAGCAGCGCCCTGGCAGGAGCCTTAAGCAGTGGGAGTTACATAACCAGGCAGTCGGGTCTCATTAGATTTCTGCTCACAGCCCTAGAGCTCCGGCGGCAGCAGGAGGAGGAGGAGGAGCATTTTCTGAGCCCGTAGGAAAGCGAAGGAGGAAGAGGAAGGGGTATATCTATCTGGAGGGCAGGTGGGGGTTGCAAGGCCCCTCTCCCGGCGGACAGTTGGGCAGGTCCCGCCGGGCGCTGCCGGCGCTCCCGGAGCGGCCCAGCACCGATTACTCAGCCGGCACCGCTCCCTCCTCCTCGCCCAAGCGCGGCCAGGGCGGCCCAGGGGCAGCGACCCCTCACAGCCCCTTCCCCGAGGAGCCCCTGCACCCACCGGGTCCCCCTCGGCACCCCCGGCACCGCGGGGTCGTGACTGCCTCAGCACACCCCGCCCAGGAGCCGGGGCCGGGCTGTGCTGCCTCAACCCCCCGCCCGCGCTCCCCTGCGCCTTACGGCCGGTACTCACCCAGGAGTGCGGGGTTAGTGCAAACAGTTCCGGCGGGGGTGTGAGGGCGGAGGCTGGCGGCTCAGCACCCGAGCCCCATCTCCGAGCGCCGGCTCCCTCGGCGAGGATGGGAGGGGAGAGGATAGAGAAGAAAAAAAAAAAAAGGGAGGGGGAAGGGTCGGAAAAAAAAAGGGGGGGAGGGAAGGGGGGGGAGGGCAGCGCTACTCACACCCCCACGACGGACTCGCTCGACCGCCGCAGCTGCAACCCCTTTGCTTATGCTCCGCCGCCTACCGCGCCCCTACTTATACCCTCCCTTGCCCCGCCCACGGCCGCCCCTCGCCCACGTCCCGCGCGGCCACATCGCCCAAGCCCCACCCTCCAGTGACTAGCGTCCAGGTGGCCCTGTCCACAGCTGCGGAGGCTCCGCCCCCTGGCCGAGGCGCTCCGCTGCCTCTTCTACACCCCCCGGTGCGGCGCGCAGGGCCACTCTGACGTCAACGCGCTGCTCGCTTCGCAGCCCCGTTGCGTCACTGCCTACGTCAAACCGTGCCCTTGCGCCCCTCAGCCCCGCGGGGTAGGGAAAGGGGGGAGCGCTGAACTACATCTCCCATGACCACCGTGGCCCGTGGGGCCCTCGGCAGCGGCGATGGCGGGGCTGACAGGGGCCGCTTGCACAGCTGGCACCCCTCAAGCTCTGAAGTGATCCGGGCGGGCTCCTTCCTTACGGGGGGGCGCAGGACGACCCCTCACACCACCGCCAGTATCCCACCTTCGCCGCCACGGTGGCTAAAAATACTCCCCACAGATAGCAACGCCCGGCGATTGGCTGTCTGCCCGAGCGGCCGCCGCTGATTGGCCAGCGGGACGGGGGGGCGGATGCAGGCCGGGTTTTGGCGGAACGGAGGTGAGCCGTGGTGGGTGGGTGGTGTGTCTTCGTGTCCCTTAGTGCCGGCGGGGCTTCGTGCGACGTCGGGGTTGCTAGGGGCGTTTGGGATGGAGCGGAGCCGACCCACCCCAGTGTTCCTTAAAACATCTCCGGGTTTGTTCCTAAACACCCTTAGGGGTGTTCAGCGTTGGTGCTGGGGCGATTTCCCTCACATCGCCAGCAGGACCCGGTTCTGGAGGACAAATTGTAAAGGGCTTTTTTTGTTTTTTTTTTTTCCCTTCTCCACCTCTTGCTCTTTTTGTATAATAATAAAGCATTTTGGCATAAGCGCTACATGGGCCCCCGGAGAAATTTGGAAATGCCAGTCGGAAGAAATTCCAAGACTTTTAACCCTTTGTAGCTGAGAGTATATATGAAAATGGGAGGCAGTAACCCAAAAGCTGAAATATTAAGGGAAAGAAGAGGGTAATATTTAGGATTTTCCACAGCTTAACATTTCTAACGGAAGGCTTAATTAATTGTAAAACATAGTTTTTATTCAGATGTATCAATGTTGATGCTACTGGGATTGCAGTATTGCAAACAACTTGAAAATCTTGATTAAAACTCAAAATATTTACAATGTCCCCGTGTATTTCTCACCCATTTTTAAGTCTAGAGGGTTGAACATGCTTTCAGTGAAAACTGGGTCACTTGTCACTATGCACCCCAAATGGAAAATAAAATGTGAAGAGTATAGCATCACAATCACTGGCAACTGCAAGACTACTGGGAACTTATGTGGCATCTCCAGGAATCTGAAAGAGAGTCCTGGGTATTTGTTTTGATCAAAAAGAGACAAAGTGAAACAACTCCCTAAACAGACAAGGTGAAAAGACCTTCTTAGAGGGGGTTGTTTTGTTTTGGTTTGGTTTTGACATTAGAGCTTGGGAGTCTCCATGGAACAACAAACACACATTGACAGGTGACATCAGCCACCAGTGACAGGTTCAGCTCTTGCTGTGCTCAGTTCTGGGGTGGCAGCAGCAGATTTCCCTTTGAAGTGGGAAAAACTTCACAGTGCTGCAGATCAGTGTTTTCAGATGAGATTTCATAAGGAGCTTTACAAGCCTGGTAACTGCTGCTGAGCTGCTAAAAAAAGCCAGATTTTAAAAGCAGATACATTCTTTTAAATGGCTTTAGTGCTACATGAGGAGCATTAGGAACTGAATTAAATGTACAGAGCTAAGATGTTGGTAATCAAGGCAGCCGTGGGATCCTTTAAAGCTGTAAGAATCGAGATGTGCTTTTCTGGGGCTTATGGAAAGGAAGCTTCTCATGCAGTCCATGCTATAGAAAAATCTGTTAAATGCAACTAGACCAATTTTTAGGTGCCTCCCACCCAAAACCATTCTATGATTCTAAATGTTAATGATGGGTCATTGGCCCAGGAATAACCTCTTTGAGGATCTACCTCACTTTCCAGTGTTCCACTGAAAGTTTCAATTTATCCTTTTTGTCTGAAAAAACAGCTTTTAAACTGCAGTGATCACAGTGTGGTCCACATATGGCACATCAGAGGTAGGTGGCAAAACTGTAGTAGTGTTAAATTATTAACACCTAAAGCCAGAGTTTAATCCAGGATCATTTTTATTCTTAAAACCTCTACTGGCTTTTTGATCCATAAGGGTCAGAGTAGGGCCTGCAGTGTTTTTCAGCCCTTTTGATTTAATTCATGGCAATAACAAAATGTCTGCCTCCCTGCTAGAAAAATCTTTAAAAATGCAATCAATACAAAATAACTCCAGCAGCAAAATTTTACTTATGTTGCCAGTTCTATTCAGCTGGAAGATTAATGTTAAAAGGAAAGAAAAACTACATATTCTCATCTCTCCTGACAGACATTGACAAGTCTTTTCCACAGCAGAGCAGATCTACACAAGTGTTTCAGAGCAAGGCAGGAGGCAGGAGTGAGATTAGAAGTAAGAAGACTTTCTTAATCTGTATTAAATAAGAAGGGTTTGATCTAATGCTCTGTTCATAGCCAGATCCTGCCATGCTGGCCATCAACAACTGAACTACAATTTCCACAGTCTGGGTCTCTGCAGAATAATCTCCAAATCTAAGATCTCTCTATTGTAAAACAACTACATTACTGCAAAACCTTGCAGAGACTGCACAGACTTGACAAAGAGCCCTTCTTTTCTGCTAAAAAATCTAAATTTGATTCCTGAAATAATAACTATCTCTCTTTAAAAATCTAAATTAGTATTTTTTATTGATCGACACATCCAAATCCAAAATACAGTTTGTTAATCTTAAAAGTTGTTTAAAGTAATTATATATAACAAGAAAATTTTTGCTAATTATGTCAATAAGGACAAGAATTTGAAAGTTGCAGGAAGACAGGCTCAGAATTCCCACCACCCATCCTTTTCATAGAATACTCTTCCCTGATAAATGAATGTTGCTGTACAGAATATATAAGATTTGTCCTGATGATGGACATGAAGCTTTGTATTATACATTCCTGAATAGAGTGCAGTCTATTTTTTAACATTTTCCTATTTGGGATCAAAATTCTCCTTTTAGCATGGGAGCTTGGGCGTTGATCTTGAAACATTGGAAAGCTTTCCCCATTGTATTAATCCCTCTCAAGCCCAATTTTATCCATTTGCTGATTTTAACATGTGTTCCTTTTCCCCACCATCTATCAGTGTGAGCAACCAGGCCTGGCTGCTCTCCAGCAGATATCTTAACACTGAGTTTGAAATGGGATGTAGATTCTCTTACGTTTCACTTTACCAGCAGTGATTTTTCCATAAATACTGATTAGAATGGGGGTCTGGACGTATGAGATGTTGGCCAGTACCAAAAGCTCTCTGACCACAAAGGTTTTTTGAGGTGAGAAACCACAAAATCACCTTGTAAGTGACATTGTTTCAATGGAGTAAAAAATAAGCACGAGCAGAATTCAGGCAAAACAGCCAGGTCATCTTCTAGGAGAGCCCCAAGCTTGTCTCTAATCCTGTGAATATATAATTTTTCTGGGCCAATGTGACGGTGTTCACAGGGGTTTTCAGGTGAGGAAAGAGACGAGAATGTTGACTCTATGTTCAGAAGGCTTGATTTATTATTTTATGATATATATATATATTACATTGTAACTATACTAAAAAGAATAGAGGGAAAAGTTTCATTTCAGAGGGCTAGCTAAGCTAAGAATAGAAAGGAAAGAATGAAAACAAAGGTCTGTGGCTTGGACAGAGAGAGCCAGCTCTGCTGTTACTGGTCACTAATTCTAAACATCTACACGAGACCAATCACGGATCTACCTGTTGCATTCCACAGCAGCAGATAACCATTGTTTACATTTTGTTTCTGAGGCTTCTTAGCTTCTCAGAAGGAAAAATCTTAAAGAAAAAGATTTTCACAAAAGATGTCTGTGGCAGGCCAACATCAATAGAAGGAACTGATCTGCAGGAGATTAGAGCTCAGAGCTCACAACGACATCCCCCTCTTCTAAGTGGAATGCTACCAATATTATAGCTTACCTAGGATAAGTTGATAGAGTCCTGAGCAAGACACAGAAAGAAAGCAGCTGTTGGGTAAGAAGGAGAAATAAAACCAGGAGAAATAAAGATTTTGCACCAAGGCTTTTTTTCTCCCCAAAGTTTCATCCAGCTTCAAGCTTGAAACTCGAAGTAAAAATGTGGGTTGTTTGTTTTGCCTGAAGATGGTATAAGGTAGGATCTGTTCTTGAAGAGGAGCCTGATAAGCAACATTTTCAGAATGGGGTACAGATTCTGAGAAGGCCAGTAAAAAAGAGTGAAATGAGGAGTAAGTAATCTAAAACTGCTGTGAAAGGTAATGGTCACAAGTAGAGAGAAACTATAATAAGAGGGATAGAGAATGGGAAATATTTTATGAGCATCAGAATTTCCTATAGCTGTGAATAAATGGTCTGAAGAAGGAGGAAGGAGGATTTATTTCATACATTAGAGAGGTTGACTTTTGAAGAAAGTTTTATTAAAATTCAATATAATTTTTTACTTGAGTTCACCTTTGTGCTGGAAACCTGCCAGTTTAATGTCAGTTAGTTGTGCAGTATCTGTTAATAGATAAAATTATGAGATGAGGACTGTCCTAGCTGATAGCCATGGAACTTCTAAGTTAATCAGCTTCAAATTCTTTACTATGCTCATTCCAAACAATGATTCATAAACAGTTTTAAAGAGACAGAAAGCTGCTTTTTAAACTGTCAGTACTTTCGTGGGGATCAAAAATAAACACTGAAGATGAAGGGCCGGTCTTTTGCCCTTTCAGTCTTTGAATAGATGAAGGTAGCTTGAAAATGTCTCACTAGGAATTTGCTTAAGAATTTTGTGTACTTAGCATTTTCCAGGAAGGCAAGTAAATATTTGTTTTCCTGAAAAGGGAATTCCAGGACAGCCATTCAGTCTTATTCAAGAGAGATACTGAATGTGAGAAAAATATATAGTAAATGGGAAAAAATGTCAGTACAAAGAAATAGTTTTCATTCAGTCCATTTAAACTGAAAGAAAGAGCAATAGAGGGGTGACTGTTTACCAAAATGGTGATGTTTTTATTATCATCAGCTAGGGTATAAAACATATCATCTGACAACTACCAGGGGTCTCTTTTTGAAATAAATGGAAACTCAACTTTATTTATGCAAAGATCGAGCCAATACCACCTTTTCTGACTAACCACAATGTCCTTTAAAGCAAATCTGCACCCATTGGGTCTCCCAGCAATGCTTTTTGTTTACTTAGGAAGGATCAGTGAGGCCTTCACTGTTTTCTAGTTTTTCAACAAAGTGATGTAGACGCACCTTGAATGAGAAGGGGAGGAAGGATGTTTCCATGCACTGTCAATTTATTATCAAGATTGGAAGGTGCCTCAGGCTTATGCAATAAAATCCAGAGCAAAATATAATTTTAACATCCCCAGAAGATCTCCCTTGTTTCTTGCCGAAGAATTTAAAACAACCAAGAACAGTGCAACTCAGTAAGAAGCCATCCATATTTTAAGCTTTCAGGCGTTCCCTTTTCTCTGGAGCATGTGGCTGTTGACTGGGTTTCTTATGCCTTTCTTCATGCTATTTCTATCAGTAACAGTGTTTTATTCTGAGCCCAGGACTTGGAGAGTTTAATTAGTGACTACCAGGTGACAGGCAGAATATCACCTTTAGGAAAGGTGCTGGTTAGAGGTGTTGATACTGGGTCTGAAGGTAGTCTGATTTGAGAAGTGCTGAGTTAACCTGCTGTGCTGTCATGCTATGACAGTGTGAGTGGCAGTGACTTCAAAGTAAATGAGTTCAAATATCTGTGTCTTGATAAATACAGTCTGAAAATTGTCCCCATGAGAAGATCATGAATACTATCTGTATTTTATAAAAAAACAACCCAAAAACAACAAGGGTGTTTCTTTTCAGCTGAACAGGAACCCAGTACTTGTGCAGACATGAAAAGCTAGTTGAGTGGAAAGATATCAGGATGTGACAGTTGAAGGTTTGACCCTGAATCTTTAAGGGTATTATCCACGGGGAAAAAAAGTCAATGGAAATTTCTCTTTGAGCTTGCTGTGCTACAGATCAGGTCCTTCCTCAGCTCCTGTTAAAGTCCATTAAGTCACAGAGACAGGAATCATGGAAGGGAATGAAGATTCAAGCTGTGTGTTTGCTCCTGAGACATACATAGCAGATTTTACAGTTTGTACAGCCTGTTCGTGTAAAGAACATGGGCAACTCTGTCTGTCACTGGCATTGAAATGATCGCTCGGTTCAAATAGTAAATCACTCATTTCCTCTCCAACTTCTGATTCCTAAAGGTGCAATTCCCAATTTAATATAATAAGTGCCTTAAAAGATTAAGCAAAAGGTCATGTTAGCATATTGTCTTTCCTGAACTGATACCAAAAGGCTGCATAAAGCCACACCTTGAAATCCCCCAGGACACTGTTCATGGGACTTGCCAATAACACAATTTCACAGAGGTTCTTCTGTTTCACAGATCACAGCTCTTTACCCTGTGATGGATAGACTGAGCTACCTTTGTGTACCTACATATATATGACCCACTTCATTAGAACAGAATGTTTTCTCTAGAACACACAACCCAAATAGGAGCCATTATCTCATGTGCTATTATTAATGCAAAGACTTCAGACAGCTCCTGCACACAGCAGTGGATCTGTGCAGTCTCAAGAGTAGCTGATCTTCAGAAGCAGGGATAAAACAGCTGTGTCACACAATTACATTGAGTTTGGCAATCTTCTTGGGGGATCAAGAAGAGATTTCTTCTTGATCCCCCATGATGTTTCTCTTCCATGCTGGGAAATGAGCACTTGGAGTGACATACTTTTTATTGTAGCTAATGGAACTCAGATTTGTAAAGAAAGTGATTCTGCTATCTGACCATATTATCTAAATTGCTTTGTCGCCAACGCATAAAAAACTGAATATAAAATTGCCTGAGTATAATTGAGTGCTGACTCACCCCCCGATTAGGGTAAATGGTGCAGTGTTCCAGGGTGCCTTGGAGTGTTCTATAGTCTCACAATCCTATGTGAAATTCCCTGATTGATTTTTTCCTCCTCCAAGCAAACTTATGTTTCACGCTCCTATTTGATGCTAGATGCTACAAATCCAGCTGCTGTCACAAGACATCTTCCTCCTGCTTCGTTATCTTGATCAATTTTCTGCTGAAACTCATCTTTCATCCTGGCTGGTGCAGTTGCCTCCCTTGAGATTATTCCAACTCCTGGCTCTCCATATTCATAGCCATTCTCTGAGCTCCAACTCTAACTCTCTAGTTTCTAAGGCTATGTACCTGAGGATGTTTTCTCACAAAAAGCTTTTCCATAAATTCTCACAATTTAATTTCAGTCTAATCCAAGGCTGCATACACACATGACACTTCTCAGAACAGACTTTTAATAGAAGTACCTGCTTACATGAGCAAGAAAACACAGACCCAAGTATTTTAAATGGATTTTTTTTAAATCCTGAAAATAGCCTCATATTCATTTGGAGGCATAACAGTGTGATTATGCTTATATATAGAAGAATTCTCAGGTTTTGAAATTTAAGTATAAGAAGGGCAATTGTAAAAAGCAATGCCAGAGACCCGAGGTGAACTGAGCCATGCATATTGAGCAGAGAGCTCAGATTTAGCTGACTGTGGCAGTAAGTTAAACCAGCACTCGTGCCTTGGGTGATCTCTGTTTCAGCTCTCCCTCAGGCAGTGAAAAGAAAGAGAAGAAGAAGGGCTATGACCTAAATGAATTACAGCAATTATTAACCAGCAATCCCACCTCTGAGGATTTGTAAAAGATGCCAGCCCTGAGCTGGAGGATCTGGGATTGAAACCAGTCGTGGAAGTGGCAGAAATTGGTTTTATTTCCAGTTATCTATGAACATCTCCTTTCTGGCTGGCTGAACTGTTGAGCAACTGAGCAGCTGTTGAAAACCGAGTAAGGAAGAGGCTGAAATTTGTTTCCTTTATATGTGGGACGGGTTTCATATCAGAAAATAAAGAGTAACTTCGGCACATGCATCGGGCTTAGATTCTCCAGAAGCACTTGTTGCTGTACAGTCCAACCTTGTTCCTTGCCAGTAATTGTAACTTTTGTTGTCTGATAAATTCTTTGCCTCAAAGAGGATAAAGCCCATTTATCTCCAGCTCCAGAGAGATAGTAATGTAATTGTTCCTTCACCAGAAGATCTGCTCCCTGAAAGTTCTCTTCTGAGCTGGATGATATTTTCTCCAAGAGTTTCCTTCCTAGAATAAAAAAAAAATAGTTGAAATGCATTTCCAGAGACAATCCCTTAAGAATAAAACTAATTGTAAAAAAAGTCTTAAATTGGTAAGGAGGAGTAAATCTAAAATTCAGAGCTGATCTAAAGCTGGGTCGGAATCCAGCCAGAGTTAGGGATCTGGTCTCTTCTTGCTGATCAGCACAAAGGCTGTACCTTTGCAAAATAAAGACACATTTAAAAGATGCAATGGAATAAAAAAAAGAATCTCTAAAAGTGAAGACAGCAACACATTCTAAGATTTTAAAAAATGCTGTCAGAACCCTTCAAAGATAGGGGTGAAATACATAAAAGCATCATGGCTTCCCCAGAAAGGTTATGTTGGTTGTTACTCTCAGCCCAAGCTGCATTTGACAGCTGTCACTTCTATTGCCAGAAGTGTGTTTTGAAAGACCAGTATTCCTATCCAGATTGTTCTTTCTAAATGTTTGACAGCAGCCTGCCCAAGTGGCATCCAAATGGGCACAATTAATTGTTAATGTCCCCAGTTCAGCTGAATCAGAGAAGTGCCTAGATGACAGGGAAGACCATCACTGGGAAGACTCAAGGGAGGCACCAGGGGATTTGCCGAGGTCAGCGGTGGATTCAATGTCTGCAGTCACTCCAACATCTGTAACAACTGGTGGGTTACTCAGCTGCCATTTATTGCTACCCTACAAGGAGGAGTGCGGGCAGAGCAGGGAGCAGAGCACTCTTGGCCAGAAGTCCCAAATCATTCTGCAGCAAAGATAAGCCCTTGGATGGAAATTCTTCAAAGGGATGAGGCCGGGCAGACTGTTACTATGGGTGTCTTGGAGCAGGCAATCAGTCCTTCCTTTAATAAATAGAGATATGAGATGATCAGGGAAGAGCATGCTTCTTAAATGTGTTGGAAAAATGAGTCTGGGACATCTATCATCTCTGATCTACAAAGTGATGGATGTTCCTGAAGAAGCATCAACACCTGCACAATCAAACAGGAGCAACTCTGCTGGTCCTGCCCTGCAGCTTGTGCTCTAAACTATAACTAATGAGTGTAAAGGCCTTGACAAAAAAAGCTTCTATAGAATCCCTTTTCTAAGTCCTTTGATTTTACTGGAATATGCATAGCAGTAAAATTCATATAGCCAATGGAAAGCCATGTCCTGCCACAGAAAACAACGAAACAAAAGGACAGCAATTTGCGGTCATGTTTGGGGAGGATGAGGATCCATGATTCAGCATGTCTGTTTGCTAAATCTCCTCTAATTTGTCACGTAATGAAGGAGTGGGGCAAACACCTGCGGCTCTAGGCTGCTGCTTCATTATGAAAAGGTACGACCCAGGCAGTGATGAGCATCTGAGGAATAAATGAGTTTCAATTAGGACAGTAGGTCAGAAAGAGCAAGATGATTCATATCCAGGATTTATTCCAACCCTCCACAATAACACTCAGCAATTCTGTTCAGCTTTGCTCCTTCAAAGTGCCCGCAAACACCCCATCCTTTCCATGGCACTGGCAGGTAACAGGCAGAGAGGCTTGGGTGTGTGCTGAGACCTGCTGATTCCTGGAATAATTGAACTAAACTGGGAAAAAATGCCTTCCACAGCAACAGGAAAGAATGAGACAGCTCTGTCCTAGTCACAGCATACCACTGTGTGTTTAGAAATCAGGGGACGTAAAGATTCACATCCCAGAATTAATAAATAAGGTACCCAGAATTAATAGCCTCTTTTAGGGAGCCATCTACATGAATTTTTCCCAGGAGTAAGGAACAGGTCATGACAGATGGGGTTTAGGAGTGTGTGGCTCCTAGGTTAGCGCCCTGACAATGCCTCTGCTCAACTGTGCAAATCATATTTTACTTGCTTGACTGTGAGTTGCTGGGCAATGGGATGTAATTTTCCATGCTTGCTGTTGGCACTGGGTTTTACCTTGACTTGCATCTGGTAATGCAAGCTCTGTCAACATTGATTTGCCTTTTGGAAAATAATAATTAAGAAGCCTGGATGATAGGCATGTGTTAGTACCCAAGAATGCATGGCCAGCTCCACTTTAACCTAGTCACCATAGTTTACCATTCTGCCACAAAATGTCTTTTCCAGGTTTACTTGAAGACTGGGATGTAAGAAAACCTTAGGGGTGCCAGACATTGGGTTGACTTTGATCTCTCTGAAAACAAATCCTTTAAAGTTTAGATCAAGGAATCTTTTAATGAAACAAAGAAATTGTGCCACTTATACCAGTTCCAGATATAAATAAGTCTGCTAGAAATAAACAGAAGCAAGGCAGAAAGGAGACAGCCACGCTCTGCAATGTCAGTTGAAAGTGACTCTCTGATGGATGATGATATGGCTGGCTGGGAAAAAGTCAGTCTAAAAGTCTTGCTGCGAGCCATCTGGCAAATCTTCCAAAGGATATTGCTATACAGTGGCACTGAATTCATACCTGCTTTGCATTTCCTGCTATCAAGAAAGGCTATTTACTCTTTTAACGAAGTGAAGATTTTGAAATCTCTACTATGACTCTCATCTTAGGGACTCATTGTAACCCTCCCCACTGCTAGTTGTCTGTTCCCTCTCCCCACCAGTCTGCCATGGATGCAGAGTCTTATCCCAGGATCCTTTAGAATGGAAAAGATCTGTAAGCTCAAGTCGAGCTGTAACCCAGCGCTGCCAAGCCCTCCACTAAACCATGTCCCCAAGTGCCACACCTGCAAGTCTTTTAGATACCTCTAGGGATGGTGACTCCACCACTGCCCTGGGCAGCCTGTTCCAATTCTTGGCGGCCCTTTAGGTGAAGAAGTTTTTCCTAATATCATCACAGGATCGTGGAATGGTTGAGGTTGGAAGGGACCACTGGAGATGTCTGATCCAACCCTCTGCTAATGCTGGCTTACCCAGAGCAGGTTGCACAAAGTAAACGTTGCAGTGTGTTTTTATTTTGCAGGTCTATTGTTTGATTTGTGTTTTGGCAGTCCTTTTGGGTTTTTTTCTCCCCCGGTTTTAGAGGGACACAGACCTGCCTTTGTTATTCAGTTGAGTCAGGTGTCTTATCTGTTATTACTTAGCTACTTCCCTGCCAAGTTTCAAACCCCTTCCCCCCCAACATCCAGCTGTTAACCCCTCCTATCCCAAGCAGTTTTCCTCCCTTGTATTCCCTGCCTTGTGTTCCAGCCCCAGTTCTCCTGATTAACTGAACATTGTATCCTCCCTCGAGACCTGACCCCCTTTATAAGCTGTTGTTTGCCCCCAGTCCGTTTCCTGGGACCCCGGGACTCAGGGAGTTTACCATCAAATAAAGTAACCCAGTGCCCTCCAGGCCTGTGCTGTGGCCCCTTTTGTTCTGCATTATGCCTCCACTGATAGCTGGGATTCTGCAGAGCCCGAGAGAGGGGGACTGTCGCCCGCCCACTCTCACCATCTAGCCAGGACGTGCGACAGTAAAGATGATTTGTTAAAATATCTTTCCACAGTAAAGATGCTCTTGGACATTTAGTGCATCACTAAGACACAGCGCACACCTGACTCCATCCAGGCTGTTCCAGCTCAGGATTCTGTTCCCTTGTTCTGCAGGGGAGGCAGAAGTTCACAGCGCTGGAATTTGTAGCACATCCATCCTCTTGCTCCAGAATCATCATTACTTCATGCTTGGAACTGAAGAGCCACATTTCATACTTCTGAACAGTGTAAGGCTTATTTTCATAACTGAGTCATTTGGACTCTGTACCCTAGAAGGCAACAGTAAATATCACCACTGGCCATTTCCTAGTGAACATAAAGCGGTAACAATTTAATGTCATTTCAAAAAACCCAAAAAACTTGCCATAAAACCAAAAATATCTCTAAAGGACAGGCTATCTATATTAATGATTTTTTTTCCCTGCTTCTTCAGCTGCTCTCATGTGATGCATAATCAGCTGTAACGGAGTTCACAACCCTCCTGAGTTGTGATGAACCGCAATGGCTTCAGACCATGGAACTGGGAGTACCAGCACCTGGATAACCCCGACTGAGGGGCAGCTGGATATTTGGTGACCAAACACTTCTGGGTTTTAACATGGGCCCAGTAAAAGCTATTTTCAGCCTAAATGATCTTTGATACTGAAACTAGAGTTAACCTGGATGGTGAGCAGAGGAGATCATCTGCTCTGAGAAATAAACCAAGGGAGAAGGAGGTGGGAGAAGAGTAGGAAGATAACAAAGGAGAGGGACTCTTTAGGGAGAGGAATAAATTTGGAAACATGAAGTGATGGAAAAAGGAACAGAAGAAAAACTGCTGTTGCATCTCCCTATCACTCCCTCTCAGGTCCCTGTCCCTGCTCAACTGCCAGCCACATTTGCATTTGTAATTCTCAGCCTTCTTAAATAGATGGGACTAAGAAGCAAAAACTGACTCAAAGCAGCTCCTCTCACTTTTGCTATTGCCCATTTTAGTAATTTTTTGTCAGTTTGGTTTGGTTGTTAATAAGGACTTGATTCTAATTTCGCCGTGTGCAGCAGTAACTTGTTAACAAGCTGCTCCAGGAGATCTTTGTAGGACAGTGGAAACCAGGGAGAGGGAATAATTACAGCATTTCCACCTATGGCAGTCTGCTTCAGGGCGGGTGTAAATAGATCCATAAGTGTTTGTTCACTTAAAAGTTCAGCCCAACTGCTTTCTCAATTTCCAGCAGCAGGATTAATAGATAGGGGTTTTTCCTTAAAAAATGAGGGCAAAAATTATCTACTAAATATCACCCTCCCTTCCCACTAGACTGCAAGTAGTATTAAAAAAGTTGCAGAATTTTTACCAAAACCAGATGTTGGGTGTATAAAAGTACAGGTAGTTTTTCAAAGCATTCTATTTGTTTGGAAAGGGAAGGACAATTAGATCCAAAAACTCAATTCAACTTCAGAACAGAGGAACTTAATGGGGAAAAAAAAGAAGGAAATTACATTTCATTCACTTGGTGCATCCAAAAAGTTCTGGACTGGTGCATGCAAAGAGTAACTCCCTTTGTAGCAGCACCACAAGCTTTGAGAAAGCAAAAGTGCCTGAAAGCATCCTGTTTCTTGTCCTCTGCTCTCTGAAGAGCAGAAGGAGCACAACACAATGCCCAGATGGGGTGGAACAAGGGTCCCCAGATTATGGGGACACTGATCTTGAGCTGGGCAGTGGGACACTTGCATCCAGTTTGAGCATCCCAGAAATAACCTACCTGACTCAAAGAAGGATTGGAAACCTCTCCTCAGGGCTCAGCACACCTTGATGTGGGAGGAAGAAGAGCCCAGTGTGGGTGGCCTGGACCTCTCTCTGGGAGCAACACTCCCACAGCTTCATCTACTTTTGGCTGGAACCTAAAGCCCTGCCAACATCCATTTTTCCCTGCACCAAATTGTTTAAATAAACTTCCCCAGTGTGGGCTCAAAGAAATTCAATAAACATTTGTGTGGCTCCTTGGGAGCTCAGCTAATGGACTGCCTGGAAGGACTTGCTAGGCAAATGTGCTACCTCTGGCTTCCCATACTGAAACCTCACCTTGCACTCCATAACAGCCCATCAGTGCAATACCCTGCTTCTGCCTATTGTTCAAGCTGCAGGTACCACATTTAACCAAACAATAGCTAAAAAACAAAAGACATTTTAAGTGACTTGTGGTGTCTGCTGAGCACCAGCTGCCCTTTTTGTGTTCTACTGTGTCTTCAATCCCATTGCTCCATGCTCAGGTCTCCTGGGTCCCATTCAGCTGCAAAAGCCCAAAGCTACAGTGAGAGGAACAATCTAATATGCTAGGGAAATAAAACAGTTGATGACTCATAAAAGCAAAAGGGACAGATATTTGAAAAGGAAAATAGTAGAACAGATTCAAATGTAATTGTGAGTCCTATCACAGGAGTGCATGGAGAAGTAGCGAGTTCTGCCGCGTTCTTCCACTTGAGCCCTCAGCCAGCTTCAATGGAGCCAGGACTCAAACCTATGGTTCCAGGTAGCCTTAATAAAGCCTGGATCTGAATTAAACTACTCTTCTGCATGCCAGGGGATATGGTGGCATGTGGCAGCCTTGGCTGCTTCAGGCTGCACTGGAGCATGTGAAGGAACATGTTCATGAGTGACAGCGCAAAGCAGTGGGACAGACCTGTGTGCAGCCACAAGAGCTGGGGCTCAGCTGGAGTCTGAGATAGCCTGAGGGAGAAGGAGCTGTTTGCAGGTTTCCCATGGGGAACTGACACCAAAATAAACTCTTTTGAAGGCGTCAACAACAGCACAAGACCCTGGGCAGCACAGGGATGCATGTGTGGCTCTAGAAGAGGAGGATGGGAGGCTGAGCCCACTCACCTGAGCACCCACCTCCCCCCCTGGAGGGGCAGCAGATGTTGTCAGTGGCTGCTCTTCAGGGGAAGAAGGACCCCAGACCGGTTCAGACACCTCTGTGATGCAGAGGGGTGGGGTATCATCTCTGAGACAAATGGGACCCCCTCAGAGCCCAGCTGTAGCAATTGGGGCTGTCTCCTCTGTGCTCCCTTCTCTCTCTCCAAGGCAGCATAATGAGGCCAGTGGAAATCTGAAGAAGAGAGATTTCCTTTACTCAAGTGTTCCTATTCAAAGCTACAGCTATTGACATATTTTTTCTATTCCTATGCTTGGCAGAAGTTGATAGTATTTATTAAGCTGATCTTAGGCACCAGATCTGGATCCTGATTCTTGATACATAGACAATCATCAGAGCCTGTTGTGTTTGCATGAATATACTAATCCTGCCTCTGCTTCCTGAATGCATAAAGCAATGTATAGGACCACTCATCTCTGAGAGACTTGGAGATGGCTGCAGAGGGCAAGACAATGTTTTTAATATGGAGAACTCCAAAGTAAAGTATTTTGGTACCTCAGGATTATTCACATTTTTGAAAGTCTGAGAAGCCACTAACATTTATAAGACATTACAATCAAGATTCATTCTCCCAAATGGAGAAAGAGCTCCTATTTTTCATATACACTCTAGATATTGATAATTTTCTCATTTTCTGATATGACAGGGCTTGGGGACTTCTTCCCCACTGGGACAAGGTGACTGACAGATGGAGATAAGAATTTCTCATAAAGAGAAGCAATGCATTTTTACACAGCTGAGGCTGGAAGAAAGCAATAATTCTCCTAATACATAGGCACAGCCCTCCAGAATGGCTGATTATTTACTTCAAGAATCAGTCATCACTGACCAGAATGCCAGGCATGTCTTCCCAAGCCAAGATGTGAGCTGAGATCAGTGCAAACAAACCCTCACCCCTCTGCCCGCCTGCTGTGCTGCTGGTGGGTGGTGAAGGCTGGTCCTGGGTGGTGGTGCTAGCCTGGGATACCCTGACCATGGTGGGTCAGACCAGCAGAGACTCACCAACACTGCTGTCATGGTGAGTCCAAGCCACTGTCACAGAGGTGGCACTTGGCACAGGCTTAGTTCAGTTCTAGGGTCATTCTCAGCAAGCACTGGAGTGCTTGGAGAGGCCAGACAACTTGGGGCAGGCGTTAGAGCTGCCACTGCAGAACCCATCTGCCTTTAAAAAAAAGACAATAAAAAAACCAAAACCCCCTCAAAATAACAACAATAATAAAAAGAAAAATCAAAAACAAACAAACAAACAAACAAAACTCCCTCCAAACCCCCCAAAAGAAAGCCAGAGAAACTGCCTCCAACTCTTGGGCCAGGACAAAGCCTTAGAGCAGCAGGAGAGCAGGAGTGCCCGTTCTCAGTGTCAGCACCACTTCTGTCCCCTTAGAGCAGCTGAGCAGCTTTGCTTCCTGCAGGGATCCTCTGGAACTGTCTGGTTTTTGCCATGCTAGACCACATCTTGCAGGGTTGTAGCAGTTGTACTAGTACACACAAGCCAAAATTTACACCCCTTTACCTGCTTTCCTCCCAGCCTCCTCTTTCAGCTGTTCTCCCCTCTCACTATCTGCATATTCTGTTCTTCACTGCTGTTCCTAACAGCTTCTATCTATGCCAAGTCCCATCCTACTCAGCTCTCATTAAACCTCCAGCCTTGGGCAGAGCTTTTCTGCATTGGTCTCCCAGAAAGCTTTTGTCTCTTTGACTTCTAGGTTCTCTTTGTTTGTGCTTTTCTCTCTGGATCTGGGAATTATTCTGCTTCAGTTGATGCATGGATCCAGGCCCTGATATTTTGTTGAACTCTGTGGGATCTCTTCTGTTTGGTGGGTGCAGTGATGGGTACAACTGCTCCCGGCATCAGCAGCACCCACAGTGTTGCAAAGGCCTTGAGAGGCTGATGTGTATTTCAAGCAGTAGGAAGCTTATCCTGTGCTAGACATTGGCTTGAAAGAGACATTGTCCCTGGAAGATACCAGCTCCAGAGAGACATTTTCCATGGCATCCCTGCCCAGGAATAGATCCTGACTTCATCTAACAGAGAACTGATTGTACAGGACTGTGCTGCTCTACTGGAGGATGGCACAGCCAGAGTGAGTGGCATTGGGTCACCACTGCATGTTTTGTTCTTCTGATGCCTCAGATCAGTATCAATAAAAATCTTCAGATCTGAGCAGCCCCTACCGGTAGGAAGTGCTCCCCCTGCAGCACGACAGGTCTTGAAATATATGTGCCAAGTGGATCTTTTATTTGGAAAACAAATGGTATTGACTATCTATAAACCTTGGCTTAGAGTGAGGCAAAACTAGCAGGAAAAAATGCCACCATGGGCGAGTGAAGGTGCTTAATGAGGAGTAGGGCAGCCCTGAATTATAGGGCAGCAGTGAGCAAGTGACTTAGCCTTTTCTTTTTTGCCTCCTACTGATTTAGTCTGGGAACCTTTCAGCAGGCACTTTGTCCTGTTATATGGTGATAAAAGCCTGGACTCAATAACTGAGATCTGCTGTCTGTCATCACAGAAATACAAATAATAATAAAAGAAACAAAATAGAGGTGAGTCAGGCTGATTTTCACTAGGAAAAACATCAGTTATCTTATTACTCACCAGCTCTCGTCCAGGGTAGTCTGCTGGCCACCATTGAGGCTGCAGTTGTAGGAGGGCTGTATTTTGCTCAGGTCCTCCTAAGAAAGGTTCTCCCTGGGATTTTGGAGAGTTGGTGGTTGCATATCCACATCAACAGGACCATGAGTATAAGCAGCCTTTTTGCAGAGCAAAAGCCTTTTAGCAGCTGAGCCCAGTGGAGACACAAGGCTGAAGAAACAACACAGCATGGAGAGGCCACAGCCCATGGTAGGACAGACAATCCTTGAGGACCAGTTCTTCATCTGGGAAGGAAAAAACAGAGGAGGGAGGCTGGAGGGGGGCCACCCTGGCTCTGAGGCTGGCTGAGGTCACCCATAAGCTCCTGAGCTGTGGCTTTGTCATGCCCCGCAGAGCATAATCACAACAGCTTTGATGCATCCAAAACACAGACAAGCAGCCAATTCCAGCTGGAAGTTGATTTCTGCTATTGAGATGTGTATTTATTAGTTTGTAGCCCACTTGCTTTCTTTTGGCACCATTTTTCTCTGCAAGTGAAAAATTTCCCCTGAATCACTGCATCTTATTTCCACTTGTCAAGATAAAGGTTAATGAAATACCAGTAACTGCATCACAAATCCAGCTCCATATCTATCCAGAATTTTATATGGCAAGTTGTACTGCACAGTCTGTTCTTAGAAAAGGCTGTGATTAAAAAAACTAAAATTGTCAGAGGTCAAGAAATTCATAGTTAGAGCAGCATAGCCTCTGCCCTTCACTCCTCACATCTCGCCTGAAGGACAAGGAATAAAAAACTTCCTGGAACTGGCACAAACAAATGTGGGATGAGATTTCCTCAAAAACACACAACATTCTGCAGGACTGTGGTATTTAAACAGCACTTTCATTTGCAAATGTTGCCTGGATCTGGACAGTGGTTACTTGGATATTTATACACTATGTAAATAATACATAAATACATAAATACCGTAGAATCATGGAGTATCTTGAGTTGGAAAAGACCATCGAGTCCTATAAATATATATAAAATTTAGAAGCAACATGATGCTATAATTGACATATGTCTTCAAAGAGATTTGCATCAGGGTCAGAATAATTTGACATACTTGCTGCAAAGGGGTTTTCATGCTTAAACATGAAACCACCAGGACTGGGTGAAGGACAATCTGTGCCCATGGACTGGGGAGCTGAGACCAATTTTAATGCTGCAAACAAGTTTTCAAGATCCACTGGCACAGCCTCACTCCCCCAGTTAAACACTTGAAAACACAGAAGATGCCCCTGTCCAGCAGCCATTGGAGCATGTGAGGTTTCAGGAAGGAAGGGAGGAGCTGCTTTGTTTTCTTCCTAGGGAAGGCCAGCAATGGGATGAGTGTCAGGAACTGCCATTTGGGGTGAGCCAGGAGATTGGCATGGGGTGGTTTGCATTAATACCAGCTTGAACACATGCCAGAGAGGATTTCCAAAATTCACAGCCAGTTATTTCTTGTCACAGAGTTAAGAGATCCTGTAGCCTGTTCTTCCACTCTGAGGCATGTGATCAAAAGCCTGTGGAAATTATTCTGAGAAGGTTTGTTTGTTCTGTAAATATGTATTTAAAATCTTGAATACAGATTACTAAGCTTGAAGAAAATAAAAGCCAAAACAAAAAATTCTAACTGAGCAAACCCTCTCACAGAGGATCTTATCCCTTCTTGGAGGTGGATTAAAAAGTATTGTTATGAAATCACAGTGCAGATTTTATTATGGGCTAAATCAAAATGCTTTGGAGTTTTTGGAATTCAGACCTGAAGTTCAGTATTTCAGCCCTATGATCCATATAAAAGTAAGACAAATGAATGAATGTACTTTTCCTTCCTTTTGATATGCAAAGATTCAGATTATATGCTTACTTTCCAATTTGTTTTTTCAGTAGAAATTGACTAGAGATCCTATCAACCTGAAATACCCTGTGAAACCTGAGAAGCTCCTGAAATGATGGATGACATCAAGAGCCAAGAGAACAAAACGTCTGCAGAAAGAGATCCTTAATCACTTTGTGAAGCCTGTTGATCTGTGCCAACTTCTTAACTTAAAGCTTGTGTTGTCATATATCTAACTTTAAAGTTTAATGAACCAGTTGGAGAAAGAAAATATCTGTTAAACAATTCAGTCCTGTCCCTTCAGCTGCAGTGTGAGCAATAGCACACTCAGCAAGTACCTCATTAAAACAGTAGCACCAGATGAGATCTAATTTTCCTAATATTTGTAGACTACAATGCAAGAAGGAAAATAATTGAGATTTGCTGTATTCCTGAAGAATAAGTTAAACAAACAACAACAACAAAACAGTGAAAGCTTCTCCCCAGGTTATATGCTACACCTCTTTCATTTACAAGTATTTTACTATTGAAATTGAATATCAATGTTATTTAATTTTTTTAAAAATTGCCCACTAGATGGCTGTAATTGTTATGGCCATGCTTAATTTTTGGTATCAAATTCTCATATTTAAAAAAATCCGTTCTTCCTTTTTGTTGATCTTCAGCACATGCTCTCAATCTCCAAGGCTGTCTTTGTAACAATAGGATCCTCACCTTGGAAATTTCAGCTGTTTATAGGAAATTTAGTTGTTCAAAATGGCCACTGCAATGGGCTTGTATAACGTCTAAGGCACAGAAATCCACTGCCATTTTGAAAGATAAAGTGGGAATTCATTTTTCATTATTGAAAGAAACACTTTTTCTTCTGCTATTAAAAGGAATGATCAAAGACTCGGAGCGCTTTGGAAAGAGTTTCCAATAGTGTGGCATTTAATGCGAGCAGCTTGTGATTACTGTTGGAGCACAAAAACGTTGTAAATCTGTTGAAGGAGAGCCCAGAAGGCAGGATTGAGCATCTCCTGTGTCCTAGATTCAGCAGAGGAGCTGATGTGAAAAAGAAGCGGGATCTGCTGGAAGGAAAGCTCAAGTGATATATCACAGGAAATAAAATTTCCCTGCTGTTGGCATGGGCTGTAGTCCAGGAACAGCAGTGCATCTGGGTAGAGGATTTGCAAAGTGTTCGCTGGCTGTGGTTCCTCCTGCAGTTTTCCTGAAGATCCACCCAAAGGGAATAGGCTCAGGTGCAGAGGGAGACTTCCCCCATTCAGCTAGCAAGCAGGGCACTGATGCTTCCTCTGAACAGAAATGCCTGAATATAAACATCTACATATCTTTGGCAGCTCTTGACTGGAACATATAAAAAGGGAACTGCCTGTCTACAAGTTTTAAGCAGCATGCAAAGACATTTGTAGGAATTCTCCACAATGCATGAGCCAGTACAGAATCACCGAGGCATTGCTGCAGACCCTTGGGCATGGTGCATGGTCCTGCCAGCAGCACATAAATCTGCCTTTAATGGGAATTAATTCATTTCCATTGAGGACTTTGCCCACCAGTTTAGCACTGCACCAAAGGGGTTATCGGGGGCCATCAGGTTTCATAAGACTTAAGTGCAACTTCATTAAGTGTCTTTGAAAGACGGTTTGTACATCTGGAGTAAGAACAGTTCGGCCTGTGGCTCACCTAAAAAAAAATCCTCAGCACAGCACTGAGCTCTGTGTATCAGGGGAGGGGAGGGGAGGGGAGGGGAAGGGAGGGGAGGGGAGAGGAGGGGGGGGGAGGGAGCACCTCTAGCAAAGGAAGTGTTGTGATAAGGTTTGTTTTAGAGAAATTCAGGACTGCTGTAGTGCACTGGTTTAATACCAGTCAAGTAGATAATTTCAGTTATTGCTCGCTATTCCAAAAATGCCATGCCGAGGTGCTCAGAGGGCCCAGCTACAGTCAGACCAGAGCATCCCCCTACTCTACCTGGATTTCTTCCTAATTCAGTAGAACAGAGCGCTCTTTTTGTGTAGGCACAAGTAGATTCATGCCAGCACGTGAGTCCCATGTGCTGTGGGTTTGTCAGCCAGAGGTTGGGCACAGTCCCTACCCCTCCAGATCAGCTCCAGGCATTGTCCCAGACCTACCTTGACTCAGCTGTCTTATCATGGTGAGTATGGGGTCTGGTTTGCCTTCAATCTTTTCCTGGCACATGCAAATCCAGGCTACCTGGATATATAAATCAAGTTCATTGTCATGCTAGCTGAACACCTTATAAAGGTATGTTAATCAAGAAAGAATAATGAGATTTCAAATTCCCCTAAGTTGTAAATAAGGACAAAGTGCTCAAGCAAAATATCCCTCATTCTAAATGGGTCTTTACTTCTAAGTCTTCTGCATCCACAAAACAGGGTTAAGTCAACACTGAGACAAATGGATGAAAAAATTTAAGGGCTCCTCAGGAAGATGAGCATCTGTTTTACCCTCTTGTCCTATTCTCTTTAAAGACATTCATATCATCATCCTGTGAAACAATCTGAATATGTCCCTGGAGCTCAAGACATTTATTTGAGATTCTCTGACTTGCTGATTTTTCTGTCTTTGTCTACAGTGAATCTTGCTGAACAGGTTGAACCAAAATGATCTTCTTGCAAACATTCTGCAAATAGATCAATGCCATATTCTGTGTCAAACACCCTACCTAGAGCCCATTTAATAAATGGGGTGTCTTTGCTACGAAATTACAAACCAGAACTTCATGTGGCATCATACCCATATAGATTTGAAATAATTTCACTCTCAGCAGAGTTTTCAGCATTGCAATAAGAGCAGTATAAATAGTCACAGTCTCTGAGCATTGCAAACAACAGGGATTAAAGTCAGCAGCCACACTGCAGTCTTTGGCCTTTGAAGACTGTCTGGAGCAGACTACAGAAGGTGCAGGGTACCTGGGGCTTCCATTCAACTGTAATGGGGTTGTGGATGCCTTGTATTTCTTGATAATCACTCTGGAGGGATATGAACAAGAAACAGATGTGTAGAAACCTGCAAGATACTTCTGAATAACAGAAGCTCTCTTGCAGAGAGGACAGGCTGGTTCAAGACCACGGCACGTGCTCCTGCATGGAGCAAAGTTCCCTCCTTGCTCCATGTTGTCCCAGTGGAGCACAGCTTGCCACCAGCTCACCTGCTCAAAGGAAACTCCCCACCACAGGGGTTTGCTGGGTAAACAACGAGTCACCCCTGAAATATCAGCACTGGAGAGAAATAGAGGAAGAGATGCAATGAGTGCTCCTCCCCTCATGTGACTCACCCCAGGAAGGTGTTTGGGTATTTGGTATTTTTAAAGCTGATAGAGAGAACATGCTAAATTATGTACAAAGAAATTCTTCCCAGTGAGGCTTGTGATGTCCTGGCATGGATTGCCCAGAGAAGCTGTGACTCCCCCATCCCTGGAAGTATCCCAGGCCAGCTTGGATGGGGCTTGGAGCAACCTGGTCTGATGGAAGGTGTCCGTACCCATGGCAGGGGGTTGGAACTGGATGAGTGTTAAGGTCCCTCCCAGGCCAAGCCATTTTATGAGTCTGTTTGGAAGAGTGACACATGTAAGATGCTGAAATACATTCAGGTACCCCACAGAGTCATCTGAATTGTGCTAGAGATATACAGCTCAGTCAGAGCCAGAGGAAACCATGAAGGCTGAGAGCGACCCTGTTGGGTCAGATGGCTGCTCACTTTCTCAGGCTGAGTTGTGCTCACTCCAGAGTCAGAGCTCCCATGGCCAGGGGAAGGCTCTGAACAACATACCTGGCATCAGATGGTCCGTGGGGTCGGTCACACTCTTTCTGAGAAGGGACTGTCACCTTCATTGGTCTTATCTGGTAATTGCTCTGAAAAGAAGCATTTTGTGAGCCTGAACAAAAACACTGGGAAGTGCTCAGCAGCGAATTCTTTCACATGCTGCCTTTTTGTTTTGTATGATTTCCAACATTTCTGGCAAAAACATTTCCTCTGACTGTTTTCCTTCTAGAAACAGCCTTCTTCCAGACAGGGCTACTCTGCCACTATTTAGCTGGGTAGACACAGGGCTATTTAAAACACAGAGCTGGAACATTAGCAAAGCACTTGTCTCATTCCAGGATAAGCAGGGAAGGGGAGGGTGCACATCGCTGAGTGCAACGTTGTTCATCCATGGGAGGTTTGTGCCTGCATCATGCCGATTTGTGTTGCATTTAAGGTTTGTGAGGATGAAGTCTGTGGCAAAATCTGATGAGATTTTTTAGAAGCCACTAGTTCACAGCCTTGAGTATGATTTTTGGCTGCCAGGTCTCACATACATTGCGGTCAGATGTTTAATTATTTACCAGGCTCTGTACAGTATGGTTCAAGCAGCAACCATCAAATCTGACATTTTGATAATGTGAAGGTAATTGGGTAATATTTTTTTCTTCCCCTCCCACCGGCTCCAACCCCCTATTCTGCTGGGAGATGCAGAGTCATAGCTCTGCTGGCTTGGCTTCCCGCCATCTCACTGCTCCTTTAAAACCCCATACCTCCCATTGAAGGAACTCAGTGTCCTGTTCACCAGGAGGACGTCAATGTTTCTATGGAAACTCTTCCCAAAGATTCTTGCTCCACGCTGCCGCTGCTGCGTATTGTATGACTGGCTTTGTATACTGCAGTTCATTATCCAGGCTGTGACGAAAAGGGAGCAGCTTTCTGCCCAACAGGAAAAAGCATTAAAGGAAAAAAAAAGACCCAAAACACTAACCCCCCTTCTCCACCACCTTAATATTAATCAAATAAGCCACTAAAACCAAAGGTGCTTAAATAGTTTGGCATTTGAGTTATGAATAGAATCTGCTTGCCTATGCTCCTTGCAGTGAAAAATACCCTTTCCTGAATAATTAATTTAGCTGAAGAAGCTTATAAATTCTTTGCAAGGTCCTTTTTCCGAGTAGTGAGAAGAAAATTTTCCACCCCTCACAATTGCAATCCCGATGATGGATGAGTGTCACATAGGTAACAAATGTGCCTGAGCAGGAACCCTCTGTATGAACTGTGTGGAGAACAGGGGAGGCTCAAACTCAGGCTCAGATTTTGCATTTGAATTAATATCTGCAAAGGGGATGCAGAATTAATAGGTGCTGAAGGAAAATTCACATTAATTTCTCATTTGCCTCAATAACAGGAAATGTCTAGGACCAGCAGAGAACATGATGACAACGTTTATGGACATGTCCCTTACTAATGATGTCCAAAGCTGGCCCAATTACTCACCCCTCTGCAGATGAGCTCCAGGTATTACACATTTGACAAGTAAAATGGTCTAGATTTTGTTCCCACCTCTATCACAGATTTGCTGTTATTTTGTATTCAGACATCACTGTTACCTTTGAAAATCTGAATTTCTAGATGGTGCACTGAAGAAGCTTGGAACCTGATATTCTTGACTTCCACTGGATCACTGATGGGCTCTCGGCACCTCAAGCAATCAGATTTCTGGTGTCCCAAAACACGTACCTCAAACTCAAGGTACTCAACTTGTGACACTTGGAGAAAGATAACTCCTTAACCCAGCAGAACTTTGAGATCTGAAGAAAAACATTACTCATCTGATATGCTGGGAACCAGCACTGAGTAAAAACCTGAGTAAAGATGAGGATGAGAGGAGACAAGTATTTTATTTTTAAACCTTATGAATTTCTGAGTAGGTCTGCTTTCCTAGAGAGGAAGGCAGGGTTGGGAAGATCAGATTTTCAAACCCTACTCCCTCCCTGATAGCACACTAAAGACTTGTATTACCTTTAATTGATGTTTCTGAGTGCATCCTCATTGATTTACTCCAGCCGTGCTCTTTATGCAGGCAACATTCTATTCTCAGAGCATAATCTAGACCCATACGAACAATATAGATGTTTCCTGATAACAATTTAGAAAGAGGAGATGTAATTGCTGCCTATGCTGAATGCACAGCATCTCTCTGCTTGCCAGAGCGCTGCAAACTCATGATCCCTTTTGGAATCCATACAGGGAGAAAAGTCCCAGATCCTACAATGTGGTTCTCATTTTGTCATTTCCATCTTATTAAATATGCCGGTCCTTTTGCCTTTGATTTTAATTTCCTAAGGATAGCTCATGCTGTAATTATTTAGAAGGCTCTCAGAGGCTTTTAAATTAGATTTAGCGATCATTCCTGCAGAAATGTGTCTGTTTGTGGGACACAAGACAGCAGCAACTTGGGCACCTGCTGCGGAAAAATGGGGAAGGGACCCAGCAAGTTCCTCCTCAGGTAACTTGTTCTTTTAAGTGCAACAAAGCAGGTTCTTGTTAAGGACTTCCCTTAAATACTTGAAGAGGAGGTTGGAACTCATCTGACCTGCTCCAAAACCAGTTGGCTTGGCTGTGCATTGTCCAATTGCTGTGGTTTAAAATGAGTGGTTGCAGTGCTTTTGTCTTCTAAATCATCCCACAAACACCATTCTTTACTGTCTTCTCTCTGATGGAAGGATATCCAGGGTGAGACATTACAATTCAAATTTTCATCTCTAGGGTCAAATCTGTCTCAGTTCTGTAACACCTGGAAAGCACTGCCATGCAGTGGGGTTTGATGTGAAATAAGTGCAGGTCCCTCCACAGCACAATCAATCGAGATCCACAGCACAGAAAAATCACCACTGTAATTGCTCTCTGTATCAGCTGCCTCAGGAAAATATAAAATAAAATAAGAAATAAATAAAAATCAATGACTGAATTGTCCCTAGAGACTGAGTTACTCTCCTCTGTTTTAGAGAGTGGTCCCTCCTGAGCAGTTTTCACATTGCAAAGCCACTGCAAAATGGAACAATTCAGTTCCACTGACAGCCCTGGCTAAAATAGCCCTAGAGCAAGATAGGGAAGGTGTAGGTCACTGCTAAGATGCTTGGGAGGGCTGACAGTGAGAACCATGCCAACACTAAGAGTTTTTCAAATTACTTCAGTGAGACCAGACTTAGGTCGCAAGCCTGGTGTGATTGTGTCAGAGAGAAGCCGTTTTGTATTTTGGATTCATGCTAATTGGTTATCAGCTTCTCCCTGTGTTCTGCAGCAGCAGCTTCCCTGGTGACCATCCATTAACGGTCAGGCACAGGTTGGCTCTGGAATCCACTGTCAGAGGAGAGGGCTCAACTCTCCAGCTTGTTTCTTTCCTGGGATCTGACAGAGCCTAAATTTAATTTGCCCTGTGATCCTTGCTAAAGTCCCTCTACACATAAAAATCATGTAGTGCTTTAAACTCTTTAAGCATGGCCCTCAATAGGTCTTAAGAACAAGAAATACCCATTATACCTGTTTCTCATTATCTGAATTGGACATGAGGGAGCAGGAGTTGAGTTCAGCAACCATTGGGATTAAGAACAAGGAGACCACCTTTATGGAAAATAACAGCAGCCAAACACATTGTGAGTGAGCAGAAAACACAATCAAAGAGGGACCAGTTGACAAAAATGATGCTAAATATCACTGGTATTTAGCATTAATCTTTTTGTCTTTGTCTTGCTATGCATCCTCCCGAATCTCATGTCTGGTGAGAATGGCCAACCCAGAGGGTTTGGCTTATAACCAGTTCAGGTTAATTCTGCAGAATGAACATGGGTGAGACTAAACTATATAGCTCATGACATAACATTATTCATGATAAGAAGCCAAACTGAAGTTCAATTTGTTCCAGAAAGCACAATTTGTAAGGCAGAAGAGCAGCCAAATCAATGACTGAGAGGAATTAGAGGTGAAAATTGAGAAAAATAGATATAAATACACTTACTTTTAAACATTTTAATTTCAAATGGCAGGAAAACCATTCAATATGTGTCCTGAGGTTTCTTTAAACAGGGAAAGAAGATTAAAATACTAATCCCTGCTGATTTCCCTGTGCAGCAGCAAAAATGAGCATGGCTCAAAAGACTGACCTGTGATCAAAGATTAAGAGCAGCAAAATTTGTATAGCTTGGCTAAGCAGCAACCATGAGGGACACACTGGCAGAGTGCAAAACCAGAGAAAATGGAGTATTACTTGGAAAGACAACAATATCAGGGGCTGAAAACTAAAGAAAAATCAGGCAGAATGGTAAAGTCTCTATTTTAAGGAATGAAAGCCAGAACACTCCAAGCATACAAGGACAAGGATGAACTAGACACTGGTGTGAGGATCTTTGGATGCGACCAGTGACTTTAAGCACTTCTATTCCTGAGTTTCCAAGAAAATCACCTTTAGAAATGGGACAGCTCATACTACAAAGCATTTCTTCTTAAGCTCAGCACCCAGCAGCCACCGATCAGTTCTTAAAATCTTGAGTGAAAAATAAACCACAAGGAACAATCCTGTACTCTGAGGGAATGGACAAGCTAATCTAATACATCTTTGTCATCTGTGGTTTCCATGACAGTTGCATAATCAGACATTTATGTAAGTAGAGGTCTCCTCCTTAAATAGCAGCCTATGATCTCATCTGCACCTACAGTATAACCCACTTGGATGGAAACGATGTGCCAGTCATGTGTACAACTAATTTTTTAATGCTTCTCTCTTATTTTTGTTTCTTTATTGTGGAACATAAGCCTGCAGAGCACTGCTCACACATGACTAACTCTTCTTATTGGTCTTCTCGTGGTCCAGAAATAACTACAGTCCCCAGGTCCAATTAATGGCTGGGCTCACACTTGCTCAGCAATTCAATGTGGAAAGTGATGGTGTATCAACAAATCCCAGTGCAGTACCTAAGCCTTGTGATGGTGTATCCACAAACCCCAGCACACCCTCCTAGTAACACAGAAGGGTTTGGATTGGAAGGGACCTTGAAAACCATCTAGTTCCAAACCCAGGGGTAGGGACACATTCCACCAGACCAGGTTCTTCAGAGCCGCATTCAACCTGGCTTGGAACATTTCCGGGGATGGGACAGCCACAGCTCCTCTGGGCAACCTGTGCCAGGGCTCCGCCACCCTCACAGGGGAAAATTTCTTTCCGATATCTAAACTAAGCCTTCCCTGTGTCAGTTTGAAGTCATTCTCCCTTGTTCTACCACTCCAGGCCCTTGTCCATAGTCCCTCTCCAGGTGTCTGGCACTGGAAGGGGTTCTAAGGTCTCCCCAGAGCCTTCTCTTTTCCACTCTGAACACCCCCAGCTCTCTCAGCCTGGCCCCAGAGGAGAGGGGCTCCAGCCCTGATCATGTCTGTGGCCTCCTCTGGATCTTCTCCAGCAGGTCCACATCCTCCTTATGGTGGGGACCCCAGGGACAAAGTATTTTGGATGGGTGATTCAACAGAGTCACCTTCCTTGACCTACTGGTCAAGCTTCTTGTGATGCACCCAAGACGTGTTTGGCTTTTGGGGCTGCCAGTGCACATTTAGGGTCATGTCCAGCAGCCCAAGTCCTTCTCACAGCTGCTCTCACAGCAGCTCTCTTCAAGCTGCTCAAACCTAGAGGTTATGGGCTGCCCTCAGGCCCTGTTGCAGATTTTCCAGGAAGCTGGGATTTCTAAATCATACTTTTCCCCAAGGGTCTGGGGTGACGACCATAGAAGAACTCCAGGGATTTGTCTTGGACAATCTGGGATTTCTCAGGGTTGGAGGAAAGCTCCCAGGACCACTCTACTCCTGCTGCAGAGGCTGCCTGGGGACTCCTCTGAACTCATGCAGAGTATCCTAAAGCAATGCCAAAAATGCAGATCTCTTCTTATATGACATATTAATTGAAATTAAGAAAAGCAGACCCAGTCCATGAAATCTCACTCCTACTCCCATCTAGGTTCATGTAACAAGAGTGAAGGCAACCAAATAACTGCACTTAAATCTGCATGCAGAAATTCTCAAAAACATCTAAAAAAAAATCAGCTACCTAGAAGGAGTGACTTTTATCTAAAGGCTGCAGACATCAGCAGGCTAGGGAGCTGATTCCAGTAGGCAAATAGTTCTTATTATGGATGTCCAGGGGTATCAGAAACTCTTCAAAATCTGTCCAGAAGCTGAGAAGTGAGTTGATCCTGAAATGTAAGTGGTTCTATTTAGACCATCCTCTAAGTGCTTTTTTGCATCACTCTGCATCAGCGACTGTGCACAAAAATATGCCCCAAAGCAGAGGAAAACAAGCAAGAACAGAAACCTAATCCAATCTGCCAGCCTTCGCAGCATCAAATTTGTGGGACTCTTTCCAGCCTTTGGATGTTGTAGCACCTTCTCTCAAAAATATCACTATTAAAACAACAAGTATATTATGCACTATTGTTTCCAACATCAAACAATCAGCAAAAATATCTCCTCTTGCTCTTCAGCCTGATCTCACTTCTCCCACTGCAGCTGATTTAGTGACAAAGATAGAGAGAAATAGAGTGGCTTGGTGTTTGTGAGTGATTGTCAATTGGATTTTGTGAGCCCAGTGGTATCTCGGAGTAGGCTTCAATTTTCCCTGAACCATCTGCAGCTCCTATTAGCCTCAATAACTGCTCCTAATTTTGGCTAGGGCATTTGCTCAGATTTTTGAAGGAAGAGGGGTGAGAGGGGTGTCTTTCCCGGGTGCAGAGAGACTCCTGCCTCCATGCAGCAAACATGGGCTGGGTAATGGTTTAATTACAGCAAGAATTCCAGCCCTGTCCAGCCAGGCTCTGACACACGTTACGTAACTGGATTGTTAATGCTTTTTATATGTTGGTGGAACTGAAATTAAATGAGGAAATTATTCTCCTGATGCTCAACTCTAATCCCCATCTGTCTGTGTTTTTACTTTTCTGCACTTGCAAAGCTCCCTGATCAAAAGGTCTTGAATAGATTCCAGATTTCCAATTTAGTTCGCTTATGTAACCCAAAATATTATGGTAGTCTTTCCTTGGGGGCGATTAAGCATATATTTTCAGATCCTCCAATTCTCTCTGTTCCAAACGTGCTAAAAATGGCATAAAGCTTTAGCTCATTCCATACCATTAGCACCACAAACATTTTTTTTAAGACTCTTTTAGGAAGATAGGAATAGCCAAGAGCATTACAGGGAAGGAATATATTCTGGAAAAAAAAAAAAAGAAAAAAAAAGAGGGACTTGTTAAATGTCCCCTATGCCTGAGTGAAAGCAAGCAGAGACTCTGTACTGAGAGAGCTTTGCAGGGCATATAGAGAAAGACTAGACAGGCGAGGAGGGAGCTATCTTCAACCAGGGTAGATTCCTGATTCCAAAAAACTCGAGCTCTCTGGATCCAGGCTTTTTCTTTGTCCCATCCAAAGGATAAGCTTTAGGTGGACAACTGAGAATAGATCTGATTCTTCCTCTGGTACTTTGATCATTCCCATCTGAAAACTGACACCAATTTTTTTATCCATTTGCTCGTCTTTCCCAGTCCTTCCTCTGGTGCTGGAACTACATGATCAGCAACTGGTTTTATTAGTGGGAACGAGGAGGCTCCTTATGTTGGAAAACGAAACTTTTACCCAAATCACCAGCAAATGAACAAAAAGTGCTGCTGTAACAGTTGTGCTTCATTGCCTCTTTGGTTTCTGAGTGCAGGATGGGAGGCAGCACCCCCAATGCTCACCTGGATCCTGATCACTGCTGTGCCATCACGCCAGAGAGAGTAGTGGAGAGAACACTTGAGACCATTGGTGTTGGGCTCACTGTTCCTAAAGAGATTTTTTTGTTTTGAATACAGAAAATTGAATAAAGAAAAAGTCTTTATTTACCCACAGCTGATGTGTGTCTGCTCACATGGAGTAGGCAGCAACACACAGGATGGGGCCACCCCTTCTGGCCACTGGTCCTGTGTTTGTGGCAGCTACGGGATGATGGCATCACAATGCAGCTCTGGGCCTAAAATCTGAATGACACTTTTTCCGATTTTGGATTAGGGAAGCTGTGATTTAAGACAATTGCTGAGTCCCAGAAAATACTATGTTCTGGCTCAGCCAAGGCTTAGAGCCTTTCTGCTTTCCAGGATAATTTGATTTGAGAGTCCAAAGGGTGTCAGTCTCCCAGGTTTCAGAGAAACTCAGCACACAAACCAAACAGGTGATCCTGGTGGAAACCCTGCTGATCTCAACCTGATTGGTTTTCTTAAATTCAGCAGCAGATCATCTCTGCTGATTTTGACAAAGTGCCAAACCCTACCCTGAACATCTCCAGGCTGAGCTTTCCCTTCAGTAGGGTCCAGTTTTAAATACACCAACACACTTGAAGCCTTAGAGCAGAAAGGGTGTTGGAGAACCCCCATCACAGCCAGTCCATCCAGGAAAGGCTTTGGATGTACTCAGCAAAGTGCCTGCTGTCAAATCACAAGAGCCATTTATTATCTGAATTTCAGCAACACCCACAGTCTTCAGGCAGGGACCTGCACTGTGCCTGTATAGCAACATCCAAATATAGAGCAAGACAACAGCATAGCCACAAAGCTTCACTCATTCCAGAGCATCACCCCCCTTCCTGCCCTGACAAAAGCCCTTCCAGCCCCAAACTGGGGAGGAGCTGCTCTTGCTTTTACCAGAAATAGCATATTATAAGGTGTTTGGTTTTTTTCAATCTTTCTATTAGTGTGACAGATCCACTAGTTCCATAAAGGCAGGAGGATAATCATCTACCAGAGCTGCTCAGGTTCCAGGTTCGAGGAATATTTAAGCATATGCTCAAATCCCCTTGTCTCTGGTTAAAGCAAAGCATGTGTTTAAATGCTTTGCTGAGTAGAGGTGGACTTAAGGACATACCTTGCTGTAGGCATGTGCTTAACTATTTTGTAAAATTAAACTGAAGATAATCAAGTGCTTTTGCTGAATCAGGCCCAAGTGCTCTGCAAACCCCCATCTTCTTAAGCAAGGCTGCTTTCAGCAACATTTAATTTGAGAATACACTCAGAAAATATCATTTAAAAATGTTAAAGAGCCAAGAGCTTTAGAGAGTGGAAATAAATAACTAAAAAGATATCTGAGGAAATAATTAAACTGCACAAACCAGGACTGGGCTTTAAAAAAAGAAACTTGGCCTTCTGTCAGTTCAGCATTTGCACATAGATGAGAGATGCTTCAGCTGCAGGGACCTGAATTGTGTTCAACGCTGATACCAAATCAGGCAGATTCAGTCTCACACATTTGCCCTTCAGCCCAGGCCCAAAGGGGGCTATTTTGGAGAGAGTGGGAGAAAACCTGCTGGCAACAGACACACTGTGGGCCAGTCTGTGTGTATGTGTCCCTGGGTGCCAAGGATTCCATCCCAGAGAGGTCCCTGATCAAACATTGCTGCTCTCAGACACAAGCGCCCCATGTATAAATAACCCCACATTCCATTTCTCTCTGACCTTTATGTCTCAGCCCTGCCAAACCAGTTCTGTGCAAATCCAAACTTAAAACAGTCACACCTCTGTCCCAGACAGGCATCTCTGGGGGTTTTGGGCTTCCATCCCAGCTTGGGGTGATGGTGATGTGCCCTGTATAGGGAACCAGCCCCCCACCAATGACAACATGGCAGAGTCATCCCCAGATGACCTCAGCTCAGTTGGATTTGGCATCAGCGCCTTTGGGGTGGTTTGCCAGGAGATTTTTCATTGAAAAACAAGGGGTTTCATGGAAAAGGTTTGATAAAGGGGTTTGCACATTCTCACATGTCTGAATACAAACCAGCAAAATTTGGGTAGAAATGGAATGGTAGGTAGAAATTTAGATAGAAGTTAAATGTAGCTGTGCTTTGCAAACCTTTACCTGTTTTTAAGTGCACCTTTTGAATGCCAGCATTCCCAGCATCGGCTATAAAATTGCCAGCAGCACAAGGTTTTGCAGAAGGCAAGTAAGGGAGCACTGTGCTGCCACTTCCCAACATACTCTGCGGTCATGATCCCTTCCTGCTGGGACTGGTTGTTCCTATGAGCTGCAGAGCAAATTCTTGAGTGCATTTTTTTTTGAGACATTGCATTTGCATTTTGCATTTTCTTTTGAGACATTTCCCACTGCAGGAAAACCCTATTTTGAAGTCTCAGTGGTGTCTCATGGAAAACCTTCTGAGAAATGTGCTGGATGAAGGCAAACTTGCTTATTTTGGGATAATAGATCCATGATTCAGTGGCTCTTTCTCTACAGGACATGAGCTTAAACATCAAGTCTCTGGTAAACCCACTAGCCATCAGCCCTTCACCATCCAAATAAATAACAAATGTGCTGGGTAACAACCTTCTGAGTACATGGAGAAGTGAAATAGCCAAAAAATGGCCTTGAGAAGTTGATGGAATTATGGGTTTGTACCTCCAGACCCAAACTGTGAGGCACACCAGGAGCTGGTGTGTAACACAGAGCTGATCCAGGAGCAGGGATGAAGCCAGCTGGGCAAGGTGGGTATCTGCACATCATTCAGGGGGACTGAAGGTAAACTCCCACACTAAAGACTGAGGGAAGAGCATATGCCAGTGTTTCCTCCCTGTCAGCAGTTCTTGAAGGTTTAAGAGCTTTGCTTTGATTTTAAAATGCTTCTTTCAGCATTGACAATGCCCAGGGATGTTTTTGAATTTAAATAAATAAATAAATAAATAATATATTTTAAAGTTAGTTCCTTCATGCAAACTTTTTAAAATTTTATTTTATGCCATTTTAAATTTTTTTTTTAATTTTTTAATGAAATGCTCTAAGCACACCAAACTTTTCAGAGTCTGGTTGCTCACAGCCAGTTTTAGGGCTGGGCCTGTTTAAGAAACCAGAGCATTTGGATGAAATCTGGATTACTCCCTGTTTATTTGGAGAAGTCGGTTTCAAACCCAGGAATTTTGCAATTCTTTGTCACCATCAGTATAGGGCTGAAGCTGTGCTGTGGTTTTGCTGTACAAGAAGCACCAAATGGATCTGGGTAAACTCCAGAGGGATTTTAAACTCGAAGTCATCTTTGTGGGGCTCTGAACTTCCTTATAATTGACAAAACCTTTGATCCTGATAGCACGGAGCTGCAGCTGGATAAGGAACAACCAGGGGGGCTGAATGGGTTTGTGCTCTGCAATGTCAAATTCGTTTTAAATAGTGACACTGCCTGTGCTATTTGGGATCTCAGAGGGAATCGCAGCTCATCCCAAAAATATTTCCATCATTGGCTCTTCCTGACCACCCTGTGAACACATGAGATCTGGTAGTTCAGAGGGGTTTGTGCTGGCACCAAAGCAGAGCAAGGTCAGCTCTGTGATACCTTTACAGGGATTTGGTATCTGGCAGCAATATTTAGGAAAATATTGTCCCTTTTTTTCCCCTCCCCAGGTAGATAATGAAAGATCTACTAAATTGGAAGCTGTGACCATGCTTGCTGGCTCAACTGTTCTGGTTTTAAAACAGGACCATAATATTAATAATATCACAAAAAACAGACAAACAAAATAATTTAATCCAAACCACTATTCAGTGTAACCTTCACTTTAGGGATTTTGCATCATTATTAAAAAGTGCAAAATAGTGATATCCCAGGTCAGACTGTGACTGCTGGAAATAGTGTGCAACTGCATTTCAGGTATTTTAAAAATGCTTCCAAAAGTCAATATATAGGATACTGAAACAAGCTATGAAACTTCAGATCAAAAAACTTCCTTTGTTTTCCCTTTTGTCTTTGGTCCCAGCACTGTCCCAAAACCACAGCTGTCAATGTGCCATGGGCACCTCTGCATTTCATAGGAGAGGTAACCTCATCACCTTGGGACCTGCCTTGGGAATTCTCTGTTTGAAATGGAGCCCTAAAGTAGTGCAACCCCCTGGGTCAGCAAATACAAATACAGTTGTATCAAGTGTTTTATTCCTCTCAAGAGTAAGAGAAGCTGCAGCTTCCCTGGGGACTTTTCAGGGATTTCAGCTCTGGATAAGCCCTGTGGATCTGGTTGGATGGAGCAGCACTTCAGTGCCTGAGGAAAATCTGTTATTTCCCATAGGACCCCTCTAGGAGAAGCTGATCTCCTTCATACACACCTTTTCTATCACTAGAAACCATCAGAGCTGGACGAGAGATATTTGTCACTGGTTATAATGCAGATAAAACAAACAAAACAGATAAAACACCCTCCCATGAGGATAAAACAAATTCCACACTGCCCTTCCCAGCTGCAAAATCAATATGTCGCTAGAAGGCTCTCCACTTTCTGCCCATGCCCACTGCCATTTGCGCACAGGGGTTAGCAAGAATAGCTAATATGGAAGAACAACAAACTTTCCCCTTCCTTTCTTCTGGAATTCATTTCCAATGAACTGGCATTTTAAATTTCTTGATAGTAAAGCCTAAAACAAGTATGTCTTCAGTATGGCCTCAGTGCAATCTAAGGGCATTGTAAATCTATCAAAAACCGTCACTTGTAATTTTCTGTGTTCACGGGAAAAAATATTATATAGTAAGATAAACTAAACCATTCTCTTTGAACTTTCCCTTTGTTTGAGTTAAATACTCTGGAAGCCACCACTAGTTAACCACGGAAGTTAACCACATTGCAAAACCCATCAGGTTTGCAAGCTTAAATTATTTTTTTTAATGAGCAAGTGTTCCTTGTGATAACTTGAATTATACTTTCTGAATGGTGGGAAAATACACAATTGTGTCACACCCCCCAAAATAAACACACTATTCAGGAAACACAATTAAAATTTAAAAACAAATAATTCTTCTTCTTTGTTTCAGTACTGGAGAACTTCATTTGGGGATTATAAATCCTTTTGAAATGTTCCTTTTTTATGATGTCACTCCTATTCATGTTCCTTTTACAGCATTTTCTGAGTTGTTTTCAGTGTTTGGATCTGATTAGTTGACTTGAAAAATGTATTTTCCCCCTTCTAGAGTAACATTAGATCTAAAACTCTTTCTGTTCTGATGTTATGAAGTATGTGCTCTTGAGATTGCAGTTTGTGATGCAAATAATCTTGTTTCATTTCCAAGGATAATTGCTATTTCTGCTACAGTAAATCACTCGTTTCCACTGACTGGCAAGTCTTGGGGGAGTTGCTGGTTTCTGCTCTCCAGTCCTGCCTGCACAGTCCAAGGCCCACCACCACAAAACTGGCCTCACATCCCCTGAGCTGTGCAGAAGGAGACCAGAACAGCAAGTCCAACCTCTTCCAGTGCCTCTGCCTTTAGCTTGTGCCCTCCAGGCAATTTTTTGTCAACAGAACTTTTTACTCCTTAAAATCTCAGGAATAATGTAAGGTACATATAACTTGATAATTGACAAGGATTGAAGCTTGAATGGGGCTGTGGGAAACAGCTGAGCATCTTCTGCAGAGCTCCCTGCACAGCAGCACCTTTGTTCAGCTTTGAATTTCTTGGATTAAACTTTCCAGGGAAATTTATTTTGATGGGGTTTTTTCCTGTTGCAACAAAAAGCCGTGCCAGCTTCAGGAGAAGCCAGCCTATGATTGGAGGAGGAAGGAAAAAAACCAACAAAACAAAACAAAACAAAACAATAAAAAAACCCCAAACAAACAAACAAAACAAAACAAACAAACAACAACAACAACAACAACAAACCCTAAAAAACCCACCCAAGTGCAAATTGCAAAACATGGCAAGTTTTCTAGGATGGAAT